>NW_020172836.1:29613-46911 GCF_003031525.2 Neophocaena asiaeorientalis asiaeorientalis
CCTTTCCCACCAGGTCCCCTGTGCGCATGCGATTCCGCCAGTGGGTGGGCGGGGTGGGGGGCGTTTTCTCCTTCCCGCCAGATTCCCCTCACCGTTCCCCACCTCCGCCTCCGTGCCCCGGACCGCAGGCGCGGGCACTCACACACTGTACTGCGGTTCCAACCCATCCATCATATACCCTCAGTCCCCCCACTTTTGCACAATGCTTCTCAGCCCTGCCCTCCCCCTTGCCTCTAAGCTCCTCCAGTGTGGTCTGGAATACACTGAGCCCTGCTTCCCCAGCGTGACCCCTAGGTCACCAATACAGAGGTCTCTAGCCCAGTCTGCAACTGCAACAAGAGAAATGGAAATGGCGAGAGGACACCAGTTCCCTTTGTGTTCCCCTCCACTATCCATCTCTAGGGCCCCCAGACACACTGGGAACATCTGCTTCCCCAGCCACTCTTCATGCAGCTTGTGTGTCACAGCCTGAGCTGTGCTGGGCATTATCTTCCTCTCACAGCAGCCCTGGGAGGTGGATGTCAGCATCCCCATTTTACAGATCAGGAAGCTGAGGCACAGACGGACACATCGCACGACATAGACAAGGCCACAGAGCCAGTAGGTTGAAAATGCAGAATTTGGGCCGGGGTCTCGCTGACTCCAAAAATCCGTGTTCCGCTAGCACTGGCCCCGGGGACTGAGGCACCCTCCCTTCTTCAGTTTGAGCAGCAGATCCACCCCACCTCTCCTGCCCTGTCAACATCTGTCCCAACAAGCCAGGTTTCTGTTCTCTGAGACCTAAGCTCACGCTCTGCATTCCAGGGGGAACAGGTAGGAGCCCCAGGCCCACCCCTTGCCTGCTCTATGTGGGTCCATCCAGGTGTGAGAATTGCTCCTTGGGGTCCACTCCCTGCTCCGACTGTCAGGCCTCTTCGCTGTGAGTGGCACAAACACGCTGCCTGAGGCCTTCCTGGTGCCCACTGGAGCGGCCAGGACAATCAGGCACTTGTGTGTCTGAGCCATGGCAAGCCCTGATTCAGAGTAAATGTTTCGCCTGGTTCCTTCCATGGCTGGGGCCTGGGGCAGCTGTGATCTTGTGGATAGAAGCTGGGCTGGACTTCCCAAATTCCAGGGACGGAGTGTTGGACCAGTCTGTCGCTAGCTGTGTGCAAGCCCGCTTGGGTCACTGGACATCTCTGAGCCCGGTTTCTCAATATGCAAAATGTGAGGCAAAAGGAGAACTTACTGGGGTCCTACCTAAGGACACACATGCTGCTGCGCTTCCAGAATGACTGGAGAAAATGCTATGTTCCCACCTCAAATTGCACTTCTATTTTTTTACAAAAAAACATAGTGGACTTTTATATTCGTTTTTATATCAGGCTGTCCACCCCTGTGTCTGAATGGAAGCTATTGCTAGGACCAGAGCTTTTACTCTCCAGTGACCAACATCAATTCTGCCTGTCTGGATGGCTTTCCTCAGCTGTTGCATAGCAACCTTCCCTGTCAGCTGCTTGTGTCTCTCAGCCCTTCCTGTGCAACACGTTTCTGTGGGACGTGACCAGACCTTAGAAGCGAAAGCCTTGACAAACCGCTATACGCTAATAGAAAATGCTATGTTCCCATCTCATTTTGAAACTGTGCTTTTTTTACAAAATCCATAGTGGACTTTTATATTCGCTTTATTTTATTTTTTATTCTTATTTTTTCTTTTTCTTTTTTTTATTGAGATATAATTGACATATAACATTATATTAGTTTCAGGTGTACAACATCATGATTCATTATTTGTATATACTGTGAAATGATCACCACAATAAGTCCAGTTAACATCCATCATCACACATAGTTACAATTTTTTATGAGGAGAACTTCTATTGTATTCGTTTTTATACCAGCCCCCCTATATGCTAGATGCTTTATAACTATATATGCTAATATGCTTACAACTCCCAAATCTACAACCCCAGTTCGAACTTCAGCTTTGAGATCCAAATCCATATATTCATTCGTCTACTTGACATCTCCACTTGGATGTTTCAAGGGCTCCTCACAGTGAGTCTGTCTCACCGTGGTATTGCTATATCCACCACTCGCACACACTCACGTCCCCCATCTCTCTTGTTTTTAAAACTCCCATCTTCACAATCTCAGTAAATGACACCATGATCCACACAACTACTCACTCCAGAAAATGGAAGTCAGCTACCACCACTGCCCTTTTCTCATACACTGCACCCAGATGGGAAACCTCTGCAGCTCTCCAGGGCTACCTCAGTGTGCAGCTCTCTCCCCTCCATTACCCCCAGAATATTCTAGTCACACTGGCCTCTTGGAATTCTCAGCTCTGTCTCCTTCATTTATTCACCTCTGTTTGTGTTCAATCTCCCTGTGCCGTATCCAGGCAAGAAGTTGAGGGGAATTGGGCAATCCTGGGGATCACCTTTTTAATTTCCCTTATCTTGGGGATCAATGTCCTGCATGGCTCGTGGAGCCACGACATAAAGCTTTATAACTTTTTTGGTTTATAGATATTTAGGTGGCAGAGCACATCGGATTCCTGTTAATTCATCGTGGCTGCAAGTATAAGTATCCATCCTGGTTTTTAATTTTTTTTTAGTGACTCTTATGCTTTAATACGTATCCAAGTTGCTATGCACAGTTAATGCATGGTGTGCATTCATGATATTTTGCCAATCTGCTTCCCCAGGGTTTTACTTCTATTCCTAGACAAGTATAAAACCAGAAAATATAGAATCATTAAGAGGACCAATGATAAGAATTAGAGGACACTTCTCATAAGGAACAATGCAAGTCAGAAAGAAGTGGCATACCCT
The DNA here is from genome assembly GCF_003031525.2 of Neophocaena asiaeorientalis asiaeorientalis. Classification (NCBI taxonomy): domain Eukaryota; kingdom Metazoa; phylum Chordata; class Mammalia; order Artiodactyla; family Phocoenidae; genus Neophocaena; species Neophocaena asiaeorientalis. Next base: position 32,433 of record NW_020172836.1, read on the forward strand.
TTTTAAAATAGTGAAACAATAATTGTCCAATCAGAATTGTATACTCAATAAATATATTTTAAAAAATGAAGTTGAAATAAAAGGTTTTCATGCATACTGAAGCTGAAAAAATTAATCATCAGTAGATTTACCCTACAAGAAATGTTACAGGATGTCCTTCAGGCACAAGAAAAATGACTGTAAATGGAAATATGGTCTACATAAATGAGTCAACAATAATGGAAATGGTAGATATGAAAGTAGATATAAACTATTAATTTTCACATTTAAGAATATTTTGTTATTAATGATGTAAAGCAAAAATTCATAATGCATTGTGGAGTTATAACTTACGTGGAATTAGCTTCTTGCAAAATAATAGTACAAGGATGGGGGAATATAAGTGTATGTAAGATTCTAAATCTACATGTGAAGTGGTACAATATTACTTGAAGGTACATTGTGATACGTTAAAGAAGCATGAACTATAAACACTAACGTATGTATCCAAAGAATTATGACTAGTAAGCCTATATGGGAGATAAATGGAATCATGAAATGCTCATTTAACTTAAAATGTTTTAAAAGAGAAAAAATAAAACAACAGATGAGAAAATAGAAGAAAATTAACATGACAGCTTTAAATCCAACCATATCAGTAATCATATTAAATACTATTTGTCTAAAATTGGACTCCTTTCTCTTTTAAATAGAGTTTATTTTTTAGTGTAGCTTTAGGCTCATAGCAAAATTGAGCAGAAATTACAGAGCCATCCCATATACCTCCTGCCCCCACAGAGACAGAGCCTCCCCCACTGTCAACATCCTGCCCCAGAGAGGTGTGTTTCTTACAGTCAATGAACCTACATTGCCATATCATTATCACCCAAAGTGTATAGTTTACATTAGGACTCATTTTTGCTGTTGTACATTCCATGGGTTTGGACAACATGTAGCCACCACTACAGTATCATACAGAATAATTTCATTGCCTCCCAAATCCTCTGTGCTCCACATATTCATCCCTCCCTCTCTCCTAACTGCTAGCAACCACTGATTTTTTAACTGTCCCTATAGGTTTGCCTTTTCCAGAATGTCATATAGTTGGAATCATACAATATATACACTTTTCAGATTGGTCTCTTTCACTGGTTAATATGCATTTAAGGTTCTTGAATGTCTTTTCAGGGCTTGATAGTTCATTTCTTTTTAGTGATGAATAATATTCCATTATTTGGATGTGTCACAGTTTGTTCATCCATTCGGCTACTGAAGTACATCTTGGTTTCTTCCGAAGTTACAGCATTGTGAATAAAAGTGCTATAAACATGTGTATGCAGGTTTTTCTGTGGACATAAACTTTCAGCTCATTTGGGTAAATACCAAGGAGAACAATTGCTGGACTACATGGTCAGAATAGGTTTAATTTTATAAGAAACTGTCAAACTGTCTTCCAATGTGGTTGTATAATTTTGAATTCCCACCAGATATGAAGGAGAGTTCTTGTTGATACACATCTTTGTAGGCATTTGGTATTGCCAGTGTTCTGGATTTTGGCCATTCTAATAGGAGTGTAGTGGTATCTCATTTTTAAAATTTGTATTTCCCTAATAACATATGATGTGGGGCATGACAAATTAGATTTTAAAAAGATCCTGCTATATGCAGTGTACATGAATCCCATTGTACCTATAGGTTAAAAGTAAAAGTATGGGAAAAGATATATCATGCTACTAATAATCCAAACAAGGCTGTAATGTATATATTAATATCAGATAAAGCAGATTTCAGAATAAAATATATTGTCAGGGATAAAGAGGATCATTTATAAGAGGATTGTTTATATTTATGATTGCCTAAGGAGGCCAATTCATCAAGAGGGCATAAAAATTCTAAATGTTGGGCTTCCCTGGTGGTGCAGTGGTTGAGAGTCTGCCTGCCGGTGCAGGGGACGCGGGCTCATGGCCCGGTCTGGGAGGATCCCGCATGCCGTGGAGTGGCTGGGCCCGTGGGCCATGGCCTCTGGGCCTGCACGTCCAGAGCCTGTGCTCCGCGGCAGGAGAAGCCACAGTGGTGAGAGGCCTGTGTACCGCAAAAAAAAAAAAAAAATTCTTAATGTTTATACACCTAAAAACGGAATTTAGAAATATATGAAAGAAAGGAAAATCCACAATTAGGGTCAGAGATTTGTCTTTTCTCTCCACAGTTGAACAAGTTGACAAAAAACATCAGTAAGTGTATAGAATGCTTGAAAATGCTATCACTCGAATTAATCTAATTAACATTAAAAAATTTTATTGAGGTGTAATTGATTTAGAGTGCTGTGTTAGTTTCAAGTGTACAGCAAAGTGAATCTGTTATACAAATAATTATATCCACTCTTTTTAAGATTCTTTTCCCATATAGACTATTACAGAGTATTGAATACAGTTCCCTGTGCTATACAGTGGGTCCTGATTAGTTATCTATTTTATATATAGTAGTGTGTGTGTCAATCCCAATCTTCCAATTTATCCCTCCCTTCCTTACTCCCTGGTAACCGTAAGTTAATTTTTATATTTGTAACTCTATTTTGGTTTTGTAGATAAGTTCATTTGTAGACTTTTTTTTCAGATTCCATATATAAGCGATATCATATATTTGTCTTTCTGTGTCTGACTTACTTCACTCAGTATGGCAATCTCTAGGTCCATCCATGTTGCTGCAAATGGCATTATTTCATTCTTTTTTTTATGGCTGAGTAATATTCCATTGTATATATGTACCACATCTTCTTTATCCATTCCTCTGTTGATGGACATTTAGGTTGCTTCCATGTCCTGGCTATTGTGAATAATGTTGCAATGAACACTGGGGGGGCATGTATCTTTGTGAATTATGGCTTTTTCTGGGTATATGCCTAGGAGTGAGATTGCTGGATCATATGGTAGCTCTATTTTCAGTTTTTAAAGGAACCTCCATACTGTTCTCCATTTTAAGGGCACTATCCCTAACAAAAAAAAGAACACACATTTTTTTCATATGTACATGAAAATTTACCATGATAGACAATATTCTGGGCCATAAATACATCTTACAAATGAAAGAATTAACATCACCTAAAGGATTTTCCTGAAGGACAATGAAATTAAATTAGATATAAATAACAGGAATGTATCTGTAAAATTCCCAAAATATTTGCAAATGATATAACATACTCTTCAATAACATATCGGTGAAAGAAATAAAAAAGAAATTTAGAAATTAATTTGAAATGAATGAAAAGTGAAGCACAACTTATCAAAATTTGTAGGATGCACCTAAAGCAGTCCTTAGAAACCAATTTATAGCACAAAATGCCTATATTTAAAAATCAGAATTAAATCAATCATTTAAATTTCAATATTTAGAAAAAAGAATGCAGATACAATTAAAACCAAAATAGCAGAAGAAAGGAAATAAGGGGAGGTGTAGCAGTCACTGAGGTAGACAACAAAAAAAAGAAATAGGGCTTCCCTGGTGGTGCAGTGGTTGAGAGCCCGCCTGCTGATGCAAGGGACATGGGTTCGTGCCCCGGTCCAGGAAGATCCCACATGCCACGGAGCAGCTAGGCCCATGAGCCATGACCGCTGGGCCTGTGCATCCAGAGCCTGTGCTCCACAACGGGAGAGGCCACAACAGTGAGAGGCCCGCGTACCACAAAAAAAAAAAAAGAAAGAAATAGAGGAAATTAAAGAGATCAAATCTGATCTTTAAGAATATCAGTACAGTATATGTATAGCTGATTCACTTTGTTATAAAGCAGAAACTAACACACCATTGTAAAGCAATTATACCCCAATAAAGATGTTTAAAAAGAATATCAGTACAAGTGATAAGCCTCTATCCAGAATAATTAGGGAAATAAATAAAACATGAATTACCAATATCAAGAATGATAAAATTAGTGTTAATTATATCACTAATATTAAAAATTTATGTCAATATTCAATAACTTTATTCTAATCAATGGAAATTTATACAACAGAAATAATCAAGAAAATGAAATTTTAAATACCATTTCCAATAGCAAAAATACCACTTACAAGAGCATAAAAAGAAGAATTATATAAGGGTATATGTGACAAAAGCTGAGCAACACTTTACTTGAAAATATTAAGACATTACTGAGAACAATTAAAGAAGACCTAAATAAATTGAATATATAATTCTAAATTCATATGGAAATACAAAAGAATCCAAATAACCAAACAATTTTAAGAAAGAAGAACAAAACTGGAGGTAACACAATCTCTGATTTCAAACTACACTACAAAGCTACATTCATCAAAACAGTATGGTACTGGCACAAAAGCAGACACATAGATAAATGGAAGAGAAAAGAGAGCCTAGAAATAAAGCCACAGTTATATGGGCAATTAATCTATGACAAAGGAGGCAAGAATATACAACAGAGAAAAGGCAGTCTATTTGATAAATGGTGTTGGGAAAACTGGGCATCTACATGCAGAAGTATCAGACTGGTTAATTTTCTCACACCATATACAAAAATAAACTCAAAATGGATTAAAGACTTAAATGTAAGACCTGAAACCATAAAACTTCTAGAAGAAAACATAGTACGGTCTTTAACATCACTCTTAGTAATATTTTTCTGGATATGTCGCCTCAGGCAAGGGAAACAAACATAAAAATAAACAAATGGGACCACAAGAAGCTAAAAAGGTTTTGCAAAGTGAAGGAAACTAGCAACAAAACTAAAAGGCAGCCTGCTCAATGGGAAGAGATATTTGCAAGCAATATATTGGATAAGGGGTTAATATTCAAAATATTTAAAGGACTCATACAACTTAACATCAAAAAAACAAAAAACCCGATTAAAAAATAGGCAGAGGACCTGAATAGACATTTTTCCAAGGAAGACATACAGATGACCAACAAACATGAAAAGATGCTCAATGTCACTAATCATCAGGGAAATGCAAATCAAAACCATGATAATATATCACCTCACACCTGTCAGAATAGCTATCATCAAAAGACAACAAATAACAAGTGTTGGCAAGGATGTGGAGAAAATAAAGGGCCCCCTGTGGACTTTGGTGGGAATGTAAATTGGTGCAGCCAATGCAGTATGAAGTTTCCTCAAAAAATTAAAAATAAAAGTACCATACAATCCAGTAATTCTACTTCTGGGTATTTTTCCAAAGAAAACAGAAACACTAATTTGAAAAGATATATGCATCCCTATGTTCATTGCAGCATTATTTACAACAGTGAAAATATGGAAACAACCTAAGTGCTCATCAATAGATAAGTGGATAAAGTAGATGTGGTATATATACAATGGAATATTCAGCCATTAAAACGAATGAAATCTTGCCATTTGCAACAACATGGATGGACCTAGAGGGTGTTATACTAAGTGAACAATCTCAGACAGAGAAAGACAAATACTGTATGATATCATTTATATGTGGAATCTAAAAAACAAAACAAATGAACAAACAAAACTAAAGAGAAATAGAGCCATAGATACAGAGAACAAACAGGTAGTTGTCAGAGGGGAGGAGGTTTGGAGGAAAAGAGAAATAACTGAGGGAGATTAAGAGATACAAGCTTTCAGTTACAAAATAAATGAGTCACAGGGATGAAATGTACAGTGTGGGGAATATAGTCAATAATTACGTAATAGCTTTGTATGGTGACAGATGATAACTAGACTTATTGTGGTGATCATTTTGAAGTATATAGAAATATACAATCACTATTTTGTGTACCAGGAACTAATATGATGTTGTAGGTCAATGATACTTCAAAAAGAAACAAAACAAAAAACATCATGGAAAAAAGAGATCGGATTTGTGCGTACCACAGGCAGGGTGTGGGGAGAGGGGGAATTGGATGAAGGCAATCAAAAGGTAAGTGGAATCTAAAAAACAAAACAAATGAACAAACAAAACTAAAGAGAAATAGAGCCATAGATACAGAGAACAAACAGGTAGTTGTCAGAGGGGAGGAGGTTTGGAGGAAAAGAGAAATAACTGAGGGAGATTAAGAGATACAAGCTTTCAGTTACAAAATAAATGAGTCACAGGGATGAAATGTACAGTGTGGGGAATATAGTCAATAATTACGTAATAGCTTTGTATGGTGACAGATGATAACTAGACTTATTGTGGTGATCATTTTGAAGTATATAGAAATATACAATCACTATTTTGTGTACCAGGAACTAATATGATGTTGTAGGTCAATGATACTTCAAAAAGAAACAAAACAAAAAACATCATGGAAAAAAGAGATCGGATTTGTGCGTACCACAGGCAGGGTGTGGGGAGAGGGGGAATTGGATGAAGGCAATCAAAAGGTACAAACTTCCAGTAACAAGATAACCAAGTACTAGTGATGTAATATACAATGTGATAAATATAATTAAAACTGCTGTACGTTATATATGAAAGTTATGAGAGTAAATCCTCAGAGTTATCATCACAAGGATATTTCTTTTCTATTTCTTTACTTTTGTATCTATATGAGATAATGGATGTTCACTACACTTACTGTTGTAATCATTTCATGGTATATCTATGTCAAATTATTATACCGTATACCTTAAACTTGTACAGTGCTGTATGTCAATAAATATCTGAAAAAAAGGAAGAAAAAGGATACTTAGAAAAAAAACTAGAATACCTTGTCTCCATGAGAGGCATAGAGAGGGAGTGGAAAATGGGAATGAAAAGGATTGAAAACATAACTGACAAGTGAGGGCCCTGGCCTGAAAGAATGATGACAATAGTGATATGAGCTGGAATAAGATTTTCACAACCGTCTGACCCTAAAGTATTCCCACCCTTCTTTGCTTGAACTAGTCTGACCTTCTCTTAGGCCCTGTGGGAGCCATACATACCACTTACTGCCTTAGAGACTTTATAGTGCTGTTCCTGGGAACCCTGAAGTGATAACCCTTTGTGTTCTCCTGTTCATCTGTCTACCTCATGCTTATTTCTGAGGTCTCAGCTTCTTCCTGAGGGCCTTTCCTGGCCACAAACCACTTCATCCTCAATTTAAATTACTTATCCTCTTCTCCTTTCTCTTAGCACCTTGAAAACTTCCTCCATAGTACTTATCAGTATTTGTCATAACTAATGTATTTGTATATATTTGTTAGAGGGATCCTTTTGAAACACCTGCCGCCCCGTTCCAGTGCAAGCCCCATGGTGAAAGTTTCCATTGTCTGTTTTGTTCTCTGCTGTATATCCTGAGGGTCTAGTCCAGTGCCTGTTCCCTTATAGACTCTCAAGTACATTTGTGGGAGGAATAAATGAACAGAGGAATTAATGAATTAAAAAACAGAATGGAAAGGATGGAAGAATCGGTAGAGGGATCGGTGGATGAATGTATATATCCACGGTCTTCCCACCGATGTGGGAAGCAATGGGAAAACAGACAGGGATATGCCAGGGAGAGCCAGGGTATGGAAGTTACACAGACGTGGATGGGGGATAAAGGATGGAAGGAGAAGGGGAGACTGAGCAGAAAAACCAGTCAGAAGACTGTAAAGACATAGGAAAGAGGGAGACAGAGAGGTAGCAGCAAAGAGAGAGGGAGGATGCAGGCGAGCTGAGGGAGAGGTGGAGGAGAGAGACAGCAAGTGGGACTGCAAGGTGACAAGCAGAAAGCCAGGGACAGGCAGAAAGTAAAGGAGCATCTCTCCCCAGCAACACACTTTACTGGGTGGTGATCAAAATAATGAATTCCAGACATCCCTCCTTTTCTTTCTAGCACCACCAGCTCTTAACATTGGCCATGAAAACTTAGAGCCGTTTGTAAAAATTCAAGGCAACAAAGGTCTGACTCCACTCATTGCTTCTGGTGAAAGCCTAGTAGCTGAGGTTTTACCAGTGATAAGGCTACAGGGAAAGGGACAGGGACAAGTAGACACTCCTCATTCTGAAGCAAGCTCCATTCAGGTGGCTGTGTGGGAAGGACATCCAGGGAAGGTAATAGACTGATGTATGCATTGGTTTTGTAGAAAGGAAAAAGGAAATAAGTCTTTTGTCTACATACCATGGAAAATTCTCCATCGTGAGGCACTGGAAATAAATTGAATCCTCTCAGGGACAAAACAAGCATTCCAGGTAGAAGTTGCCCTGCTGTTGGTATTGGGCATTTATTATATCAAACCTCTAAGATGAAGTAGAGAATTTAACATCATAAAGCATGAAAAGGTTGTAACCATGATCACTTGATCCCAAGGACATTCTTCCATGTGGTGTTAGACTAATGAGACTCAGTGGAAACAAGCAGCCATATTTTGACATTTAAATGTCAATATTTCCCAAGCTCTACGTTTTATTGTAGTTCACCATGGGCCTGAATTATTTCCTTAAGCTGATGGAGGGTTACAGGCAACATCTTGAGGACTTGCATGGACTTAAATGGAGAAGGGCTAACCACACTGATTCCTCTGTGACACACCGATCTTAGTTCTACCATAAGATCTTCCCTCCCCTTCCCTGAGATAATGACTAAAAGTTTACAATGAGCCCAGTTTGGACACTTTTGTGTAATGGTGTATGCAGCATGGGTATGGCCTCTCAATGGGATATTTAGGGAAGACAGAAAGAAGCAAGCAGGAGAGAGCTTATGGGAGTGCAACATCAGTTTCCCAATGGTTAATAGCAGCCCTCCGACAGTTAACACAGGCCTAACCAAGAGGCTGATCAAGCAGCACACATGTGAGGCTTATTCAGAGTGGTCATCAAGGAAAAGTTATTGGTGGACAAATGCTTTTCATCCCCAGATCTTCTTTTATTTGGGGAAGGGGATGAGGAGTATGGCTATTGGCTAGGTATAATAAGAATTGTACAAAATATTAGCAATAAACAATTTAATGATAGCTGGACGGCATGTCTCAAAAGGGAAATAGGGATATGTGTTGTCTAGTTGTAGACAATTGTAAAAGGTGAGGTACATAAAATAAATTGTGTGCGAAGTAAGTGGATGATTATTTCAAATGTGGCATATGGCTGGAAGTAGCCAATTCTATCTGAGAAATATCAGAAGCCCGTCAGTTGGCCATGAAATGTTTTTACAATTTGGGCAGTCTAAAAGTCAAGGCCAAAGTGCTGAGAGATAACATGAGGTCTGAACAAGGACCAGCTTAAGAATGAGAACACTGCCTTCATGGTACCTGACATTGGTGCATGAGCCCCTGATGGAAAGCAGGTGTGGGGGAACCACTGGAATTCAGGAGGCTTTAACCTATCAACAGACATTTACCTTATCATTCCATGAGTTGTGTCCACCACCATGTCTGCAAACACCAAGTGCTGGCCTCTGGCTGAGAGCATGGCAACACCTGAGGGCATGTCTATTTGAATGGGTACCCGTGACATTTAATTGTGGGTTATGACATTTGGGTGAGTGTGTTCATCATCTGCAGTAGAGTGAGAGACGTGAAGGTGTGGAGTTACTGGTGAGAATCTGACAGTACGGGGCCAGTATTTGTTCAGCGATACAACAATGGCCTCCTCCTACCCAACACAGCCGCTCTGCCCTCTCCCAGGGCTTTCTCTAAAGGAGACAGACACATAGGAGTCTGGAATATCCTTCACTGGGCCAGTTCTCAGAGTCCCTCAGTGAAGCGCCCTCTTGTGGAGTTGGGGTGAAGCACAGGCTTGGGCTCAAGAATGAAGCAGGATCTCCTAGACTCTAACTCTACCTCTTACCACAAGCTGATCCCTAATGTGCAAGGATGACAGAGCCCCAAATCTCCAGTGAGAAGAAAGGAGGAGAGAGTGATGTGGCAGCTCCCAGCCTTCATGGGTAGGTAGGCAGTGGCTCAGCTTACGTACCTCTTAGTATTGTAAGAAAGAGAGGGCATGGACATGTCCTCCACGCATAGGTGTCCAGTCCCAGTGCACACTGGTACTGCTCACAGTGCTCCGGAATCTGGCCCATCACATCAGTCTTCCCTCTAAGGGAAGAGTAAGGAAAGGGATTGGGAGAAGAGGCTTTCTCTGGGGTGGGAAGTGGAAAGAGAAGCCTGGCCCCCACCTCCAGTGACCTAGAACCATGGATAGAAACTGCTTGGATCATAGAAAAAGTAGGTCATGTGTAAAAATTGATCTTGCTGTTAAAATCTCAAATGCACCTATTCTAGAAACTGTTAAAGTATGGGCCTCTTGAGAAAAACAGTGAATTCGCAAAAGCGAATTTTCATTAGAAAACAAGGGAACAATAAATTCTAGCATATAATCGCTGATGATTTTAAAACTTTTATCATGGTGTAAGTAAGTTACTCAATTTGGTTGATAACATACAGCTATATTTACAAAAGGTAATGGGGAGAGGTTTATGTGAATTAAAAAAACAAAGGATGGCCATTTCATAGATTTACTGTAACATTTTGATTGTTAAAAAAGTCAAGCACAAGGAAATATGAAGGCAGATACAATAAATTATATCAAATTGCAACATTCAGAATTAGCTAGTTCTAACACTTATTCAAAATCATTACATATAAACATCTTTCTTTTCACTTATGAAACATGTTATTTATTGATAGGTTGTAAGGTGGATAGCCAGAACGGGATCTAACCTACAGAAATGATTTTACAATGATGATCTTATACCATACATGCTCTTCAAATAAAAAAGTATTAGATTTCATTTTATTAGACTATGATAAGATAAAGGAAAGGAAGCAAGAAAGAGGTGAATATTTAGTTAATGATTTCTTTAACTGAAAAGATGTTAGTTCCTGGAAGATTCCTCCCAGATTAAGAAAAAATAATTCTGGAAAATGTTTATACGTGGATCCACTGACAAAAACAAGTGTAAATTCACAAAATGAATTATCATTATAAAAGAAATTAATAACAAAATCTAGCATATAAATGCTGAGGATTTTGCAGCTTTTAATCATGGTGTAAATCAATCACATGGTTTGGTTGACAACATATAGCTACATTTACAAAATATGAGGGTGAGGTATATATAAATTAAAAAATATAGGAGTGTAACTTCATAATTTTGTTATAATATGCTGATTGTTAAAAAGTTGACCACTGAGAAAACATAAATGCAAAACAATATATTATGACAAATTTCAACATCCACATTTATGTAGTTCTAATGCTGGATCAAAATCACTTCAAGCATCTTATTATTCATCTATGAAATAAAAGGGTAGGACAGCAGGTGGAAAGCAATAAAGAGGCATAACTTGAAAGAAAGGAATATCGCAACAATTAGCTTATACCATACAATGTTATTCAAAATAAAAATAGATTTAGTTTTATCAAGTACGCAAAAATAAGTGGAAAGGTGACAAGAAAGAGATGAGTCTTGGTTAAGGATGTCTTTAGCTGATGGGATAAATGTTCCTAGAAGATTCCTCCAAAGTTAAGAAAATAGATTCTCAGTAACATTTTAGATTTGGGGCCTTTTTTATTTTCATGGCTCATTTAAATTTTGGTAGGCTCAGGAGAATACCTGTCTTGGAAGATGAAATATGAGGATGATAGTTCCCTTGCACTTCCTGACCCAATCTCTCCCATCTCCCAGTTTTTTTCAAATACACTTATTTATTAAAGTATAACTTCACATACAAAAATTATACAAATTATAATTGTATTGCTCCATGAAATTCCACAAAGTAAACACACCACACCTATGTAATCCGCATTCAGTTTGAAATGTAGAACATGACATAGTTCCCGACAAGGCCTTCTTGTGCCCCTTCCCAGATACCCCCACCCCCATCCCTCCTCACCAAAGTAACCACAATCCTCGCCTCCAGCAGCACGATCTAGTTTTGTCTGATTTTAAATTTATGTTAATGGAATCATATAGTATTAAGTTTTTTGTGTTTTTTTCTTTGTAGCTTTTTTTCACTCAACATCATTTTCCTGTGTTTTATCCATGCTCTTTGGGTCTGGTAGTTATTCAACCATTTAATTGTATTCTATATCAATGTGCATAATTTATTCATTAATTTTACTTGTTATGGATATTTGGGTAGTTTTAAAATCTGAGATATTACATATTTTGTTATATCAAATATTTTACATATTTTAGTGATAATGATACTTACCTATGTGAATTTGTGTAAGAATTTACCTGGGAGATGAACTACTAGGTCATAGGACATTGCCTACACTCAGCTTTATTAAATACTAATAAAGAAATTTCCAAAATGGTCATACAATTAAAAAATTAAGTGTGGTGTAATGTATACAACATAATAGTTGCCATTTTAACCATTTATACATGCAGAGTTCAGTGGCATAAAATGCATTCACAATGTTGTGTAACCATCATCACTATCTATACCAAAAGTCGTCATCTTTCCCAACATAAACTCTGTACCTGTTAAAAATTAAGTCCCCATTTCTTCCTCCCATTAGCCCCAAGTAACCTCTATTCAACTTATTGCCTGTATGAATTTTCCTGTTCTACTTAAGTCATATAAGTGAAATACATTATACAATGTAAATACAATATTTGCCCTTCTGTATCTGGCTTATTTCTGTTAGAAAAATGCTTTCAAGGTCCATCCATGTTGTAGCATATATCAAAATTTCATTCCTCTTTATGCCTGAACAATACTTCATTGTATGTATATACATTTTGTTTACCCAGTCATCTGTTGATGGACACATGGTTGTTTACACCTTTTGGCTATTGTGAATAATGCTGCTATGAACATGGGCATACAAATTTCTGTTTGAGCTCCTGCTTTCAATTTTTCTGAATATATACTGAGGAATGGAATTGCTGGATCCTATGGTAGTTCTACATTTTACTTTTTGAGGAGCTGCCTGCACCTCAGCCATGAAAAACTGTGATCAGCGATCAGAACAGAGAACACTGATACTTAGAGAACAAGGTCCTTATTGCCCACCCTGGCTCCAGCAAGCCACACCAGCTGCCTGCTTGTATTTTCTTCTAAAAGTTTTATTGGTTTACATTTCTCATTTAAATCTGAAATACATTTCAAATAGATTATTTTACATTTCATGAAGATGGGGGAATATTCTTTTTTCCTCCATAGAAATATACCATTGAAGTCGAACAAGTTACTGAAAAGTCTATCTTTTCCCCACTGCCCTGAAATGGCATTTACATCATCAGTGACCCTATGTGTGTATGCATGTTTCTGGACTCTATTCCATTGGTCTGTTCATCTTTGTACCAGTACCAGTGTCTTAATTATAACTTTCTATTAACTCTTCTTATAGTCAGAGTCTTTTAGCTATAGTTTTCTTCTTCAAGATTACCTTGTTTCTTTCTTTCCATTTACATTTCCATATGCATTGTAGAATGAACTCGTCATTTTTCAAAAACCTGCTCCATTTAAAATTGTTTATTACACTGTCTCTATGGAGCAATTTGGGGAGTATTTTTTTTTAGTTTTTAAGTAAGTTGGGGAGTATTTACATCTTACATTATTGAGACTTCCAATCCTGGAGCATGGCATTTATTTAGATTTCCTTTAATTTCTTTAAATAGTGTTTTGTGTCTTGCATTTCTTTAATTAGATTGATTCCCAGGTATTTTATTATTTATGTTAGTAAATGGCATCACCTATACTATTTAATTTCCTTTTGTTTGTTCATTTCTGTTTATAGAAATATAATTAATTATTATGTGTTGACCTTGCATCATTGTTAAATTCACTTATTAATTCGAATAGTTTGTAAATTCTTTTGGGTTTTCTATGTGCTTAGTAACACCATGTGTGAGTAGTAGCATTTTTATTCTATCCTTTCCAATCCAATTTCTTTTGGATAATTCACCACCATTGATGTTTGCTACATGTTTTATAAAGGTAGTATTTATCAGATTAAGGACTTTTTCTATTCACTAATTTTCTAAAAAATTTTTTTAAATAATTAATGTTGTCAAATTATTTTTTCTGTATCCATTGAGATTTTCATATGACTTTGCTCCCATTTATTAACGTGAGGAAGTACACTGATAGATTTTCCAGTATTAAAGCACCCTTTCCTTGTTCAATGATGCCTTAATCATCATGAACTACCCTTCATATATACTCTTGGATTCTATTTGTTGATATTTTGTAATTTTCCTTTCCCACAGACTGGACTGTCTGTGTCCATTCTTGGGTCAAGATTTTGCTAGAGAGTTAAAATAGTTGGAAACTGCACTTTTTCTATCCCTGGAAGAATTTATTTAAAATTAGTGACATTTCTCTAAGTGTTCAGGAGAATTCATTGGTTAAGCTATCTAAGCCTGAAATTTTCTTTGTGAGGAGGTGTTTAATAACATACACTTTAAAAAATAACTTTAAGATCAGTCATATTTTCTGTTTATTCTGTCAGATTTGGTAAACTGTTTTTCTCAAGGAATTTTTCATTTTATGTAAACCCTCAAATTTATTATAGACAATTTTATACCAATTACCTTTTTAATATCTATAATGTCTTTGAATGTTGTCAACTTATTCATTGTTGATATTGTTTTTTTTTTTTTTTTTAAACATCTT
>NW_020172837.1:0-2378 GCF_003031525.2 Neophocaena asiaeorientalis asiaeorientalis
TGTATCAATTTACATTCCCACCAGCAGTGCAAGAGGGTTCAAGAAGCTAACCTTTTAGCTTCTTTTTGTTCCTTAATTGTAGTTAAGCTTCGTCTTGCCTCAGGGCCTTTGTATTTGTTTTTCCCATGTTTTGGAAATATTATTTCCAGAAAAATTGTCCATAAATGATTCCTTTCTATTCTTTGGCACTCATCTCTTAAAGATATTTTTTCCTTGAAATTGTCCTACTGGCCTAACTTAGTCCCAATTTATCAGATTACCTTACTTCTTTCACAGAATAATCATAAAAACAAATATTATCTTTGGTGTCTCTTTGTATTTAGATGAACTTCTTCCCAAAGAACTCAAGCCCCACTGTGACAGAGGTTGTTACCTTTCTTATTCCTTATTCTGTGTCTTAGAACTGTGTCTGGCATGTAGTAATCACTCGAGGTCTGTTGACTGTGTAAAGAATATGTGAGTAGATGAACAGATTTGGAGTTATTTAAGGTCGCTCTTAATGATGGCTGGTGTTGGTGATTAAATTAAAATTGTAGGTTTTAGAGTTGGAAGTGATCTTGCTGAGTCTCAGAGCTATGGCAAAACTCTCCCTACTGTAGCACCCCTGACAGATGATCAAGTCTGAGCTTGAATGACTGTATATGAAAGACCCTAACCAGGGCAACCTCATAGCTTTCTTCAAGCAGATCACAGCCTTCCATGGGAGTTTGCTCCCTATTAGTCAGCTGTAATTAGGAGAAAACGGTTTGATTTACCCAGAATCATCTTCTCTCAGTCTCCTTGTTCTAGTTGCTAGAGAATAGCACAGAGTTTCCTCTAAATTACATCCTTTGGGTTTGCACTCCTGCTTGTAATAAAATAAGCACCATGCTATGGCAAAATTCCCCTTGATTGTCATTGTAACAAAATAAGCACCATGCTATGGCAAAATTCCCCTTGATTGTCTGCCACTTGTTGCTACATTCCTTCTTAGTGTTTAGAAATAATTTGTCTTAATGTTCCACATTATAATTGATGGAGTACAGAAGTAAAAGAGATCTCGGGGTTATGTCAGAAGCAATCAGACAGATATTTTAACTTACCCTTTTAATGTATTTAATGCTGACACTGTGAGGAATTGAGCAGTTTAGTCACCGCGTTATTGCCATTGCTGAAAAAATGTCTTTATGTTGAAATTTATGGTCACTTTGAAAGCATTAGCTGATGGGGGAATTGTCAGCTACATCTTAGAGCGCTGAGCATTTCTCAAAAAGTTGTGATACGAAACACCCCTGCCTTTTCTTGTATTTCTGTGACATTCACCTACTTCACAAAAAGCATTCGTCATATTCCTGAAATAATGATGGGCTTAGTTGAGATTCTTTTGGGTCCTAAGGGACCAACATGTGTGCATAATAGTGTCGAGTTACACAGAGCCTGGATGTTTGGCTCCAGACTGAAAGCCCCATGGAGTCGTTTTTTCACATCTGTTCACCAATGTGTATGAATGGGAGAAAACCAAAGTTCTGGTTTGTTTGATCAAGGGGAGCCACACTCCTTTTACTTTTGCTGTGACAAACAAGTAAAGAGGTATAAAATATCTGATAAGAGCCTCTTAAGGTTTGGTAGAATGCTTAAGTGGGATGTAGAGAATATAAAACAAACAGAAAAGCAAGTGAGTACTGCTGGCAAACTTTTTCAAGGACAGCTAACAAATAGTAGTAACAACAATAGTAAGATTGATTTTCAAAGACTTAAGAGTGGCATGGATTCCTAACCACTCTGCATGTATTAACTCCACGCCACAGCCCTGTAAAATGGGTGAGGTTATTAAGCCCTTGATTTTCAAAGAGGAAGTGGAACACAAAGAAGTACCACTCCTGAACTCCCACCACTAATAAGTGGTGGAGCTGGGGAAAAAAGATCCAGGCAAATTAATTTTAGAGTTAGTGCTCTTCACCCGTAGGTTATATCCCACAGGTAATATTTGCACATTTTGAAATCACTTTACAAATACTATTTTTACCCCTAAAGTACACAGGGAATACCCAGGGAAATTGGCATTCTAATTATTTTTATATCTTTGCCAATAATCTGTTAACTTTTGGCAGTTCAGTATCCTTCCCCAACTTCTTAAAAATTCAGCCTACAATCCGAAAAAATAAGGGCTAGTGAAAATAAATGTCTTGTAAATCCAGTTCAAGAGAGCAACTAAAAACTAAGGCCCCCCAAGGATGGAAAAGAGAAAGCAAAAGAAAAGAAGAGACAAGAAGCCCAAACCCTATGATTAAGCTCCACGTTGTTAGGTAAAGGGGCATTTAATTAATGCTTCTTTAATCCCGTGTGCACAGTCATGGTTCTACAGAAGCCAAGGAGTCTCCCTTTCATCACTGATTCAT
>NW_020172838.1:0-8797 GCF_003031525.2 Neophocaena asiaeorientalis asiaeorientalis
AAAAAACTTAGTGGCTTAAAATAGCAATTACTTGGCAATTTCGGACTGGATTCATCTGGGTAGTGTTTTGGTTTTATCTGGGCTCCTTCATGCAGTATTAGTCAACTGATGGATCAGCTGAGTGAGAGCTCGTCTGAGACAGCCTCACTGTTCGGTGGTTGGCTTGGACAGTGGGAGCACCTGGTCCACTTGTCTTCAGAACCTAGTGGGCTAGTCCTCGGCAACTGAGCCATCAAGCTCTTTTGCTATTGTCTCATCATGTGGGTTGAGTATGCCAAAGCCCAGTCCTGCTAAAGTGGTGACTCAGGAATGAGGGTGTCAGAAGGGGATTGTACCATAATTTTTGAAACATCCTATCACAATGTTTTTAATATACCTTAAAACTCTGTGGAATAATAGTGTATTTAGGTTTTTGACTTATATTTTTAATAAGGAAAATTTGATTGTAATGTTTTTTTATATTGCCCCTGTTTGGTATAATATTCTTCTTGCGCCTCTAGCCCCATTATTCTAGCTTGGGGTACTTAAAATGTATTGAAGGGGATAGAAATGAGTATTGCATCTTAAATAAACTAGTCTTGGACAAGTGGTTCCCACTTATCACTGAGGTTGTTCAACAGGCTGCACTCTGACAGTGGACTGTTGAACCCTTATGCACACCAAGCATTACATCTCACTCATGCCTCACTAGCATTCTTGTGCTGGTTCCTTGATTTTAATTTAAAAAGTAATAAGTCCTTGAAAAAATACAAAGTAAGAAGCAAAAACCCTCCGTCACCCTAGTCTCTTGTCCTCACAGGGGAAGCAACTATAAAGTTAAGATGTCAATTTAAAAATATTTACAAGATGAAAATGATTCTTAAAAGTCCTTGGGGGCATTTAATCATTGAAGGGTATGCTGAAGAAGGTAAGTGACAGTTTGACCTCCAATCCAGAGACTATTGGCAATAAGTGTAAACAGTGCTCTAACAACATGGCCTAATAGAACTATAGAACTAAAGAAAAAGCTAGGATTAGGATTATTGGGCCCAAATTCACATTTTTCATAATGAAGAACCTTAAAATCATGAAATATTGACTGATCTCTAATTCTAAGTCATTCCAGAATGCTATTTTCTATGTCAAAGAGTGGAGTTTGAGAGAGACATAAGAAGGAATAAAGTCCAATTTGGTTTTAAAGAATCATGGAGAAATGAAGATTATTTCTTTCATAATTTCCCCGTAGATAGAGCTCTTCTATGACTGACTGTTTCACTAAAGCAGGGAAATACAGGGTGTTATCCAGAAAATCCTATCAGTTTACTTCAAGTCAGTCCTCTTCTGGGCAAACACATCTTTAACTTCATTTGTATTATATAGTATTTTAAATTACGAATTGTTTTGTCTTCTCAGGTCAGTTTCTTTTAGCCACGTGGGTTTGTTCTCTATTTATTCCTTCTTCCTTCCCTCTCTTCCTTCTTCTCTCCTGTACTCCCTTTTTTATTAGTGAATTGGAAAGACGATTTCCTTATATATGCTAAACTATGCAATAGCAAAACCCCAAAATATAACTAAGATTTTATGAAGAGGACCATAACGAAAAAAAATTATAGTGGAAAAATCTTAGGAAACTGGAAGGAATTTGGGGGTCTTTCTGTCTCAAAGTAGATTTGGAATGCGCATTTCAGGTTCTCTTTTTTAATGCAGGGTTGCTAGTTGAGCCTTTATTTTGTTTCCAGAAAAACAATCAGCTTACATATTTTTTTAACAAAGTTTTCTTCACCTTTGGAAATTAGTAATGATTAAGAAGATTATTATATAGTTAAGTGATGTCTAACTTTTTTCCTCATGGGTTCACCGTACTTCAGGTTATAGCCCTGATCTGTTTAGTCCTCCAACGATCCTGAGAGGGAGCAAAGGGGCAGATGTTCTTTCCTCATTTCACAGATGAGAAAACTGAGGTTCAAAGATTCAAAGTGAGGTTAAGTGCTTCTGCCAAGGTCATTCTCTGAGGTGAAGCTGGAGCCAGGAATAGCACCTCATCCTCTTGTTTTCTCTCATGTGATTCTCCATTCGCTGACCCACTCTGACTATAAAAACGCACTGTACCAGGCCTCACACAGTCCCTGAAACGTCCTTTTAGTAGGACACTATGGTAGTGACAAGATTGAACAGATATAAAGAATGCTGTAAAAAAGGACCTGTCTTTTTTGTTGACTCCATCCCATAAAATTCCATAGCCACACTGCATGAGAAACATGAGACATCCATTAAGATCATGTTCCCATTAGTTCCCAAAATCTAGCTAGAACTAGATTTTGCAGAAATTGAAGACACATCTTGTGGCCTGACTGCTGAAAATGAGTGTCTCAGGAGTCAGAGAGGCATTGCTGCTCAACAAAGTCAAGAATGCCCTTTGCTAATTGTTTCTCCTCCATTTCTGAGGGAATTTAAATTCATGATCGGCACCATATAGTATACTTCAATACTATTCATCATCCATCTTGTACGTATTTGCAGGAAAGAATGTTGCCCAAGTCATTATATCCCGCCATGATTCACAGTCGTATGACCTTAGGTGGCAGCTCAGCAGGAGCTTACCGGTGCCTTAAATCATCCCTCTTGTGGACATACAAGAGCGTGACCTCTGACTTCCCAAGCTGTCTCTTCATGAAATGAAAATGGAGCTGCAAGTTTAGGGGAAAGTTTTGAAAGTGTCTGGCTCTTGTAGTCATCTAATGAGGTCCTCATTTCTAGCTGCTAAGCATGCCCTTTAATTGGTGGTCACTCGAAAATCAATGATAATATAACCGTCCAACTCTTTGGAGCTATTTTTCTCTCTGCTTTCTATCGTGCAAGTGCACGATAAAAGAAACCACCCATTCAGCCATTATCTTGTGTCAATTACTATTCAGAGATCAGTCTTCCTTTATGTGCTCCTTCAGGAAAGACCTGGGTTGTATTTTTCACTTGCCTTTCAGGCAGAGAGTAGAGTCCTTGGCACAGATTAAGTCCTTAAAAATGTTAGATGGGTGGATGGGTGGGCAGTGGATTGCAGCACATGAGCAACTACAGTAGCATTGTGATACATGACAAGGAAATGACCTCAGTTGGGGAAATAAATGCCTAGCACATATGCCACCACTTTCCCCTTCCATCTTCATTACAGTCCTCATTACAGTCCTTACTAATCTATTATGACATTTTTTCCCATTGGGCCTAGACGTGACCTCAGGATGCTTGTAGAATATAAACAATCCTGTGCAATGTAAACCTTGTATAATGTAAACAATGCTTTACTGTTTGATTTGAGTTGGGACACGAGAAGAATCCTATTTTCCGTCCATAACATAGATGTTGGGAATAATAGCTAATGCTTATGTAAACATATAGATTCATAGGATAGAAAAAATAACTTTTAAGAAATGACCTAGTATAGACTCAGGGGGAAAATATATGTTAACGTGATTATAGAAATTTGGTTCAGCCACTCAGCTTCAACCTTTAAGAATCATGTCACTTTTAATTTTAAACCAACATATGAATCCAAGGTATAGCAAAATAAACCATAAACCTTGCAGAACAGGGCCCTTCTAGATACGATCTCGTTAGGACCTGATCCTCCATGGTTGTATGTACACAGAGGGGTAATGCCAGGTCCCCTACTGGGAAGTTGAATTGGAGGAAGAGATAGACATAGAGGTACTATGGATAATTCTAGACTGACATGGTCATCAAGAAGCCCTATGAAAAATAATTTCTGGTGAGTATAGAGTAAATCAGCAATGAGAAATGGAGAGGATTGGAATTAAGTAGACTCATCACTAGTCCGTGGTTATTACCGGTGTACCAGTTTAGCAATGAATTACTCAAGGTAATTGATGCTAGGTAGTCTAACAAACACTCCTGAAAGCCAAGTGTCTTAACTTAATAAATGTTTATTTGTCTTGTCAGAGACCAGTGTGAATTAGGTGGTTCATTCTTAGCAGATTGCTTTCAAGTACTGAATCAGGAACCCGTGCCCCCTCCACCTTGAGGTGTTGTCTTAAATGCATGACTACCTAAACTACAGCAGAAGGGAACATGGGCAATCATGCATAGTATCTCCTGGCCAGGCCTGAAAGTGGTAGACCCATACCCTTTCAACAAGAATGCAAAAACTTGACCTCTGCCTGGCTCCAAGGGAGGTTAGAGAAGGTCATTGTTCTGTGTGTCCAGGAAGAGGAGAATGAAATGCATCTCACTGTCTCATCCATAGCTGAAGGCAGGTAATCTGTGAGAGAGAGCAATGTTTGCAGATGGTGATACATGAAGATTGAGGAAGATTGATTTCTCAATCATTGAGGAGTACTGTTCCATCTAACTGAGTTCGGAATGGTAATAAAGTCATCCACTGAAAACTTACCAGTCTAGTTTGTGTGCAAGATATTATGAATTATAGTCTTACCGTTAATTTAGCAGACCCACAAATATTTACATCTACTAAGCACCGTGCTGGCAACTGCAGCTTACCAGTACTTCTTTCCTGGGCCCTGGATAATTTCCAGTAGTTGGTATCAGGATCTAAGCTATCCACTTGATGTGGACACTAGTCCCCTTGTAGCCCTCTCACAGGAGCCTTTAACCATTCGTGGCCAAAAACAAAGGAAATGGGCAAGAGTTACTGCTCTGCTTATCAGAAAGTGTCTCCTAAAGTCTTGTCTCCTAAATCATTTTTCTGGCCCCTTTATAGTAATTCTTTCTTTATTCACATTTCTTGGCCTACCGAACACTATAATCAAATCCTCCTTCAATTTTCTTTTTTCTGAAGTATATAAAACTACATTTTCTTCAGCCTTTTTTTTAAAAAATGATAATTATCTTGTTTATTTGTATTTGGAAAATCTAATGAGATCACATATTTAAAAATCACATACTATCAAAAGATAAATAGTAGTAGTAATTCCTTCTGGAATACTTTTCCCCCTCATCCAACCAACGTTAGGTCCCTTACCCCCTTTCTTATCAACTTTTATTAATTTCTTATGTATCTATCAGAAGTTTTTTGTGGCAGAGGTACATGTGTATGTTTCAGAGGTTACTGTTGTCATGAATTCACAGAGGCCAGAGCCTGGAAAGCATTAAGTGGTCCTGAGCACCGCATTTCCAATGAGAGAGCGTAGCAGTGCTCAAACGGCTGGGTGTCCTATAATTCAACTCAATTCTGGCACTATCTACCTGTAGATAGCATCAGATCTCACATGTGAAGGGCTCAGTCCAGCAGAAATGCACACACACACTTCAGGTGCCAGTCACCAAGTATATGTTGTCACCTGTGCTTCTGACCCTTGTACCACAGATCAGAGGTTCCAATGACCCCCTTCTTAGCTTTAATTAATTTGCCCAAGTGACTCATAGAACTCACAGAAATATTCTATTAACTAGATTAACCGGTGTATTATAAAATGATAAAACTGAGCAACAGCCAGATAGAAAACATGTATAGGACGAGGTATGGGGAGAAAGCATGGAGCCCACTCTCCCCAAATCTCCATGTGCTCACCAACTGGGAAGCTCCCTGAACCCTGTCCTTGGGGGTTTATGGAGGCTTCAGTACACAGGCCTGACTGAATAACTCATTGGCCATGGGCGATTGAGCTCAATCTTGAGTGGCTCTTCCCTGCCCTGAGGGCAAGGGGGTGGGACTGAAAGTTGCAACCTCTAATCACAAGGTTGGCTCCACAGGCTGCCTGCTCCCATCCTTTGGTGCTTTCCAAAGATCACCTTGTTAACATAACAAAAGACACCATTATCATCTCATCACTTAGGAAATCCTAAGGGTTTTAGAAACTGTGGCAGAAAGTGGGACAGAGACCAAAAATATAATTCTTATTACTCCTAAAGCACAGTTATCTAGGTAAATGTTTGTATCACCCCAAACAGGCAGTAGTCACCAGGGAAAATAAGTTAATTGCCAGTTTTTTCTATTAATTTTTAAAAATCAGATTTAAGAAGAGAATTTTTTTAATGGCCAGTGAAAATGTCTCTTACTTTATTAGCTCTTGCCCTTTTCTACTTATTCTTTATTTTTTCAATTTTTAGTTTAGTTTTGAAAAGTGTCTTTAAGTTATTTTAAGGTTAGAACCGAACCTTCCAGGATTAAAAAAATATTGCGTCTCTTGAAAGAGATTACTTTAGACTTAGTGAAATGGATTTGATGCTAGAGAACATGTGACATCATACATTTGACCTTTTTGAAATGATTTACATTATATCAGCTACATTTTAAGTCCAGCAACTGTAACCAAAAAAAAGAAAAAAAAACCCTACTGATTAAGGCAACTTTGCAGATTGATGGCATTAGATTATCAATTAAGATCTCAGTTTTAAACCAGATTTTTCCTCTAAATAGTGATCCAAAGAACACTAGTTTTATGGTCAGTCTAATTAGTCAGACAGCCTTCAGATTGTTTAGTGCCTTCACTTGAAGTTTGTTAAATATTTTGACTAGCACCTATGCTCCCATGGGACATTAGTGAATGTGAAGTCAACAAAAAAGAAAAAAAAGTAAGAAAAAGGATTTTGTAGTAAAATAAACTTGAGAAATCCTGGGTTCATTAAATTTAAACATGTTTCGTGACTGGAGGACTTTTGAGATGTGGAATGAGCTATAATGTGCTCTGTGAATTTCACTGTTAAGTAGAGTTTGGTCTGAAGTGTTTTTAAACTTTATTTGGCTCTACAACCCTTTGTCAGTGGAACATTTTAAAGGACTCTTTGTTTCTAGCAACTTCGGAAAATGCTGTTCTGGTCTCAGTTAAGCCCTTGAAATCTTAGCATTTGGAAGGAGATCCACACACAAGCTCATCCAGTTTCTGGTACAGAAATCTACCATGTATCCATGCTATAGGCTCACTCAGCTGTGGATGAGTATTTTGATAACAAAATGCTCACTACCCATAAATCGGCTGATTCTATAGTCGGAATGCTGGTCTGTTAGGAGGTTTTCACCTTTTAAGTGCCTTTTACTATTAGAAAATTTTAAGTTTTAAAATTTTGTCTATTGGACCTAGATCTGATCTCTGGATTAAGATAAGTCCTACTCAAGTAAAAGAATCCTTATTTTTCAAGGATGATTTGTACATGAAAAAAAAATCCATATACTTCAAATCATCTGTAAATAGTGACTGAAGAGTAATTGAAAATACATTTGAAAATAATTTTCATTTGAAATTTATGTCAAAATGTTATTATATAAACGAATCCAGTATATTTTCTCTTATAGCCAGTAAAATTTAGGTTAAATTTTAATTAAGCACAAGTGCTACAATGAAAAAAATAAGAATTACATTTTGTTTTGAGTGATTATTTCAGCAAAACTGGTTTATGGGACAGTAAACTGTCCTTCCCTGCATGTTCAATGTTAGCTCAAACAGGCTAATTATGGTAAAAATTCAACAATTTTCCAAGGCCTTCTCTTAATTATTTGATACTCAATTGTTTTTTCTTTTACTTCTATTGTATCTCTTTTTTAAATTGTTAACTATACATCCTCATTTATCAATGGCTTTGTATGTTTAACCCAGCAGATCTCTGGTATTATTTACAATGGCTTCATGATATTATATCTTTAAAATTCAGAATTTCACTTTAAAGTTGATTTGAATTTTATTTCTCTTATACGGTATTATGTTTATGTTATGAATCCATCAGTGAGTAATTTGCTGAAACAGGATGAGCAGTTTGCTGACTTAGAAGGGCTGGAATCTATAGACACCTTAAAATTAGGATGTAGATAACGAATAGTTGGATGACAAGAAACCCTGTTATATGAAAACAGGAATAATAATGAGTGTTCCAAATCTTATCTTTTCTGTTCTTACTTTTCTCCAAAGGTTAGTTCTAGAGTCCTTAATTCTCCATTCAGTATTAAATGATTGACTATTTGCAGCCTTCCCACCATTCTCCCCACTTCTAGGTCTGAGTTTGATAAACCTTTTGGTTTCATCCTTTCTTTGTGAAGTAGTGTTCCTAGTCAAGCCAGAAGGCTGTTCCATTAAAGGTTTAGCATTTTAGTGATTTTAGTAGTCAGGGTAAGGATAAGTGGTCTTCAGCCCGTCACAGTCTTCCACCCAACCTTTCTTCAGATGAATTTCCTGCAGTAGAAAAATCAGACAACCAGGCTGAATGATTGAGTCCCTGACTATGACTAGCAATGAACTACTCCGCCCTGGCTTCCTGGGCATGCCATCCTTCAAAAACAGCCTGCCAGATGGAATCTCAATCCCCTAGCTTGGCATTCAAGATACTCATACTCTAATCCACCAAAATCCAGTTCCAGTAGTTCTCCCCACTTCTTTCATACAGCAAATATCCATTCACCCAACTGCATTCACTTATCTGGAGTACAAGTTCTTTTCCTTATATTCCAATATATCCCTATTTCATCTGCCTAGGAAGTCTTTCAAATTCTTCACAATCCTAAATCCTACATGGTCTTTACTTTCCTACCTTTACAACTCGACCTTAAGAAAATTTTTGCTTTCCAAGATCTATAAGTCAATCAATCAATAAACCATTAATAAGTTCATAGGCTGCTTCAATACAGTTCTCCTCAATACAAATATAGTTGTCAATCCTTAATAATAACAGTTTATATTTGATTCCTTAGAAATGTATTTTAACTCACATATTTGGTATCTAAAATGATAGTATAGCACTCTTCATTTTGTTGGGTTATTTTCACGTTTTAATGTCAGTATCACCTCTTTGAAGACTTAAAGTATATGTTGTCCATTTTTTCAGTATTTTAGTATCCTGCCCTGTTTTACACGTAGTG
>NW_020172838.1:9082-10241 GCF_003031525.2 Neophocaena asiaeorientalis asiaeorientalis
TTTCCTTAATTTGTGTTTCAGATTTTTCATTATTAGTGTATAGGAATGCAAGAGATTTCTGTTCATTTATTTTGTATCCTGCTATATAACCAAATTCATTGATTAGCTTTAGTAGTGTTCTGGTAGCATCTTTAGGATTCTTTATGTATAGTATCATGTCATCTGCAGACAGTGACAGCTTTACTTCTTCTTTTCCAATTCGGATTCCTTTTATTTCTTTTTCTTCTCTGATTTCTGTGGCTAGAACTTCCAAAACTATGTTGAATAATAGTGGTGAGAGTGAACAACCTTGTCTTGTTCCTCATCTTAGAGGAAATGGTTTCAGTTTTTCACCATTGAAAACGGTGTTGGCTGTGGGTTTGTCATATATGACCTTTATTATGTTGAGGCAAGTTCCCTCTATGCCTACTTTCTGGAGGGTTTTTATCGTAAATGGGTGTTGAATTTTGTGGAAAGCTTCTCCTGCATCTATTGAGATGATCATATGGTTTTTCTCCCTCTATTTGTTAGTATGGTTTATCACATTGATTGATTTGCATATGTTGAAGAATGCTTTCATTCCTGGGATAAACCCCACTTCATCATGGTGTATGATCCTTTTAATGTGCTGTTGGATTTTGTTTGCTAGTATTTTGTTGAGGATTTTCGCATCTATGTTCATCAGTGATATTGGCCTGTAGTTTTCTTTCTTTGTGACATCTTTGTCTGGTTTTGGTATCAGGGTGATGGTGGCCTCGTAGAATGAGTTTGGGAATGTTTCTCCCCCTGCTATATTTTGGAAGAGTTTGAGAAGGATAGGTGTTAGCTCTTGTCTAAATGTTTGCTAGAACTCGCCTGTGAAACCATCTGGTCCTGGGCTTTTGTTTGTTGGAAGATTTTTAATCACGGTCGCTATTTCAGTGCTTCTGATTGGTGTCTTTATATTTTCTGTTTCTTCCTGGTTCAGTCTCAGAAGGTTGTGCATTTCTAAGAATTTGTGTGTTTCTTCCAGGTTGTCCATTTGATTGGCATAGAGTTGCTTGTAGTGATCTCTCATGATCCATTGTATTTCTGCAGTGTCTGTTGTTACTTCTCCTTTTTCATTTCTAATTTTATTGATTTGAGTCTTCTCGCTTTTTTTCTTGATGAGTCTGGCTAATGGTTTATCAATTTTGTTTAT
>NW_020172838.1:10350-19032 GCF_003031525.2 Neophocaena asiaeorientalis asiaeorientalis
CCTATTTGCTTTAAGTGTAAGGTTAGATTGTTTATTTGAGTTGTTTCTTTCTTCTTGAGGTAGGCTTGTATTGCTATAAACTGCCCTCTTACAACTGCTTTTGCAGCATCCCGTAGGTTTTGTGTCATCGTGTTTTCATTGTCATTCGTTTCTAGGTATTTTTTGATTTCCTCTTTGATTTCTTCAGTGATCTCTTGGTTATCTAGTAACATATTGTTTAGCCTCCATGTTTTTGTATTTTTTACAGTTTTTTTTCCTGTAATTGGTATCTAGTCTTGTAGCATTATGGTCAGAATAGATACTTGATACGATTTTAATTTTCTTACATTTACCAAGGCTTGACTTGTGACAAGTCAATATATGATCTATCCTGGAGAATGTTCCACGAGCACTTGAGAAGAAAGTGTATTCTGTTCTTTATGGATGAAATGTTCTATAAATATCAATGAAGTCCATCTTATTTAATGTGTCATTTAAAGCTTGTGTTTCCTTATTTATTTTCATTTTGGATGAACTGTCCTTTGGTGAAAGTGGGGTGTTAAATTCCCCTCCTATGATTGTGTTACTGTTGATTTCCCCTTCTATGGCTGTTAGCATTTGCCTTATGTATTGAGGTGCTCCTATTTTAGGTGTGTAAATATTTACAATTGTTATATCTTCTTCTTGGATCGATCCCTTGATCATTATGTAGTGTCCTTCTTTGTCTCTTGTAATAGTCTTTATTTTAAAGTCTATTTTGTCTGATTTGAGAATTGCTGTTCCAGCTTTCTTTTGATATCCATTTGCATGGAATATCTTTTTCCATCCCCTCACTTTCAGTCTGTATGTGTCCCTAGTATGTGTCTGAAGTGGTTCCTTTGTAGACAGCGTATATAGGGGTCTTATTTTTTTATCCATTCAGCCAGTCTATGTCCTTTGGTTGGAGCATTTAATTCATTTACATTTAAGGTAGTTATTGATATGTATGTTCCTATTCCCACTTTCTTAATTCTTTTGGGTTTGTTATTGGAGGTTTTTTTCCTTCTCTTATGTTTCCTATCTGGAGAATTTCCTTTAGCATTTGTAGTAAAGCTGGTTTTGTGGTGCTGAATTCTCTTAGCTTTGGCTTGTCTGTAAAGGTTTTAATTTCTCCGTCGAATCTGAATGAGATCCTTGCTGGGTAGAATTATCTTGGTTGTAGGTTTTTCCCTTTCACACTTTAAATATGTCTTGCCACTCCCTTCTGGCTTGCAGAGTTTCTGCTGAAAGGTCAGTTGTTAACCTTATGGGGATTCCCTTGTATGTCATTTGTTGTTTTCCCTTGCTGCTTTTAATATTTTTTTCTTTGTCTTGGCATGTTTCTCCTTGGATATTTCCTGTATGGCACTGTCTGCGCTTCCTGGACTTGATTGCCTATTTCCTTTCCCATATAAGGGAAGTTTTCAACTGTATTCTCCTCAAATATTTTCTCAGTCCCTTTCTTTTTCTCTTCTTCTTCTGCAACCCCTATAATTCTACTGTTGGTGAGTTTAATGTTGTCCCAGAGGTCTCTGAGACTGTGCTCAATTCTTTTTATTCTTTTTTCTTTATTCTGCTCTGCAGTAGTTATTTCTACTGTTTTATCTTCCAGGTCACTTTTCTGTTCTTCTGCCTCAGTTATTCTGCTATTGGTTCCTTACAGAGAATTTTAAATTTCATTTATTGTGTTCTTCATCATTGTTTGTTTGCTCTTTAGTTCTTCTAGGTCCTTGTTAAACGTTTATTGTATTTTCTCCATTCTATTTCCAAGCTTTTGGCTCATCTTTACTATGATTACTCTGAGTTCTTTTTCAGGTGGACTGCCTATTTCCTCTTCAGTTGTTTCGTCTGGTGGGTTTTTTCCTTGTTCCTTCATCTGCTGTGTATTTGTCTGTATTCTCATTTTGCTTAACTTACTGTGTTTGGGATCTCCTTTTTGCAGGCTGCAGGTTCGTAGTTCCTGCTGTTTTTGGTGTCTGCCCCCAGTGGCTAAGGTAGGTTCAGTGGGTTGTGTAGGCTTCCTGGTGGATGGGAGTGGTGCCTGTGTTCTGGTGGATGAGGCTGCATCTTGTCTTTCAGGTGGGCAGGACCGCATCCTGTGGTGTGTTTTGGGGTGTCTGTGACCTTATTATGATTTTAGGCAGCCTGTGTGCTAATGGGTGGGGTTATGTTCCTCTCTTGCTAGTTATTTGGCATAGGGTTTCCAGCACTGTAGCTTGCTGGTCGTTGAGTGGAGCTGGGTGTTAGTGTTTAGATGGAGATCTCTGGGAGAGCTTTCGCCTTTTGATATTATGTGGTGCTGGAGGGGTCTCTCGTGGACCAATGTCCTGAACTTGGCTCTCCTGCCTCAGAGGCACAGGCCTGACACCCTTCAGAGCACCCAGACCCTGTCAGCCACACGGCTCAGAACGAAAGGGAGAAAAAAAGAAAGAAAGTAAAAAATAAATAAAATAATTAAAATATTTAAAATTTTTAAAAATTAAGTAATTTTAAAAAAGAAAGAAAGGAGCAACCAAACCAAAAAAGAAATCCACCAATGATAACAAGCACTATAAACTATACTAAAAAGCAAAAAAACAAAAGACGTGCAGACAGAACCATAGGACAAATGGTATAAGCAAAGCTATACAGACAAAATCACAGAAAGTCCACCGCCTCAATTTTGGGATGATTCATTGTCTATTCACGGAAGTTGTCCCTGGAATTCGGGGCCCTGGCAATGGCGGGCTGCAAAGGCTCCCGGGAGGGGAAGTGTGGACAGTGGCTTGTGCGTTCACACAGGATTCTTGGTGGCTGCAGCAGCAGCCTTAGCATCTTATGCCTGTCTCTGGGGTCCGCGCTGATAGCCGCGGCTCGCGCCCGTCTCTGGAGCTCGTTTCGGCAGTGCTTTATTTTTTTATTTTTATTTTTTTTTTTTTTGCGGTATGCGGGCCTCTCACTGCTGTGGCCTCTCCCGTTGCGGAGCACAGGCTCCGGACACGCAGGCTCAGCGGCCATGGCTCACGGGCTCAGCCGCTCTGCGGCATGCGGGATCTTCCCGGACCGGGGCACGAACCCGTGTCCCCTGCATCGGCAGGCGGACTCTCAACCACTGCGCCACCAGGGAAGCCCTCGGCAGTGCTTTATTAATCCCCTCTCCTTGCGCACCCCGAAACAGTGGTGTCTTGCCTCTTAGGCAGATCCAGACATTTTCCTGGACTCCCTCCCAGCTAGCTGTGGCACACTAGCCCCCTTCAGGCTGTGTTCATGCAGCCAACCCCAGTCCTCTCGCTGGGATCTCACCTCTGAAGCCTGAGCCTCAGCTCTGAGCCCCCACCTGCCCTGGCAGGTGAGCAGAGAAGCCTCTGAGGCTGGTGAGTGCTGGTCGGCACCGATCTGTGCGGATGCTCTCCGCTTTGCCCTTCGCACCCCTGTTGCTGTGCTCTCCTCCGTGTCTCCAAAGCTCCCCCCACCCACTGCTCCCTGTCTGTACCAATGAAGGGGCTTCATAGTGTGTGGAAACTTTTCCTCCTTCACAGCTCCCTCCCAGAGGTGCAGGTCCCATCCCTATTCTTTTGTCTCTGTTTTTTCTTTTTTCTTTTGCCCTACCCAAGTACGTGGGGAGTTTCTTGCCTTTTGGGAAGTCTGAGGTCTTCTGCCAGCGTTCAGTAAGTGTTCTGTAGTTGTTCCACATGTAGATGTATTTCTGATGTATTTGTGGGGAGGAAGGTGATCTCCACGTCTTACTCCTCTGCCATCTTGAAGGTTCATTCATATTTTAAATACTCTTCAGAGCACAATTTTTTAACTTTTATTTCTCTAAACATAATTATTTAATAATTAAGAGGTGTCAAAATATTACAGTTGGTTTCTCTTGTCATTCTGTTTGTTTGTTTGATCCCATATTGTATCTTGGAGATTTGGGGGCAACTTATATTCTGTAGCAGTATACAGTATATATGCACAATGTTTTAAAAATCTGATGTATAAATATTGAGTTTTACTGTCACCTAGATGGCAGATATGCAAAAAATAAATTCATTAAAATATTTCTAATGTCCTGGTTTTAAAATAGGGAGCACTTTCTCAATGTTCATCTCCTCACATAGTCATAACGTTTCCTACTTTAACAAAAGTCACTTGGTTCTCTGCGCACCAGTGAACTTGAATGTTAAATTTACAAGTTCATGCTAATGTGTTCTCTGCTAAATTTGGGAAATTTTCTTTCTGTGTATCCATTGATATTTCACTATTTATCATGATGGTGTAAATGCTTGGGTTAGCTTGACCTAAAGGCATCCAAATTCATGGAAATGAATGTGGAAATGGGACAATATAATTAAATATCACAATTAATGGGCTTGATGCTCCTATTTCATTCTTCACACAAACATATTAAAAGTAGATTTTTTTTATTACATAAGACTTGGTTCTATATGTAGTTCAGCCAGAAGTAAAATTATTCCTCAATCACCCTGTCTCTCAACCTAATGCATCAGCTTCAGCCTGTACACATAACGACAGTCAGACCTTGATTGGCTTTTTCTCTTCCAAGTGGCAGTGTAGACAGCAAACAGGAACCCTGTCTGAGAAGAGTTTGTGTATAGACCCAGAGAAAAATTTTAACATGGCACTGTTGTTTATGTTATGATCAACCAAATTTACTGATCCAGTCATTTATTTATTTGTCCTTACAAAGTCCTGTATTCATCCATCCATCACATTTCCTGAATACTTACCATGCACCAAATACTGAAACTACAGTAATAAGCAAAACAGACATAGCCCACGTAGTCCCGGATTTCATAATTTGGAAAGCACAGCTGGACTAGAGTTACCCTTAGGAAAAATACGTTCAAATATAATTAGATAATCACACAAATATGTGAAATGAATAATAAACATATGATGCTGTAAAAGCAACGAGACCCAGTATTTTCAAGAGGTCAAAGAAAGGCTTTTTTGTGTCAGTGCCATTTGAACTGAGATGGGAAGGACTCATTAACTAAACAATGGCGGTGATGGGGAAAGTAATCACTAGCTATCTGACCTCAGACAGGTTACTTAACCAGTTTATGCCTCAGTTTTCTCATCTATCAAATGACAAGGTTAATAGTGCCTACTTTATAGGGTCTGGTGAGGATTTGGTAAGAGTTTAGGACTATGTTCACTACATGGGCTCTATGTAAATGTTACATATTGTTGTTACATGGCATTTTTACCCATAGTTTGCTAAGTTAGAAACATACTGAAGAAAATACAAATAATTAAATAATACTGGATGTTGATTTCAGATTTATTCAAAGTAAGATGCAAGTGGTAAATAAAACTTTCCATACAAAAAGTCACAATTCAGGTAGGGAGACAACATGGAAAATGTTGAAAGCGATGAAAATGATGATGTGAACTGCTTACAATATATGCATTATGAAATGACACCTAGGAAAACTGGAAATCAATGAAGTTGTGTTAATTGCTAGTTTTTTTGGAAAGGGAAGATGGATGCTTGCAATAAACTTAAATGAAAGTTTTTTTAAAATGGTGCCCTGGGAACAGAGAGGCACAAAAGCATGCTCATAATTTTGTGGCTTGGGCTGAAGCATTTCTCAAATGTCCTTGAAAGTTTCCAAAGACAGTCTTTCCTCAGGAAAGTATTTCTCCTGTGAGCAAATAATGTTCTTGCCTAGAAATGAAATGCAGTAATATATTACATTGCAAGTGAACTGTTAGCAAGACTGGCAGCAGAAGTTCAGAAACAAATGTCGCATTGCAATCTAGAGTTTGAGGCTCTGTATCTGAACTTGCACAACTTCTAAAGGGATGCCCTTTGTATGAAATCAAAATAGTCCAGAGAAGAATTTTGACTTCTCTTTACTTAACTATTAGAAGGATTTATTTGGAATTATTATTGTGTCATGCATGTTCTGCCTTAAATTTTCTGTAGTTGAGTTGCACAATTAATAAGCTAAGGTTTCTTTCCACCATAAAAAGGCTCCTTTTAAGGAGTCCTATAATAATGACATTTAAAATACTTGCTTGCTTTTGAAGAAAGCTTCATGCTTTCCAAAGTGCTTTATAAACGCATTTCTATGAGGCAGGTGGAACATGTCCTGTCAACAGTATTTTACAGAAAAGAAAATGGAGGCTGTAAAGGAAAGCTGCTTGGTCAAGGTCATTCAGTGTGTTAGGTGAGTTTTCATCACAGGAGTACTCACAGTTGAGCAGGGAATCCAGCAGGGAAAGCTTAAGGCTTTAGTCTATCTTTACACACGTATTTTTGCATAAATGAAAAATTTACCCAAAATGAAGTGCATTAGGTACCTAGTACTGCCTTCTTGTTCCTTAGAGTCTAGTGAGGGATATAGACTGAGCATATTTTATCCCAATGAAGATAACTTAGATTATTCCGAGGATGATCACTTGGGCTTTAGAATCTGAATTCCAGCTTGACCCCTTACATGAAGGAAGTTACTTAATCTTTCAGAGCCTGTTTCTCCATCCCTTAAATGGCAATTTGAATGCTCTCTTATATGTTTATTAACTCATTCACTTAACAAAGCACCTGCTAGATCTCAAGTACTCTGCTAAGAATGGTAAAGCTTTTCTAGGAAGCCAGAAGGCATCCTTCAGTGGATAGCGGAGGTCAAGAGAGGTTAGAGTTAAAACTTGAATTTGACAGTGGGAGAAGATGAAACGTTCACATGGCAAGGAAAAGAGAAAAAGACTATTATACAGGTTAAAGAGCTAGACCTGGAGATATTTGGAGTGAAAATTTCTGAATTTTGATGTACCTTACTTCCTGCCTCAGTTTCCACATCTTGGAAATGGGAATAATGATTAAACATGTTTCACAGTATTCATTTGGTAGAGAATAAATGAGGATTAAATAAGCATGGAAAGTGGCATAGGACAAATTTGATAAATTATTATGTATGAAAGTGTGTATAAATAAAATCAGTTGCCATGACCCCACTTCGTACCAACTGATCACAGCACGCTTTAATTTTCTAGCTGAGTCTGGATATGGATTTGTAACTTTATTCAAACAGTGTATCAGGCACCACTTAACCTTTGGATTGGCTGGAAATTTTTGCTCCTCTGCTCTAATACAATTTAATTTTAATTTTGGTTTTTAAGGTACATGGGTATAAATAAGAGTGTTAAAGAAATGTATTTCAGATTTTAAATTCAAAAATGTAGAAAAACTTTCTTTTACTATTTTTCATTTTACCTTTGGGTGCACTGATCAGCTACTTTTTCTTCTGCACCCAGGCAAAAGAAAACACTTTAAAATGTTGATTTCATATATAAGATAGTGGGAGCCTCTGCCTGCTTGATTTACATTTGTGCTCACCTTCCACTTTATGCGGGAGGGGGCATACGAATAAAGTAAACTTTTATATGATTTCAAGTTATTTAATTCCTGATATTATATTTAGCCATGATAGAGTGTTATGATTTGCCTACAACATCCATCCTTCCTTTTCTTGTACCTTACCTTGTTCAGAGAGGACTTGTGCCTGTTCTGCTTTGAATTTCTCAACCAGTTCAGCTGCTAAAATCACAGGTAAAGCTTAGTTTCTGCTGATTTAATCCACCCAATCGAGATAGAGTTTCTCATTTTATTCAGCAAATATTTACTATGCCTTAAAAAAAGATTTTTTAAAAAATGCATGGTCTTATTTGCTGATGCTGCTGGGAATTAATTAATTAATTAAGTTTTAGTTTCACGGTAAAATTGAGCACAAGGTACAGAGATTTCCCACACATTCCTCTGGTGGGAATGTAATAAATTGGTACAGCCACTGTGGAAAACAGTATGGAGGTCCCTCAAAAGCTAAAAATAGGATTACCATATGATCCAGCAATCCCACACCTGGGCATATATCCAGACAAAACTATAATTCAAAAAGATACATGCACCCCAATGTTCGTAGCATCATAGCGGCGTTATTTACGACTGCCAAGACGTGGAAACAACCTGAGTGTCCATCAACAGATCAATGGGTAAAGAAGATTTTATATATATATGTATATATATATATAATTTTGCATACATATATATATATAAATACTACTCAGCCATAAAAAAGAATGAAACTAATTTTGCCATTTGCAGCAACATGGATGGACTTGGAGGGCATTATTCTAAGAGAAACAAGTCAGACAGAGAAAGATAAATACTGTATGATATCACTTATATGTGGAATCTAAGAAATAAAACAAACTAGTGAATATAACATTAAAGAAGCAGACTCACAGATATAGAGAACAAAGCCGCTGTTACTTCATTTTGGAATTCTAATCGAGGCTTTCCTTCTCTCTTTCTCTTGCCCCCAAATCACAGATGACTGGGTCATGGGACAAGCTTAAGCTAATATGCCTTATTCTGTGAATCATACGCTGAGCTACTGGGACAGAACCATGTGACACGTTTGTCACTTTCAAATGTAATAATTCTACCCATTACTCCATAGATGTTCTGGTTACTGACGAATAACATTAACAATTCCTCTTCCAAGAATAGGATGGAGGCGAAAGGCACTGGATCTCCTATGCCTCCCAAACATGTGAAGGCCAAAGCATGGTGGGAGGAGAAGCATATCTCTTTGTAATATGTTTTATTCCCTGTTTTATAGATGTGCATATGGAAAATTAGAAAGGATGAGTAACTTGTCCATGTCATGTAGCCCATGCTTTTAACTT
>NW_020172839.1:0-297 GCF_003031525.2 Neophocaena asiaeorientalis asiaeorientalis
TATTGTGACTGCACCCATCCTACCATCTCATTGTGGCTGTTACTTTGTCTTTAGATGTGGGATATCTTTTCTGGTGAATTCCAGTGTCTTCCTGTCCATGATTATTCAGCAGTTAGTTGTTCAGCAGTTAGTTCCAGTGCTCTCGCAAGAGGGAGTGATCACACGTCCTTCTACTCTGCCATCTCAAACCAATCTCTAGTCAGCTGTTTCTTATGGACAGAAGTCCATGAGCTGCTAGAGGAGTTTCTTTCTTGGGTGTCCAAGAAGCACAACTATGGTAGGACCAATGGAAATATG
>NW_020172839.1:552-754 GCF_003031525.2 Neophocaena asiaeorientalis asiaeorientalis
AAAACAAGAAGTCTATTTGGTTCTTTAGATATAATTCCAATTGTATGGCTTTGATTTATACCAATCAAATTGTTAAAAGTAGCAATTACCAATATGTAAGTTACAAAATATCTTTTCAAAACTTTATTAACTACTATGTTAGTAGTATGTCCTGTCTACAGGGATGACTAAGAGTTGGATGAGATTGTCATTAAATGGCCTG
>NW_020172840.1:0-357 GCF_003031525.2 Neophocaena asiaeorientalis asiaeorientalis
GTGATGGTGGCCTCATAGAATGAGTTTGAGAGTGTTCCTCCTTCTGCTATATTTTGGAATAGTTTGAGAAAGATAGGTGTTAGCTCTTCTCAACATGTTTGATAGAATTCTCCTGTGGAGACATCTGGTCCTGGGCTTTTGTTTGTTGGAAGATTTTTAATCACAGTCTCAATTTCAGTGCTTGTGATTGGTCTGTTTAAATTTTCTGTTTCTTCCTGGTCCAGTCTCAGAAGGTTGTGCTTTTCTAAGAATTTGTCCATTTCTTCCAGGTTATCCATCTTATTGGCATATAGTTGCTTGTAGTAATCTGATCTTAATGATTTCTTTCCTTCTTCTAACTTTGGGTTTTTTTTGTTC
>NW_020172841.1:0-7048 GCF_003031525.2 Neophocaena asiaeorientalis asiaeorientalis
CATGGGCACACCAAAATTACAACTATTTACAGAGCAACTGTGTATGAAAACAAGATGAGACTGGCAGAAAATATTTTCCAAAACTAAAGTTATAAAGAAGGAACTACAAGATGGGTAGGAAGGGCAAATATGAGGTATATTCAAGACACAATGCCCCAGGGTGGAAACCCACAAATAAGAAGATAATTATAATTGCAAAGGTTCTCCCCAAGGAGCACAGGGTCCAAACAAACATTGGGCTTCCCAGCCTGGATGTCCTGCACTGGCATGATAAGCCCAGATCATCCAGCTT
Source organism: Neophocaena asiaeorientalis asiaeorientalis (assembly GCF_003031525.2). NCBI lineage: Eukaryota > Metazoa > Chordata > Mammalia > Artiodactyla > Phocoenidae > Neophocaena > Neophocaena asiaeorientalis. The sequence continues at coordinate 293 of NW_020172841.1, forward strand.
TGAAGGACAGAGGGCTTTGTGGATAGGCAAGTTCAAGGCTTTAGGAAACAGACTTCACTATGAAAGGACACTGACAAAATCTCACAAGATCTTTTACACAGAGGCAGTAATTTGAAATAAGCCTAGTCATACCCACTTACTGATCAAGGAGAGCCTCCTAGATAGGCAGGAAGCAACTGGGATTCAAAAGGTACATAAACACCAGTGGTAGCCATTTTGCATTCCTCCTTCTTGACTATTAGTTCCAAGAGCTTACTGGACCACCAGTGGACAAGAACCAGCCCAGGTCCCCCAGGCTGCAGAGCCTGCCATGCTGGGACAAGGCCCAACATACCAGCAAGTCATCAGTCACAGCAAAAGACAGGGACTGGCAGACAGCTGGGCCAGAAGCCAGCCCTGCCTGCCAGCATGCCCACTGTACTCAGACCTGTCATAACATAAAGGCCCACGTAGACCACAAAGAGGGTATATAGCTCAGGTGACCAGAGGGAGTAAGCTTCTGCACCCTATAGGACATTTCCAACATAGTGCCATTTCTCCAAGATTGGGAAACATAACCAACAAACCTAATACATACAAATAAAAGCAGAGGATTAGGTAACATGAGGAGATGGAGGAATATGTACCAAATAAAGAATAAGATAAAACCCCAGAAGATGTGTCATGGAGATAAGCAATCTAATGAATAAAGAGTTCAAGGTAATGATCATAAGGATGCTCAATGAACTCAGGAGAAGAATGGAGGAACACAGTGAAGATTTTAACAAAGAGTTAGAAAATATAAAGATGAATCAAACAGAAATGAAGAATATAATAATTGAAATAAAAAATACATTATAAGAAATCAACAGTAGATTAGATGATACAGACAAATGGACCAACAAATTGGAACAAAAAGTAGTGAAAATCACCCAAGCTGAACAGAAAAAAAGAATTTTTGAAAGTAAGGATAGATTAAGAGAAATCTGGGACTACAGCAATTGTACTAACATTCACATTATAGGAATCCCAAAAGAAGAAGAGAGAGAGAAAAGGGAAGAGAATCTATTTGAAGAAATAATGGCTGAAAACTACCTTAACCTGGGAAGGAAAACAGACACATCCAGGAAACATAGATAGTCCCAAACAAGATAAACCCAAAGAGGTTCACACTAAGATGTATCATAATTAAAATGGTAAAAATTAAAGATAAAGAGAGAATCTTAAAAATAGCAAGGGAAATGAAATTAGTACCATATAAAGGAACTCCCATAACTCTAAGCTGACTTTTCAGCAGAAAATTTGCCGTCTGGAGGGAGTGGCACAATATGTTCAAAATGATGAAAGGAAAATACCTACAATCGAGAATAATCTACCCAACAAGATTATCATTCAGATTTGAAGGAGAGATAAAAAGTTAACAGACAAGCAAAAGGTAAAAGAGTTCAGCACCACTGAAATGACTTTGCAAGAAATGTTAAAGGGATTTCTTTAAACAGAAAAAAGACCACAACTAGAAATATAAGAATTACAAAAGAAAAAAAAAAAAAAAAAAAAAAGGCTCATTGGTAAAGGCAAGCAGTAAAGATAATAGAGCAACCACTTATAAAGCTATTAGAAATGCTAAAAGGAAAGTAGTAAAATCATTTATATGCACAAAAAAATAGTTAAATGCTACACAAAACAAAAAGATGTAAAATATGATATACAAAAATTGTTTGTGAAGTGGTTAAAATGTAGGATTGATCAAAAGCGTTCATAAAGAATCCAAATTGGGGGGCTTCCCTCATGGTGCAGTGGTTGAGAATCTGCCTACTAATGCAGGGGACAGGGGTTCGAGCGCTGGTCTGGGAGGATCCCACATGCCATGGAGCAACTAGGTCCATGAGCCACAACTGCTGAGCTTGCGCATCTGGAGCTTGTGCTCTGCAACAAGAGAGGCCACAATACTGAGAGGCCTGTGCACTGCGATGAAGAGTGGTCTCTGCTCTCCACAACTAGAGAAAGCCCTTGCACAGAAACGAAGAGCCAACACAGAAAAAATAAATAAATAAATTACTAAAAAAAAAAAAAAAGAACCCGAATTGGAAAGGAAGAAGTAAAACTGTCACTGTTTGCAGATGACAGGATATTATACATAGAATATACTAAAGATGCCACCAAAAATCTATTAGAACTAATAAGTGAATCCAGTAAAATTACAGGATACAAAATTAATATACAGAAATCTGTTACAATTCTATACACTAAAAACAAACTAACAGAAAAAAAGAAACGAAGAAAACAATCCAATTTACAATTGTATCTAAAAGAATAAAATAGCTAGGAATAAATTTAACCAGGAAGTAAAAGACCTGCCTGTACTGTGAAAACTGTAACATTGTTGAAAGAAAGTAAAGATGAAAAAAAAAAAAAAACAAATGAAAAGATATCCAGTGCTCCTTCAATGGAAGAGTTGATATTTTTAAAAGGACCTTACTACCCAAGGTAATCTACAGATTCCATGTAATCACTATCAAAATGTCCATGGCATTTTTCACTGAGCTAAAACAAACAATTCTAAAATTTGTATGGAAGCACAAAGAACTTGAGTAGTCAAAACATGCTTGAGAAAGAAGAATAAAGCTGGAGTTGTCACAGTCCTTTATTTAAAGTATACTACAAATCTACAGTAATCAAAACAGTATGGTACTAGTAACAAAAAACAGGCACATAGATCAAAGGAACAGAATAGAGAGCCCAGAAATAAACCCACAGTTATATGGTGAATTGCTTTCTGACACAAAATGCAAGAATATACACTGGGGAAAAGACAGCCTCTTCAATAAATGGTGCTGGACACCAGACAGCTACATACCTAAGAATAAACCTGGACTACTTTCTCACATCATATACAAAAATAAACTTGAAATGGGCTGAAAACTTAAATGTAAGACCTGAAACCATAAAACTCCCAGAAGAAAACTTAGGCAGTAATTTCTTTGACATTGATCTTAGCAATATACATATTTTTGGGGGGAGGAGGGAGGGAAAATGTCTCCTCAGAAAGGAAATTTAAAAAAGCAAAAATAAACAAATGGGATTACACCAAAATCAAAAGCTTTTGCACAGTGAAGGAAACTATCAACAAAATTAAAAGGCTGTCTGCTGAATGGGAGAAGATATTTGCAAACAATATATATGATAAGGGGTTAATATCCAAAATATATGAAGAACTCATAACTCAACATCAAAAAATCCACAAGCACCCTGATTAAAAAGTGTTCAGAGGATCTGAATAGAAATTTTCCCCAAGAAGACATGCAGTTAGCTGACATACACATGAAAAATTGTCAACAAAACTAACCACCAGGGAAATACAAATCAAAACCACAGTGAGCTAGCCATATGTGCCTGTAGAGTGCTTAGTATGGGACGAGTCCAAATTGAGATGTGCTATAAGTATAAAATCCAGACCAAATTTCAAAAGCTTAATACAAAACAAGAATGTAAAATGTCTCATTAATAATGTTCTATATTGACTACATGTTCATTTATCCTGGATTAAATAAAATACATTATTACAATTTAAAAAACACAGTGAGATATTACCTAACATGTTTCAGAATGACTATCATTAAAAATGCAAAGAATAACAAGTGTTGGTGAGGAAGTGGAGAAAAGGGAACACTTGTGTACTGTTGGTGGGATGTAAATTGATGCAGCCACTATCTAAAACAGTATGTAGTTTCTTCAAAAGATTAAAACTAGAACTATCATTAAAACTAGAACGATCATATGATCATATGAACTATCATTAAAACTTTAACTATCATTAAAACTAGAACATATCATATCAGCAATTCCACTCCTGAGTATTTTTCAGCAAAAAACAACACTCTAATTTGAAAAGATATATGCACCCTATGTTCATTGCAGCTTTATTTACAATAGCCAAGATATGGAAACAAAAGTGTCCATTAATAGATGAATGGATAAAGAAGATGTGATATACACACACACACACACACACACACACACACACACACACACACACACAATGGAATATTACTCAGCCATAAATAATGAAATTTTGTCATTTGTGATAACATGGGTGGACCTAGAGGTTATTATGGTAAGAGAAATAATTGAGACAGAGAAAGACAAATGCCATATGATTACCCTTATATTTGAATCTAGAAAACAAAACAAACAAACCAAAATAATATAATAGAAACAGATACAGAGACAAGTTGGTTTTGCCAGAGTGTAGGGGACTTGGGAGGAGGGGATGAATATGATAGGTAAAGGGGATTAAGAGGTAAAACTACCACTTATAAAATAAAGTTAGGAGTCAAGATAATAAAATTTACAGCACAGAGAATATAGTCAATAATATTATAACAACTTTGTATGGTAACAGATGTTATCACAGTGATCATTATGTAATGTATACAATTATGAAATCTCTATGTTGTACACTTAAAACTAATATATTATTAGGAGTCAGTTATATTTAAATAAAAAATTAAATTAAAAATAAATAAATAAATCTGACCCAGTATTTTAAACAATCTCTTTTATGCCTTTCCTCCACAGTCACTAAATGCCCAGAGTTCACAAAAAAACTGACTGAGGATCTTCACTTTCCAGAAGTAGATATTGCCTTCTTGGTTTGTAGATGTTTCCCTAAATATGTAGATCACATGAATAGTAATAAAAGGTTTCTGTGTAATTTTATTCTTACATTTTCATATTTTATCATGATAGTTTTTTGTTCTGTAGCCTTGGAGGAAGTTTCTGAATCATATATAAAATTAGTTTAAAAAACTTTTTCATAATCACAAAATAAATGACTCATGAAAAAATTGAATGAAGAGCTAATCAGGTATCAGAGTTGAAAACTTCAGGGTTTTTTTTTTTTTTTTTTTTCCGACAAGTCTATTGCTGGCTATGCCATTGAATAGATGTGTGATGTTGAGGTAATAGAAGTGAGGAAATCAGAAAGACATTGTTTTAAACTCCTGATTTCTTACTTTTGAAATTTATGGTTTTAAGTCAATCACAATATAACTGAATCTCAGTTTTTGCACTTATACCTTGAATATAACATCTCATTTATTTAAATTTCTAATGTCAAACTAGAAGGCCAATTTAAATATTAAATGAGATATACTTAATATTTTTAAGGCCTGAAACTGTATATTTATTATCCAAACCCTTTCACTCCTGTATACTTTAGTTTTCGCACATTTAATTTAAGAATTCAAGAATAACACCTCCTGATATAGAAAAAAGGAGAAATAATGATGTGAAATAAAACTGTGAAGGGAGAATCATTATAGATTCATAATTTATCCTTGAATCTCTCTCAGCATACTTTGAGGTTGCAGTAGCAGTAGGAGATCATTTGTGAGCAGAAGGGAGGGACCTGGTGTACAAATCCTTAGAGATTGTGTTTTAAATTAGAATTTCAGCAATAAGGTACAATATCAGACAAAGTGGAATTTTTCTTTGTTAGTTGCAAAGTTAAAATACCTCAAGCAGAATATTCCTTAGAGTTTATAATAATGAATAAGGCTGAAATTTTATATGTTTATTTTGGTTTCATTATCACTATAGAATATGGAAAATGGGAAAATGTACAAGAAAGAAATGTCCTCCTATTCAACTTCCTATCTCCCTAATGCAGGTAAAGAGTAAAGAAGGACTTAGCCATCTTTCCTTGCAAATACAAACTGTTAAAGGCATCTTGACTTAGCAGTTACCAGGAGAATTCCACAAAGGTTTTTCTCCTAATGATTTACAACTAAGTTAAAATATGAACCAGTGTCCAATGAATCAAACAAAAGATACACAAGACCACCAGAAATTGACTCTTTAGTCTTTAAAATTGAAATATAACTTGATTTTATATATCTATATTTAAATATCTAAAAATAATATACCTGTGATGGTTATTTAGAAAATGGAGAATCACAGTCACACATTTTTGTAACGTCTACTAACAATTGTTTAACGATACAGGGTTCTTATCCAAAGCTTGGATCCTGCTAATTCCAAATATATCTCTTTTACAGAGAAATGAATATCAAGCTAGATTAGGCAGTTGAAAATAAAATGGTCAAATCATGCTTTCTTTCAAGAATATCAATGCAGTATGTTGTATAAAAGCACTGATTCCTGAACCTGATTACTTGAATTCAAACTCTGGCTCCTCCAAGTTACCAGCTGTTTTACTAAGAATCACTTAATCTCTCTGACTTTTAGTTTCCTCACCTGGGAAATGAGGTTACCAGCAATAGCTTCCTCACTGGGAAGGTCAAATTAGGGAATTCAGGTAAAGCATTTAAAATAGTGTTTTACATGTAAATGTGCTTACATATTAGGTGTAATTTGACTTTCCTATAGAATTTTTTTTAATTTTTATTTTATATTGGAATATAGTTGATTTACAGTGTTGTGTTAATTTCAGGTGTACAGCAAACTGCTTCAGTTATACATATGTCTATTCTTTTTCAAAGTACTTTCCCATTTAGGTTATTGCTGACTACTGAGCAGAGTTCCCTATGCTATACAGTAGGTCCTTATTGATTATGCATTTTAAATATAGTAGTGCATATAATATATGTCAATCCCAACTCCCAATTTATCCATTCTCCCCACATTTCCCCTTTGGTAACCGTAAGTTAGTCTCCTAAGTCTGTGAGTCTGTCTCTGTTTAGTAAATAAGTCATTTATTTGTATTTTTTTTTTTTTTTTTTTTTTTTTTTTTTTTAGTATGCGGGCCTCTCACTG
>NW_020172841.1:7080-67960 GCF_003031525.2 Neophocaena asiaeorientalis asiaeorientalis
TTTTTTTTTTTTTTTTTTTTTAGATTCTGCATAGAAGCGATAGGGAAAGGTGAGCTTAGTCACAGCACATTCCTCTACTCCCGACGTCAGCTGTATTTCTCACCCTTGAGGAAATATTCCCCTTCATGTAAGTTTAGCTAACATGAATCCATCCCTCACAGACGGATTCACAATCCAGGGCCAATTGATGGCAAAGCAGGTTTCTTAGCCTTTAAACTAAGGGCCGATTTTAGACTGTGTTGTACTGACAAGGTAATGCAGTACTCTGGGAGACCAGCCAGGATTCTCTGAAATGTTCTCTTTATTCAAAAGTAAGCTTTGTTTGAACTAAAATAGGTCACCTGAGTTCCGTTCACAGTCATCTAGTCAAAGATAAATAGGAAATAGATCCTTATTTATTTATGTATTTTTTCTAACATGGAGAATCTCCAGAAATAACTACTTTAGAATGGGAAGTGAACATGACAAATATTTAACACCAAAAGATGTCTGACAACTTAAGAATGTTACTTTTTTTGTGCCTGGTTTCAACCTTTGTGTTATCACTGTTGCCAGATTAATTACTTACTTAAAAAATATTTTAGAGTTATTTTGGAATTTTAATAAGTGGACCAGCCAAAAAGTTTCTGTGTCTATAATCTAATTATCAGAAATCTAATTATTGGAAAAAATATTTTTTTAATTTGTAGCGATTTCAAAATTGCCAGCAAACAATCATTTTATTGATTTTGCTTCTGTTGCTTGAAAATTGATTTATTATTACTATATTTAATAATGCATTATTAATTTGCTTATACATCTCTCATATCTCTTTCTGTATCTTTTTCTCTTTATCTCTGGTGTCAACATACTTACCTGATATTCTTGCAGCAAAAACAAGAAAAAAAATGTGTTATGTGCAGATTCATTACTATTTTTTTTTAATTGGAGTATAGTTGCTTTACAATATTGTGTTAGTTTCTGCTGTACAGCAAAGTGAATCAGCCACAAGTATACATATATCCCATCTTCCTTGGATTTACTTCACATTTAGGTCACCACAGAGCATTGAGTAGAGTTCCCTGTCAAATACAGTCTGTTCTCATTAGTTGTCTATTTTATACATAGTAATGTATTTATGTCAATCCCAGTCCCCCAACCCATCCCACCCCACCCTTTCCATCTTGTTATCCATACGTTTGTTCTCTATGTCTTTGTTTCTATTTCTGCTTTGAAAATAAGTTCATCTATACCATTTTTCTAGATTCCACATATATGTGTTAACATACGATATTTGTTTTTCTCTTTCTAACTTCAATCTGTATGACAGTATGCAGGTTCATCCACACCTCTGCAAGTGGCACAATTTCATTCTTTTTTAAGACTGAGTAATAATCCATTGTATATATGTAGCACATCTTCTTTCCATTCCTCTCTTGATGGACATTTATGTTGCTTCCATGTCATGGTTATTGTAAATAGTGCTGCAATGAACATTGGGGTTCATGTATGTTTTTGAATTATGGTTTTCTCTGGGTATATGCCCAGGAGTAGTATTATTGGGTCATATTGTGGTTTGATTTTTAGATTGGAAAGAGACCTTCTTACTGTTTTCCATAGTGGCTGTGTCAATATACATTCCCACCAATAGTGTAAGAGGGTTCCCTTTTCTCCACACCCTCTCCAGCATGTATTGTTTGTAGATATTTTGATCATGGCCATTCTAACTGGTGTGAGGTGATAGCTTATTGCAGTTTTGAACTGTGTTTCTCTAATAATTAGTGATGTTGAGCATCTTTTTCATTTGTTTTTTGGTCATCTGTATTTATTCTTTGGAGAAATGTCTATTTACGTCTTCTGCCCATTTTTTGATTCGGTTGTTTGTTTTTTTGATATCAAGCTGCATGAGATGTTTGTATATTTTGGAGATTAATCCTTTGTCCGTTGTTTTATTTTCAAGTACTTTCTCCCATTCTAAGGGTTGTATTTTCATCTTGCTTATGGTTTCCTTTGCTGTTCAAAAGCTTTTAAGTTTTGTTAGGTCCCATATGTTTATTTTTGTTTGTATTTTCATTACTCTAGGATGTGGGTCAAAAAAGATCTTGCTGTGGTTTATGTCAGAGTCTGTTTTTCTTATGTTTTCCTCTAAGAGTTTTACACTGTCCCACCTTACATTTAGGTCTTTAATCCACTTTGAGTTTACTTTTCTGTGTGCTGTTAGGGAGTATTCTAATTTTATTCTTTTACATGTAGCTGTCCAATTTTCCCAGCATCACTTATTAAAGAGACTGTCTTTTCTCCATTGTATATTCTTGACTCATTTGTCAAAGATTAGGGGACCATGTGTGTATGAGTTTGTCTCTGGGTTTTCTATCCTGTTCTATTGATCTATATTTCTATCTTCGTGCCAGTACTATACTGTTTTTTTTAGTTTAACATCTTTATTGGAGTATAATTGCTTTACAATGGTGTGTTAGTTTCTGCTTTGTAACAAAGTGTATCAGTTATACATATACATATATTCCCATATCTCTTCCCTCTTGCATCTCCCTCCCTCTCATCCCTCCCTATCCCAGCTCTCCAGGTGGTCACAAAGCACTGAGATGATCTCCCTGTGCTATACTGCTTCTTCCCACTAGCTATCTATTTTACGTTTGGTAGTACATTTATGTCCATGCCACTCTCTCAGTTTGTCACAGCTTACCCTTCCCCCTCCTCATATCCATTATCTAGTAGGTCTGTGTCTTTATTCCCATCTTACCCCTAGGTTCTTCATGGTCTTTTTTTCCCCTTAGATTTCATATATATGTGTTAGCATACAGTATTTCGTTTTGTCTTTCTGACTTACTTCACTCTGTATGACACACTCTAGGTCCATCAACCTCACTGCAAATAACTCAATTTTGTTTCTTTTTATGGCTGAGTAATATTCCATTGTATATATGTGCCACATCTTCTTTATCCATTCATCTGTTGATGGACACTTAGGTTGTTTCCATGTCCTGGCTATTGTAAATAGAGATGCAATGAACATTTTGGTACATGACTCTTTTGAATTATGTTTTTCTCAGAGTATATTCCCAGTAGTGGGATTGCTGGGTCGTATGGTAGTTCTTCTCCAAAGAAGATATACAGATTGCCAACAAACACATTAAAGAATGCTCATCATCATTAATCATTAGAGAAATGCAAATCAAAACTACAATAAGATATCATCTCACACCGGTCAGAATGGCCATCATCAAAAAATCTAGAAACAATAAATGCTGGAGAGGGTGTGGAGAAAAGGGAACACTCTTGCAGTGTTGGTGGGAATGTAAATTGATACAGCCACTATGGAGAACAGTATTGAGGTTCCTTAAAAAACTAAAAATATAACTACCATACTGTCTTGATGACTGTAGCTTTGTAACATAGTCTGAAGTCTGGGACCCTGATTCCTCCAGCTCTGTTTTTCTTTCTCAAGATTACATTTGACTCTTTCTTTGTGTTTCCATACAAAGTGTACAATTTTTTGTTCTAATTCTGTGAAAAATATCATTGGTAGTTTGATAGGGTTTGCATTAATCTCTCTTTCTGATCTTTTGTTGTTAGTGTACAGGAATGCAAGAGATTTCTGTGCATTAGTTTTGTAATCTGCAACTTTACCAAATTCACTGATCAGCTCTAGGTGTCTTCTGGTGGTATCTTTAGCATTTTCTATGTATAGTATCATGTCACCTGCAAAAAGTGACAGTTTTACTACTTCTTTTGCAATTTGGATCCTTTTTATTTCTTCTCTGATTTTCGTGGCCAGGACTTTCAAAATTATTTAGAATAAAAGCAGCTAGAGTGGACGTCCTTGTCTTATTCCTGTTTTTCGAGGAAATGCTTTCAGTTTTTCACCATTGAGAATGATATTTGTTGTGGCTTTATGTTGAGGTAGGTTCCCTCTATGCCCAAATTCTGGACAGTTTTTATCATAAACAGTTGTTGAATTTTGTCAAAGGATATTTTTTTCATCTATTGAGATGATCATATTGTTTTTATTCTTCAATTGGTGTATATGATATTCCATGTTGAGTGATTTGCATATATTGAAGAATCCTTGCATCCCTGGGGTAAATCCTGTTTGATCATAGTGTATGATCCTTTTAATGTGTTGTTGGATTTAGTTTGTTAATATTTTGTTGAGGATTTCTGCATCTATGTTCATCAGTGATATTGGCCTCTAATATTCTTTTTTTTGTGATGTCTTTGTCTGGTTTTGGTATCAGGGTGATGGTGGCCTTATAGAATGAGCTTTGGAGTTCTCTTCCCTTTGCAATATTTTGGAAGAGTTTGAGAAGGATAGTTATTAGCTCTTCTCTAAATGTTTCATAGAATTCACCTGTGAAGACATCTGATCTTGGACTTTTTGTCTGTTGGAAGATTTTTAATCACAGTTTCACTTTCAGTACTTGTGGTTGGTCTGTTCATATTTTCTATTTCTTTCTAGTTCAGTCTTAGAAGGTTGTACCTTTCTAAGTATTTTTCCATTTCTTTCACGCTGTCAATTTATTCAAGTACAGTTGTTTGTAGTAATTGCTTATGATCCTTTGTATTTCTGTGGTGTCTATGGTAACTTCTTTTTCCTTTCAAATTTTGTTGATTTGATTCCTCTCCCTTTTTTTTAAATAAATCTGGCTAAAAAGGTTTATCAATTTTGTTTATCTTCTTAAAGAACCAGCTTTTAGTTTCATTGATCTTTGCTATGTTTTCTTTGTCTTGATTTCATTTATTTCTGCTGTGATCTTTATGATTTCTTTCCTTCTACTAACTTTGGGTTTGGTTTGTTCTTCTTTCTCTAGCTGCTCTAAATGTAAAGTTAGGTTGTTTATTTGAAAGTTTTCTTGCTTTTGAAGTAGGATTGTATTCCTATGAACTTCCCTCTTAGAGCTGCTATTGCTGCATCCCATAGGTTTTGAATCATCATGTTTTGGTTTTCATTTCTCCCTAGGTACTTTTTGATTTCCTCTTTAATTTCTTCAGTTATCCACTGGTTATTTAGTGACATGTTGTTTAGCCTCCATGTATTTGTGCTTTTTACAGTTTTTTTTTCCTGTAATTGGTTTCTAATCTCATAGCGTTGTGTTCAGAAAAGATGCTTGATATGATTTTAATTTTCTTAAATTTACTGAGATTTGATTGTAACCCAAGATGTGATCTATCCTGGAGAATGTTCCATGTGTACTTGAGAAGAAAGTGTTTTCTGCTGCTTTCAGATGGAATGTCCTATAAATATCAATTACGTCTATCTGGCCTAATGAATCATTTAAGGCTTGTGTTTCCTTATTAATTTTCTGCCTGGATGATCTGTCCATTGGTGTAAGTGTGTTAAAGTCTCCCACTATTATTGTGTTACTGTCAATTTCCTCTTTTATCATTGTTAGCAGTTGGTTTATGTATTGCATTTCTCCTATGTTGGGTGCATATATATTTAAAATTATTATATCTTCTTGGATTGATCACTTTATCATTATGTAATGTCCTTCTTTGCCTCTTGTAGCAGTCTTTATTTTAAAGTCTATTTTGCCTCATATGAGTATTACTACTCCAGCTTTCTTTTGATTTACATTTGCATGGAATATCTTTTTCCATCCACTCACTTTCAATCTGTATGTGTCCCTAGGTCTGAAGTGGGTCTCTTGTAGACGGCCTATATATGGTTCTTGTTTTTGTATCCATTCTGCCAGTCTATGTCTTTTCTTGGGAACATTTAATACATTTATGCTTAAGGTAAATTCTCAATAGGTATGTTCCTATTGCCATTTTCTTAATTGTTTTGGGCTTGTTTTTGTAGGTCTTTTTTCTTCCCTTCCTCTTTTATTCATTTTTCTTGTGTTTCCTGCCTAGGTAAGTTCCTTAATCATTTGTTGTAAAGCTGGTTTGGCAGTGCTGAATTCTCTTAATCTTTGCTTCTCTGTAAATCTTTTGATTTCTCCATCAAATCTGAAAGAGAGCCTTGCTGGGTAGAACATTCCTGGTTGTAGATTTTCCCTTTTCATCTCTTTAAAAATATCATGCCACTCCATTTTGGCCTGCAGAGTTTCTGCTGAAAAATCAGCTGATAACCTTATGGGGATTCCCTTTTATGTTATTTGTTGCTTTCCCCTTGTTGCTTTTAACATTTATTTATTTATTTATCTATCTTTTTATTTATTTATCTATTTTTCGCTGCATTAGGTCTTCATTGCTGCTTGTGGGTTAGGTGTGGCGAGTTGAGGCTACTCTCCATTGTGGTGCACGGACTTCTCATTGGGGTGGCTTCTCTTGTTGTGGAGCACAGGCTCTAGGCACGTGGGTTATAGAGCACAGCACAGCTTCAGTAGTGGCACACAGGCTTAGTTACTCCACGGCCTGTGGGATATTCTGGACTAGGGATCGAACCTGTGTCCCCTGCATTGGCAGGTTTCTTAACTACTGCACCACCAGGTAGTCCCCTAACATTTTTTCTTTGTATTTATTTTTGTTAGTTTCATTAACATGTGTCTTCACACATTCCTCTTTGGGTTCATCCTGTATGGGATTCTCTGTGTTTCCTAGACTTGTGTGTTTCCTTTTCCATGTTAGGGAAGATTTTGACTATAATCTCTTCAAATAATTTCTCAGACACTTTCTTTTTTTCTTCTTCTTCTAGACACTTATCATTCAAATGTTGATGCATTTAATGTTGTCCCAGAGATCTCTGAGACTGTTCTCATTTCTTTTTATTCTATTTTTTTATTCTGTTCTGTGGCAGTGATTTCCAACATTCTGTCTTACAGGTCACTTATCTGTTCTTTGCTTCAGTTATTCTGCTACTGTTTCATTCTTGTGTATTTTTCATTTCAGTTATTTTATTGTTCATCACTCTTTGTTCTTTAGTTCTTCTACTTCTTTTTTAAACATTTCTTTTATCTTTTTGATCCATGCCTCCATTCTTTTTCCAAGATCTTGGATCATCCTTGATATTATTACTCTGAATTATTTTTAGGTAGATTGCCTATCTCTCCTCCATTAATTTGTTCTTATATTTTTTTATCTTGTTCTGTTGTCAGCCACATATTTCTTTATCATCTCCTTTTTTTCAAACTTACTGTGTTTGTGTTCTCGTTTCTGCCCTGGATATTGAGTGGGGTCTCCTCTTTGCTCTGCGGTTTTCACTGCACTGTCAGGGGTAGGGTTGGCTCCCTATTTGTTGCAGTAGAGGCTCCCAGATCTGTTTCTTAACTGTGTTTCTGATCTACAGTTAAGGTAGACAGGATTGGAGCACTCTCACTGAGAGAGAAGTCACTGAGTATTCTTTCTCTGGAGGTGTTCACCTGTGAATGTGCTCTGTTGTGTCCCCTTTCACCCATTTTGTGGGCTGACAAAGTACATTCTTGTTGGCACTACTCTCATTACTTCCTTAACTGTGTGTATGCTGGCAGTTGGCCTTGGTGACTCTCCGGCATTGTTTTCACCAGGCCACTGGTGCAGATCCACTGGGGTCAGGTCCCAGGACTGCAGTAGTTGTGCACTTGGATCTGCTGTGGAAGTTATGGATGCAGCTCAGACTCTGTCCTGGCCCAACCCCCATGTGTATGTGCCCACAAAGCTCACAGCTGCTAAAGCCAGACATGTCCCAGCTGCAGGAGCACCTTTTTTCCTTTCAGATGTTTTTCAGGTGCTGGATTTAGTAAGATATCAATGATGGTGTAACTCCACAGTTTGCACAGCCACAAGGAGAGATATTAGCTATACTTCCTTAGTAACATGGGCCCTGGGGCTCAAGAGTGGTTTCACTCCCACTTCTCCATGTGTTTCTCTCACTTGAGTCTGCTCCAGAATTTTCCAGAGTACACAAGCCAGTCATGCAGGAAGAAGCCAAGGCAGCAATCATTGCAAGCAAGGCACCCAGGCAGGAGGTTGCCAGCGTAGCATTTGGAATGCATAAGCCCGTCAGGCAGTGATCAGGGTATGCATGTCACCCAGGCTTGAGAGGGGCAGAGGAGGTGATGACAGTGGTGTGCGTGCTTGTTACAACAGGAGCCCTCCCTAGTGCCTGTGGTGGTAAGGGCCAGCAAATGAGGGGAGGGGCTGCAATGGCAACCCCACCCTTTGCATGTCACTCAGCAATGGCACTTCACTTCCAGGCTTCCTCCACAAGTATTCCCATTTGCAGAGCTCCTCACTTAGAGAAACAAATCAGAGCCATAATGTGATAACACTTCACACCCATCTGGAAGATTAAAAAACAAACAAACAAACAAAAACAAACAACTGTTGCCCAGGTTGTGAAGAAATTAAAACCCTCATATATATTGCTGGTGAGGACTTTAAGTTGTGTAGCAGCACAAGACTTTGTGGGTTTTATTGAGATATAATTGACAAAGATTGTATATATTTTAGTCACACAACACAATCATTTCATATGAATATACATTGTGAAGTGATCACCACAATCAAGCTAATTAGCATTCATTACCTTACATACTTGCCTTTTTCCCTTTGCATTCCTCCACCCCTCTTCCCTCTTCAATCACAATTGTTCTCTGTATCAATGAGTCTGCTTGTTTTATTATGTTTTTAAATTCTACATATAAGTGAAATTATAGAGTAGTTTTCTTTGTATGACTTATTTCACTTAACATAATACCCTCTAGGTCCATCCATATTTTCACTAATAGCAAGAGTTCATTCTTTTTAATGGTTGAGTAATATACCATTTGTGTGTGTGTGTGTGTGTGTGTGTGTGTGTGTGTGTATATACCATTCATCTGTCAATAGACATATAGGTTGCTTCCATATCTTGGCTATTGTAAATAATGTTGAATGACTGTAAGGATACATATATCTTTTCAAATTATATTTTTTGTTTTCTTTGAAAAAATACACAGAAATAGAATTGCTGGATCATGTAGAAGTTCTATTTTTCATTTTATGAGGAACCCCCATATTATTTTCCATAGTGATTACAGTAATTTATATTCCCATCAACAGTACAAGAGAGATTTTTCCCACATCCTTGCAAACACTTTTTTTTTCTCTTGTCATTTTAATGATAGTCATTCTGAGAGGTGTGAGGTGATGACTCATTGTGGTTTTGATTTGAATTTTCCTCATGATTAGAGAAGTAGAGCATCCCTTAATGAGTCTGGTGGCCATCTGTGTATCTTCCTTGGAAAAATGTCTATTAAGTTCTTCATTTTTTCTTTTCTTTTCTTTTCTTTTTTTTTTTTTTTTTGATGTTTAGTTGTAGGAGTTCTTTGTATGTTTTAAATTTTAACCCTTTATCAGATATATCATTTGCAGATATATTCTGCAATTCATTGGGTGAACTTTTCATTTTGTTGATAATTTCCTTTGTTGTGTAAGGTTTTTTTTAGGTTGATTTACTCCCATTTGTTTATTTTTGCTTTTTCTTCCCTTGCCTGAGGAGACAGATCCAAAAAAAATTACTAAGATTAATGTCAAAGAAAACTGCCTGTTTTCTTCTGGGAGTTTTATGGTTTCAGGTATTACAGTTAAGGCTTAAATTCATTTTTAGTTTATTTGTGCATATAGTGTGAGAAAGTAGTCCAGTTTGGTTCTTTTTCATGTAGATATCCTGTTTTCCCAACATTATTTTTTGAAGAGTCTGTCATTTCCCCATTATGTAGTCTTGCTTCTTTTGTCATAGATTAATTAACCATGTAATTGTGTGTTTATTTTTGGACTCCCTATTCTGTTCCATTGATCTATGTATCTGATTTAGTTTTGTTGTTTAGCTTGCACATGTTTGTACTTTTTGCAGCTTTTTTTCTTGTAGTTAAATTATAGTCTCATACTTTTGTGGTCAGAAAATATGCTCGATATGATTTCAACCTTCTAAAATTTATTGAGAGTTATTTTGTGGCCTAGCTTGTGATCTATCCTGGAGAATGTTCTACATGTACTTTATAAGAATGTCTATTCTGCTGCTTTTGGATGGATCATTCAACTGATCTAATGTGTTATGTAAGACCAGCATTTCCTTATTGACTTTCTCTCTTAATAATTTGTTCATTGATTTAAGTGGGGGATTAAATTCCCCTACTATTATTGTGTTACTGTACATTTCTCCACTTATGCTTGTTATTCTTTGCTTTACGTATTTAACTGCTTCTACTTTGGGTTCACATATATTTACAATTGTTATACCTTCTTGTTATATTGATCCCTTAATCCTTATGTAATGTCCTTTTTTGTCTCTTGTTACAGTCTTTGTTTTAAAGTCTGTTTTGTCTGACATAAGTATTGCCACCTCAGCTTTCTTTTCATTTCCATTTGCATGAAATACTTTTCTCTATCCCTCACTTTCAGTCTCTGTGTGACTTGAGATCTGAAATGAGTCCTTTGTAGGCAGCATATATATGGGTCTATTATTTTTATCCACTCAGCTACATTGTGCTTTTTGATCAAAAATTTAGTCCACTTACATTTAAAATAATTATTGAGAAGTATGTATTTATTGTCATTTAAAAATTTGATTTTCTGGTTGTTTATGTAGTCATTCTTTGTTCTTTTCTTCTTTTGCTTTCTTCCCTTGTAATTTGATGATTATCCTTAGTGATGTGTTTGGATTTATTTTTCTTTTGTGTGTGTGTGTCTATTATAGACCTTTGGTTTGTGGTTTCCATGAAGTTTATATATAGCCATAAATATGATTATTTAAAGTGGATGTACCCTTAACTTCTAAGGCATTCTAAAAATTCTGCATTTTAATCTTTTCCAATGTATAATGTTTTTTACATCATATTTTACATCATTTTGTTTCACATATTTTTTTATCTTCTCACTGTGAATATAAATTATTTTACTACTTTTGTATATTTTATCATTTCTTCTAAAGCTAATAAGTGGTTGCTCTACTAACTTTACTATATGTCTTTGTGTAATTTTTCCTTAAAATATAACTTATAGAGATGGATAAAAACTAATATAGATATGCTTTGACTTGAGAAAGTGTATATAGACTGTACAAGGATTGCCATTGTGGAGTGAGAGAGGGAAGATGAGATGCTGTAAGGCTGAGCAGAGGTCTAGTGACCAACCATTAATAGGCTTTAAGGAACAATTAATTGTCATTTTCATGGTGAAAGTCTGAAATATGCATGCACGCACACTTTTTTGGGAAATCCTTGTACATTTGCTACTTTGAAGCCTTATTTCCTATGAAATATCTTATTTAAAGAAAAGGGGGTCAACAGAAGAAAGTCTTTGAAGAACTCTAAAACTTGAAAAATTTATAAAATAATATAAAATTTCAAAGGAGATGAAGAAGGAGCAATTAGTCATGTAGAAATAAAATAAATTAAGTACTGTATCATGGATGCCTTGAAAAGACAAAGCATCATAAAAAAAGAAGAGGTAAGCAATATCCAATGCTACTACAGTCCTTAAGAGCAGGAGTGAAATATATCCATTGGATTAAAGAGCATGGAGGTTAATTATGACTTTAGTAAGATCAAGCTTGTATCAGTTTGCACAGCATTGAAGAGTGAATAGGAGAAATAATTATAGTCAACTCTTTTGAATATTTAAGGTAATAAAAATCTGCTGGTAGTACAGGTCTAAGTTTGGAAGTACAGTCTATTCTCTTACAAGATATGTTTCTTCAATGCACATTGACTCTCATCCTATTCATAAGAAATGGAATAACATGTGTGTAATACATAACTTATGTTGATTCATATGCAATTTTCCCACAATGTACTATTTTGTAGTGATTAGGGGTGATTTTTTCCCTCACAATTAAAAGTTGTTATGAATTTTACAAATACATAACAACATTTTGAAAAAAAAGAAGAAAATCTCATAGTACTGTTATTTTATAATATGTTTGATTTAGTGGCTTTAAGATCAACTATAGTTTCCACTACCTTAACTCTCAGCTCTATGAGAGTGAATATGTATTATTTTTCCTGTATGCATGTCCAAGTTTAAAGAATAAATTTTTAATTTTATTTAAAATTGTATTTGTCTTTATATAAGAAGCAAGTGTATTTGCTGACCATTTTTAAAAAGAGAATCAAGAGCTCTCTTTTTATCAAGGATTCAAAGGCCTACTGATTGGGATGCTGGATGCAAGTGTCAGTGGAGATTTTAACTTCCGCTTCTGTTTTATTAGCATAGTGTTGTTTTGTTACTAACTCCATAAGTATAGAGTGGTTCTACACTAACCCTATTTTTCCTATCAGCACTGTTATTTTTGGCACTTGATTGTACACAATTCTTTTCAGGAATTGATATGAGATATTATAGCAATATCTGTATACATTTGATCTGACAGCATAAAAGCCAACAATTATTTAGTAATTTTCATGTACCCAACATTGTTCTGTGTTGTTTATATGTAATGTCTTATTTAGTATTTCATGACAATCATAGTACAGACTATCATAATTCTTATTTCATAGATGAAGAAACTGAGGCACAAAGATATTACTTTACTTTTTAAAAAGATATTTTAAATAAATTAATTTTTTTTAAAGACAGGCTTGTAATTTCCATATCTATGTTTTGTTCAAGCGGTCTTCTCTACTTGTAATATTTCCTGCCTTCTACTGTCTAATATCCCCTTATCTTTTGAAGTTCAGTTTGAATATCTAGAAACCTTCTAAGAGAACTCCTTTCTTGCTTCCTACAACTGGTTAAGTAGTCACTAAACATCTATGGCAAAATTACTAAATAACAATCCTTATGTTTTGTAGAACTTAGTAATATACATACAGTTAATACAAATATAATTGTGGACTGTAAATTTAATCTCCATGAGACTGTTATACTGTTTTATTATTTCTTAAATATTGCCTCTAAATATGGTATTTATGTGAAATTTTCAATCTTTTTATGTTTCTAATATAGTATTTGCAGAAACTGCAATTCCTTTTTCAAGGATGAAACCAGCCAAATGAGAGCTGAGGAAACAATCAAATGTTACAATGTTGAAAAACTAATAGAAGGCATAGGAACAGTAAACAATATGCGATATTACTAAACTAAATACAATTTAGGAAATTGAAATAGTGAAAGTAAAAACAAGTGGAGCATAAAAAAAGGAATTTGCACAGTCCATCAATCACAAAAATAAAGTAGTATACACATATCCATTATGCCATGATCAAAGTAGAGACAAGTTGACCAAAGTTTGCAAGAAAGAGTAAGGGAATGTTTTTCTGAAGAAAATAATATAAACTTGAAATTAAAAGATTAGAGTATAACTAATATTTCTTAAATAGATTTGAAATACAAAGCCCTTTCTTTTATTTTTATAAATGTTTTGAATACCTAAACCTCTGAAATAAATTTAGAAAGATGTTAATTCTATCACTTAGGGAAATGGTACAGGCAATGGAAATAACATCATTGCCAACCAGAAATCTTGGTTTTATTTTTATTCTCAGTCTTGATCACTTTTTGACCCTGGGCACCAAGTTGTTGATCTACGTTGTCCACTTTTTTCATTTGAGGTACTTGTTCTGACATTCTGCTACAGTCAGGATTAAGTAAGCATGGTTTTATAAGTGCTAAAGAATTCCACTGAGGTCAGGAATTACTGTTAGCAATCTCAGCTGTACCGAGGTTTCTTTCACACACTATGCATACATTATTTTACAGCCTCGGGTCAGGTATTCTGGTACTGATTATATTTATTATTGTAAAAGCAGTCTCTTCTTTGCTCAAGTCATTCTCCAGCCTCTGTTGAGTTGAACAGTGAAAAAACTGATGAGCCTTTTTCCATGACATACAAGCAAACCAAATTCTAATGAATAGTGGTGATTCAAAGACATTATTTTACATTTGAGAAATAAGCCTTTTTTAAAAAATAGTATAAATAAATTTTTAAATGTGTTATTGGATAAACAATTTTAAAATAATTGCTTCATGGTTTAAAAGCATCCTGGTGGTAGAAGAACTACAATCCTGCAGCCTGTGGGGAAAAACATGCATTCACAGAAAGATAGAGAAGATAAAAAGGCAGAGGGTTTTGTACCAGATGAAGGAACAAGATAAAACCCTAGAAAAACAACTAAATGAAATGGAGATAGGCAACCTTCCAGAAAAATAATTCAGAATAATGATATTGAAGTTGATCCAGGACTTCGGAAAAATAATAGAGGCAATGATTGAGAAGATGCAAGAAAATTTAACAAAGAATTAGAAGAATTAAAGAACAAACAAACAGAGATGGATGATATAATAACTGAAATGAAAAACACACTAGAAGGAACCAGTACCAGAATAACTGAGGCAGAAGAATGAATAAGTGATCTGGAAGACAGAATGGTGGAATTCAATGCTGCAGAATAGACTAAAGAAAAAGGAATGAAAATAAATGAAGACAGCCTAAGAGACCTCTGGGACAATGTTAAACATAACAACATTTACATTATAGGGGCTGCAGAAGTAGAAGAGAGAGAGAAAGGAACCAAGAAAACATTTGAAGAGATTATAGTTATAAACTTCCCTAACATGGGAAAGGAAATAGTCACCAAAGTCCAGGAAGCACAGAGAGGCCATACAGGATAAACCCAAGGAGAAACATGCCCAGACACATAGTAATCAAATTGGCAAAAATTAAAGACAAAGAAAAATTATTGAGGACAGCAAGGGAAAAAATGACAAATAATATACAAGGGAACTCCCATAAGGTTAACAGCTGATTTCTCAACAGAAACTTTACAAGCCAGAAGGGAATGGCATGATATAATTAAAGTGATGAAAGGGAAGAATGTACAACCAAGATTCCTCTACCCAGCAAGGATCTCATTCAGATTTGATGGAGAAATCAAAAGCTTTACAGACAAGCAAAAGCTAAGAGAATTCAGCACCACCAAACCAGCTCTACAACAAATGCTAAAGGCACTTCTCTAAGTGGGAAACACAAGACAAGAAAAGGACCTGCAAAACCAAACCAAAACAATTAAGAAAATTATAATATGAACATACATATGGAAAATTACCTTAAATGTGAATGGATAAAATGCTCCAACCAAAAGACACAGGCTTGCTGAATGGATACAAAAACAAGACCCATATATATGCTGTCTACAAGAGAGTCAATTCAGACCGAGGGACAAGACAGACTGAAAGTGTGGGGTTGGAAAAAGATATTCCATGCAGATCGAAATCAAAAGAAAGCTGGAGTAGCAATGCTCATATAAGATAAAATAGACTTTAAAATAAAGAATGTTATAAGAGACAAGGATGGACACTACATAATGATCAAGGGATCAATCCCAGAAGAAGATATAACAATTATAAATATATATGCACCCAACATAGGAGTACCTCAATACATAAGGCAATAGCCAGCAGCTATAAAAGAGGAAACAGACAGTAACACAATAATAGTGGGAGACTTTAACACCTCACTTACACCAATGGACAGATCATCCAAACAGAAAATCAATAAGGAAACACAAGCTTTAAAAGACATAAAAGACGAGGCAGATTTAATTGATGTATATAGGACATTCCATCCAAAAACAGCAGATTACACTTTCTTCTCACGCATGGAACATTCTCCAGGAGAGATCATACAAATCAAGCCTCAGTAAATTTGAGAAAATTGAAATCATATCAAGCATCTTTTCTGACCACAATGCTATGAGATTAGAAATTAATAACAAGGGGAATAAAAGTAAAATACACAAACACATGGAAGCTAAACAATATGTTACTAAATAACCAAGAGATCACTGAAGAAATCAAAGAGGAAATAAAAAAATGCCTAGTGACAAATGACAATGAAAACACGATGACTCA
Source organism: Neophocaena asiaeorientalis asiaeorientalis (assembly GCF_003031525.2). Lineage (NCBI taxonomy): Eukaryota > Metazoa > Chordata > Mammalia > Artiodactyla > Phocoenidae > Neophocaena > Neophocaena asiaeorientalis. The sequence goes on from NW_020172841.1 coordinate 22,831, forward strand.
AAAACTAGGGGATGAAGGAAAAGCAGTCCTAAGAGAGAAATTTATAGCTATACAAGCCTACCTCAAGAAACAAGAAAAATCTCAAATGAAAAATCTAACCTCACACTTAAAGGAACTAGAGAAAAGAACAAACAAAATCCAAAGTTAACAGATGAAAAGAAATCGTAAAATCAGAGAAGAAGTAAATGAAATATAAACAAAGAAAACAATAGAAAGGAAAAATAAAACTAAAAACTGGTTCTTTGAGAAGATAAACAAAATTAATAAACAATTAGCCAGACTCATCCAGAAAAAGAGGGAGAGGACTCAAATCAGTAAAATTAGAAATGAAAAAGGAGAAGTTACAATGGACACTGCAGAAATACAAAGCATCCTAAGAGACTACTACAAGCAATTCTATGCCAAGAAAATGGACAACCTGGAAGAAACTGACAAGTTCTTAGAAAGGTGTAATCTTCCAACACTGAACCAGGAAGAAATAAAAAATATGAACAGACCAATCACAAGTAATGAAATTGAAACTGTGATTTAAAATCTTCCAACAAACAAAACTCCAGAACCAGATGACTTCACAGGTGAACTCTATCAAACATTTGGAGAAGAGCTAACACCCATCCTTCTCAAACTCTCTCAAAATTTGCAAAGTAAGGAACACTCCCAAACACATTCTATGAGGCCACCATCATCCTGATACCAAAACCAGACAAAGATATTACAAAAACAAAGAAAATTACAGAACAATATCACTGATGAATATAGATGCAACAATCCTCAAAAAAAATACTAGCAAACACAATCCAACAACATATTAAAAGGATCATACAACATAATCAAATGGGATTTATCCCAGGGATGCAAGGATTCTTCAATATACACAAATCTATCAATGTGGTACACCATATTAACAAATTGAAGAATAAAAACTATATGATCATCTCAATAGATGCAGAAAAAGCTTTTGACACAATTCAACACCAAGTTATGATAAAACTCTCCAGAAGGTGGGCATGGAGGGAACCTCCCTCAACATAATAAAGGTGGTATACAACAAACCCACAGCAAACATCATTCTCAATAGGGAAAAACTGAAACCATTTCCTTTAAGATCAGGAATAAGACAAGGATGTCCACTCTCACCACTATTATTCAACATAATTTTGTAAGTCCTGGCCACAGGTATCAGAGAAGAAAAAAAAAAAAAATAATAGGAATACAAATTCAAAAAGAAGTAAAACTGTCACTGTTTGCAGATGACATGATACTATACATAGAAAATCCTAAAGATGCTACCAGAAAACTACAAGAGCTAATCAATGAATTTGGTTAAGTTGCAGGATACAAAATTAAGGCACAGAAATATCCTGCATTCCTATATACTAATGTTGAAAAATCTGAAAGAGAAATTAAGGGAACACTCCCATTTACCATTGCATCAAAAAGAATAAAATACCTGGGGATAAAACTACCTAGGGAGACAAAAGGCCTGTATGTAGGAAACAATAGGACACTGATTAAAGAAATTAAAGATGATACCAACAGATGGAGAGATAGATCATGTTCTGGCATTGGAAGTATCAACATTGTGAAAATGCCTATACTACCCAAAGCTATCTACAGATTCAATGCAATCCCTATCAAATTACCAATGGCATTTTTTATGGAACTAGAACAAAAAATCTTAAAATTTGTATGGAGAAACAAAAGACCTCAAATAACAAAAGCAGTCCTGAGGGGAAAAAATGGAGCTGGAGGAATCAGACTCCTTGACTTCAGACTATACTACAAAGCTACAGTATCAAAATAGTGTGGTACTGGCACAAAAACAGAAATATAGGTCTATGGAACAAGATATAAAGTCCAGAGATAAACCCACAAACCTTTGGTCAACTAATCTATGACAAAGGAGGCAAGGATACACAATGGAGAAAAAACAATCTCTTCAATAAATTGTGCTGGGAAAACTGGACAGCTACATATAAAAGAATGAAATTAGAACACTCCCTAACACCATACACAAAAATAAACTCAAAATGAATTGGAGACCGAAATGTAAGACTGGGAACTGTAAAACTCTTAGAGGAAAACGTAGGAAGAACACTCTTTGACATAAATCACTGCAAGGTATTTTTTGATCCACCTCCTACAGTAATGGAAATAAAAACAAAAATAAACAAATGGAATGTAATGAAACTTAAAAGCTTTTGCAAAGCAAAGGAAACCATAAACAACTCGAAAAGACAACCCTCAAAATGGGAGAAAATATTTGCCAACAAATCAACAAGCAAATGATTAATCTCCAAAATATATAAACAGCTCATGCAGCTCAATATTAAAGAAACAAACAACCCAATCCCAAAATGGGTAGAAATCCTAAATAAACATTTCTCCAAAGAAGACATACAGATGGCCAAGAGACACATGAAAAGCTGGTCAACATCACTAATTATTAGAGAAATGCAAATCAAAACTACAATGAAGTATCACCTGACACCATTTAGAATGGGCATCATCAGAAAATCTACAAACAACAAATGCTGGAGAGGGTGTGGAGAAAAGGGAACCCTCTTGCACTGTTAGTGGGAATGTAAATTGATACAGCCACGATGGAGAACAGTATGGAGGTTCCTTCAAATAATAAAAATAGAATTACCATATGACCCAGAAATCCTACTATTGGCCATATACCCAGAGAAAACCATAATTGCAAAAGACACATGCACTCCAATGTTCATTGCAGCACTATTTACAATAGCCAGGTTATGGAAGCAACCTAAATACCCATCAACAGATAAATGGATAAAGAAGATGTGGTATATATATACAATGGAATATTACTCAACCATAAAAAGGAGCAAAATTGAGTCATTTGTAGAGTCATGGATGGATCTAGAGACTATCCTACAGACTGAAGTAAGTCAGAAAGAGAAAAACAAATATTGTGTATTAACTCATGTATGTAGAACCTCGAAAAATGGTGCGGATGAACAGGTTTGCAGGGTAGAAATTGAGACACAGATGTAGAGAACAAAAGTATGGACACCAAGGGGGGAAGTGGCAGAGGGTGAGGGTGGTGGTGTGATGAGCTGGGAGATTGTGGTTGACATGTATACACTGATGTGTATAAAATGGATGGCTAAAAAGAAACTGCTGTATAAAAAAAAAATAATAATAAAATCCAAAAATTCAAAATATATGCCTCCTGGTGGATTTTAATTGACTGATAGAAATGTTCATTCATCTTGGTTTTTTACATCTTTCTGTGTTGACTCCCTGTAGTTAGCTTTCCTTGTTTTAAAATACTTTGCCTGTGTATGAAAAAATATCTTGCATATTTTCATAATAGGAAAATATGTATATTTAAAATATATATATTCCTTAAAATATTTACTTACCTTAAAATATTTGCTTAAGTCTAAACATAATTTATTTCTGAATTTGTGTTTTAGAATTTCTTGGAAATGTTTGCACAACAAAGATTTGAATTAAAATTTAAACCTGAGTTCAGACACAATAATAACCAGAGCACATGTTATGGCACAAAGGTAGGAATAAAAAACAACATGATCAAAATGTATTCATGACAATTAATATTAATAAAGTTAATATTTTATTTCTATGCCTTTTAATGTTTACTACCCTTTTTTTCTTGTGCTTCCTTGATGCTGACTAAAATCTACATATTAATGCATTAAAATTTATGTCTTTCTTCTCCATAAAGAAACTTATGTTCAGGTAATATTTTTTCAGTGGGAATTAAAATATTCACTGTATAAGCCACCCTACTGAGATATGATAGACTCTAACTTTTGTGACTAACCTTTCCTTTAAAATATTTAAACATATGTAAAAATTAGAAGTAGATGCACTTTTTCAACATCATTAATCTTATTTCCTAATTTGACAAAATTATTGTAGTTTTCTTTTCTTTTTTGCAGCACGTGGGCCTCTCACTGCTGTGGCCTCTCCCGTGGTGGAGCACAGGCTCTGGACACGCAGGCTCAGCAGCCATGGCTCATGGGCCCAGCCACTCCGTAACACGTGGGTTCCTCCCAGACCGGGGCATGAACCCGTGTCCCCCGCATCAGCAGGCAGACTCTCAACCACTGCACCACCAGGGAAGCCCTGCAGTTTTTAATTATATGAAATCCTAAATTGTAGGCATCTAGACTAATAAATATAATAAAAACTATGGAAATGAGATAAATATATGAGACCTTATACTGATCATACTGTACTCAGTGACAGAATGGCACAACATATGGAAATCTATAAAGCATTATGAGTATAAATTTGAAATTAAATAAACAAGTAGTGCTGGACAAGTAACTGAACTTCAGAAATCTGACTACAGATGCCATTCTAGAAACACATTCAGCCCAAAGCTATAGGAATCAGCAATAGGCAGCTCCAACTTAATGTATATGTGAATATATGAATATACATATGAAATATATGTATATCTTCAAGCAAAAGCATACTTAGCAAAACTAGTCAATAGAGATTTTTATTGATGGTCACACTGGTTGACCTGGATCTCTGGATCATTAAAATAACCTCAGCAATTTGTGTTAAGGAGAAGACATGTAGATTGAATTTGTTCTATTGCATTCCCCACAAGCCCAGCAAGGTCATATTTTTCTTATGCAAGTGTGAGAAAAATCTGTAAGTAATTCCCCATCTCCATACAACCAATGTTCAAAAAGTTTTACTGGAAAAAGATGATAAGGAAAGAACACATAGAGAAGTTACTCTGGAAGGTCATTGTTTATGGGAGAATTAAACTTTTATTGAAAGGAAATTTAAACAAAGGTTTATGACTATATTTTCAGCAGAAAAAACAAACTCAAAAATGTTTGGAAACTCTATGATTAAAAAGTCAGTAGATGCTATTTTTTCAGAACAGGTGAAGCAGTCCTGCATGCAAAGGATGAGTATGGCATGGTACTAGAATAATAAGATATAAGACCTGAGCAGTAAATCTAATTTGTATTGTAAAGAATCTTGAGTATCACAAAGAAGAATTTGCACCTAATTTGGTACACAAATGTGAGCCATTGAATATACTGAATTTAGCTTTATTTGGCCGATTAATCAAGCAACTTTATCTGGTTTGGATTAAAGAAGAAAGGGAGTAAAAGTAGAGTAATCTACTTTTACTACAGATCTTTTATTTATCTACAGATAAATATCTTTTATTTATCTACAGATCTTTTATTAAGACAGTTGCAGCAGGAGTGGAACTGAGAAGACATGCAGGAAGAAAAGTCTGAAAGATCCTGAACATTTTCTCATTGCAAGAAGAAATGATTCAGATCTCATCCTTAGAGACAAGCTAATATCTTTAGAGCATATACTTGAGTAATCCCACATTAAGTCAGATTTTGCTCAGAGCACCAGCATCAGTACTGGGTACTTTATTGTCAGTACTAAGATAATTGCCATCAGCCCTATTAGATTCTGGACACCTGCCCTTGTTTCTCTGTCCCAAATCTGGGCTCTGATACCTGCGGCCTTATCTCTTTTGATGTCTACTCTCTCTAAGTTCTTGTTCTGGTTTGGGTCTCAGTACTCCCTGCTCTGAAGCTGCCTGATGGAATGCAACTGCCTGCTGAAACTCATGTGGACTGTCAAATACATCCTGCACCCTTCCGACTGCCACTGTAAGCTGTACATATGGCTGGGTTCCTCTCATCTCTTACAACTAAATTTTCCCAGTGTACCTAGTGTGTTTAATATCCACTTCCGGGATATTTGCTGGCTGCCTTTCTGTCAGAGCTACCATGCTTTATGTTGCTGTTTCATAACCTTCTTGGATACTACTGAGATATAAGGAATAAATGGACATGGAAGAGTAGGAGCAAGAGGAGTTTAAAATGACTCTAAGATTATTTTTGGTCACTGGATGAAACATAGAAATTGGAGGTCAGAAGGAAGAGCTGGTTTCTGGTTTTAGAGAGTTTTATGGAAAAGGGATTTCTACTTTTGAAAGAAAATGTTTAAAATGTTAGAATACTCTGATTTTATATTGTAAAAATTTGTGTATCGTTCACCATATTGATTAAAATGAGGGTGTCTTTTCATCCACTTCTTTTCAATGTGATCGCTCTAATTAAATGACTATTTATTGAACCAGAAGCCCACATAGCATTTTAAATTTGAGTTTGCTTACAATTTTTCTACCTCTGCTACAATAATTATGTGGACCCTGTAAATCTGCTGTCCCAATGACATGTTTTATAAGATAAATATTAAATAATTAAAAAATAATGATTCCCAAAATAATCCACTTACTTTTGATCTACCAATCATTGCTTCCTACTTGTACGTGTAGATGATTATTTTTAAGAATTGCTTTAAGCGAAATCACAGTTCAAAACAATTCAATTCACTGTGCTTTACTGAACTCCTATCCTCATAATGCAGACGACTCAATTGATCCATTTAAAACCTTCCCATACAGCAACAATAATTCAATTTTTACTGAAGTAGATTTAAATGATTAGAGTAATACACAAATTCTAGATAACATACATAAAATTTTCCAAAATGATATTTAAATGTTTTTCTATTATAAATAAAGGCTGTAATCATTTCAACAAATACTCACAGCTGGCCACCATAAAATATCTTAAATTCTGACATTTTCTGCTGACAAATGTTTTAAAGTTATTCAAATACTAGATATAAAACAATGACTGGATTTATTCTTCTATATAGTGTTTCAGATCTATTTCACTTTTTGTGCTCAGAAACCATGTTTAAGCAGCCTCAAATCTGGATAACTATTTTCTCCTAAAGCTTAATGCCTGACAGAATAGTAATTTTGGACAGTTTTCTTAGGCAGCACAAAATACAGAAAAATGATCACAATAGTTATACCATTCTCTCTGTCTACTGTAATTTTTTCAAATTTCAAAAGCTTCTGTGAAAATTTTCTTTTAAACCATGATTAAAAATGGACCCTTAAGTCCTCCATCTGAACGTATAACTCTAAAATGCAAAGATACAAAAGACCCCTTTACATCTCCTCTTAATACAGATAATGCAGATAATTTAAACAGATAATTTAAAGGGTAATTTTAAGAACAATTCAAAAACAATACTGGAAAAGATAAGGTACATGTTGACATACAGAGAAACATACAGAATGACAAGTATATATTTGCAATGGCTGCTCAGTCTGGAACAATTAAAATGGCTTAAAACACATCTGTCTTATTGTAATGAAAATGTAACAATATTATTAACTACTCCTCAACCTCTCATAAAATGCTTTTGCTTTAATCATGATAATTTTATTTAATCAATATTAGCCTCTTCTATGTTATAGAAATAGTTTACTTATTTAGATTTCAACGATTTTACCATGACATATGATCTAATAATTGAAAGATCTAATAACTGAAAGGTAGTGTGACGTTGTAGTGAAAGTGAGCATTAATAGCTGTGATTTCTCAGAGGGAGAGGACCACTCTATCTGAGGTTCTAAGGAAGTTCTCACAGAGAAGGGAAATGTTTGGAATAAATATAAAATGCCTATTGGAGAGACCATCACATAAAAAGAGGTATTTCTTATTTTTTTAATAATCTTAATCATAATTAGACTGAGGCCTTGAAGGACAGGAGGAATTTTTTCTGTCACAGAAAATGTGAAGGACTATAACAGTAGGCAAGTCCTTTGAGAAATAAAGTCTAAAGATATAAAGCTTTTACTAAGTCTTCTACTGAATTTTGATCACAAATAATAGATTTTCACCTGTACATTAAAATTTACCAATGTTATCTTTTTTGAAGATAGTTTCTCCAATAAAAATGTGTGCAACCAATAAAAGCCATCACAAGAGATCAAAATTGTTCATCTAAAATAGTTTTCTACCTCAGAAAAGACTTTTATGGCATTCTGCTTCCAAAAGAACCTGCCAACTAATCAAACAAAGATAAGCTATCACCTGGTCTGGGTTACAGGTACAGGACAGTTTGAAATGGAACTTTTCATATTACTGTTTAATCAACATCAAGTATCAAGCAACCCAGAAAGACATGGAGATGTTTTAAGCTAGAACAGTAACAGAAAAGGCACATTTAATATTGTCTGCCGTAGATATATACATCTCTATTTAGAAAAAGGTTTTAGTTTCGTTTTGTTTGCTATGTTTTGTTTTGTTTTGTGTGTACTGGATACTTCAAAAATAAAAGTTAAAAATACCTTACATGGGCTTCCCTGGTGGCGCAGTGGTTGAGCGTCTGCCTGCCAATGCAGGGGACACGGGTTCGTGCCCCGGTCCGGGAAGATCTCACATGCCGCGGAGCGGCTGGGCCTGTGAGCCATGGCCGCTGAGCCTGAGCGTCTGGAGCCCATTCCCACAATGGGAGAGGCCACAACAGTGAGAGGCCTGTGTACCACAAATAAAACAAAAAAAACAAAAAAACTTTACACACTGCAAGAAAATAACATGGTAACTTATTGTTCCGTTGCATTTTTTTTTTTTTTTTTGCAGTGCACAGGCCTCACACCGTTGCGGCCTCTCCCGTTGCGGAGCACAGGCTCCAAACACGCAGGCTCAACGGTCATGGTTCACAGGCCCAGCTGCTCCCCTGCATGTGGGATCCTCCTGGACTGGGGCACGAACCTGTGTTCCCTGCATTGGCAGGCGGACTCTCAACCACTGCGCCACCAGGGAAGCCCTGCATTTTTTTTTTTTTTTTTTTGCAGTGCACAGGCCTCACACCGTTGCGGCCTCTCCCGTTGCGGAGCACAGGCTCCAGACACGCAGGCTCAACGGTCATGGTTCACAGGCCCAGCTGCTCCACTGCATGTGGGATCCTCCTGGACTGGGGCACGAACCTGTGTTCCCTGCATTGGCAGGCGGACTCTCAACCACTGCGCCACCAGGGAAGCCCTGCATTTTTTTTTTTATGCAGTCAAATCTAAAATATTATGTTACCTTACACCAGAAATCAACTTACTCAAACTTCATTCTTTTTTTATCTTTATAATTTATTGCAAAGATTCCAAAGTATCTACTGTAAGTTTCCAACCAATTTTGACCAAAAACAATGCAGTTTCCTCTCCTTTATGATCCAGAGTTATTAGATAGCTTTTTGTAATTCTACAAACATATTCAACATACGACTATACAATTATTTAATAAAATGTAATTTTATGCTACATCTTAATTAAATTCTATTTAGCAAAAGAAACACACTAAGTAAAACTTTGAAATTGCAGGACTAGTGTGACAGGGAGAAAAAATAAAAAGTTCATGTAACCATGTATGTCTCTGTGTGTTTATGTGAAATACTGCTTTTGTAAATAATCTCCTTTACATTCTCAAATCTGTTCTCTACGTATGTTATACCATTCTCATTTTGTGAGTTTAGATAATAAATTATCTTGCCTAAAAAATGTTTCTCCCATTTCCAACTTGTTTCTTAACATTTAAATCTGATCTAAGACAGAATAAAAAGGTATGGTGATGGTACCCACTAGAGTTGTTTTCCACAGGGCCATTGTGACTTTAAGCAAGAGTAGATATTTAGGAAAATTGATTCTCAAGACAAAATTGGCTGAGTTAGCAAACTTAAGATAGGTTGACTATTTCACAGCTAATAACATATCTCAAAATGGAACCCAAATGAAACTATTATTCTATGCAGCTCTGAATTCATCTTTTAATAAAACAAATCAACCCATATAGTTTAATCACTATAATGTGATTACCTATAGACCTGATCATTTTCAAAAATTTTAGATTGCTATTTAGAAATGGGATAACTGAAAGGGCCCTTAAGCAATAATGTTATCTGGCCATCACATGAGATAACTCAATCTTACAGGAATCAATTGGTTTGCAAAATGTTAAAAAGCTTTTTCATGGCATAACCTGAATTAAAATCCATATGCCCTCACAATCGAGATTAATGTTTTCTAACTACATCAGTAAATGCAGTTAAGGCTATTCAACATTTTTATAATAACACATCAAATAGCCAATGTAGTGAAAGAAGTTTCAGATCATTTAAAGTAATTATTTTAATGTAATTTATAAATAATGAAACAAAGTGTAAAATTAATAAATTAGTATTTTTTCAAGCTGCTAAATTTGTGGTAATTTTTTACCATATCAGTAGGAAATTATCAAATGCCATTCAATTTAAAGAGGATCTGACACACTGTATCTGTTTGATTCCCTTGTTATACGTTCATTTAGTAATCACATTTTGTTATGGTTGCAGAGAAAAACTCAGGTTGACATTTTAAATTTTCTATCCAGCACAGATACTTCCTTCTTCCTTTTGAAAATAACTTTATTTTTATTCAGATATCCACCTCTCTCTCATGCAGACATGTGACACAAAAAAACTCCCTTCCATTAACTCCAGAAATACTTATTATTGGTCTAAAAGTAATTACATTTCAATTCTAGTTATTATATCAACAATATGAATGTTACCCAATGGGGCTCAGGGAAATGTGCTTCTGTTAAATATTCCTTTGAGTTCTTAAGAAAGCTATAGGAATAGGCTTCCTCTTTTCCTCTTTTGATTATTATCATAGTTTCATAAGAAGTCTGGATATGCTAATATTCTGAGGATGAATTTAAGGACAATAATAGATGACAAGACATGAAGAAAATACCTGGATTTAATAATTATGGTAATGAAAAACGAACCCTGTGTGTTGCTTCACTTTTGAACTTTTTCTTAGTTAATAACTTCTTATTTAAGCTATGTTGAATTCTGATTCCTCTTACTCACAGTCAAAGGATATGACTAATAATGCATTGGACTTAGCTATAAAAGTACTTGCACTGTGGTTCTGGGTTCTCAACTTACTAGATGTATGACTTTACTTAAAAATAATTTAACCTTTTTAAAGGTTAGTTTGTACAAAAATATTATTTTGGCAACTAATTGACATAAAATATATGAGTGTATTTTGGCCTTGCAAAGTTGCACACACTTGAGGACTAGTAACAATAATAAACCCAACAGGTAACATGAATCACTATATTTGGTTTTACTGGTGTTTGCATTCCTCAACGATCAGGCTCTATCCAGTATACCTAACTTTATCCTTTGTTATTGGTCGAAAGAAGTATCTTATGAATAAATCCAGTCTTGTGGCTGCCTGTAAATGAATCATTATTAAAATTATTGAATTATGTTATTTTCTTTGCATGGAACAATCTCAAATCACAGTGTACCTAAGTAAATCTTAACTGCCTCAATTAATTATATTCAATAACACCATGAAGATCCCACTGGCTACCATGTCTCACCCCAAATTATACCTCTCTCAAATGAACAAATCTTATGAGTAACACATTTGGTCTCATTATTTAATTTCTTATAACATTGTATCTATGTTGTTAAATCATTACATTCAATATCTCAAGGCATTTTAATAAATTGCCATTTTTTAATCTGTTGCTTTTCATTTTAAAGATGAAACACTTTAGGGACTTCCCTGGTGGCACAGTGGTTAAGACCCTGTACTCCCAATGCAGGAGGAGTTAAGTTCAATCCCTAGTCAGGGAACTATATGCCACATGCATGCCACAACTAAGAGTTCACATGCCACAACTAAGGAACTGGTGAGCTGCAGCTAAGAGGAGCCTGCCTGCCACAACTAAGACCCGGTGCAACCAAAATTTTTTTTTAAATGATAATAATAACTAATATTTTTAAAAAATAAAGGTGAAACACTTTATATACTGAATTTGTTGCCATTTGAATTTTTACATTTTATATGTACTTTATATTCATGTCTACTTATTCAAATCATTTTTGAAATGTTCTGAACTTTACTATCTTTGAAATATCTATCAAAAGCTTAAATATTCTACTCCTATGAATGGTCATCCTTTTTACATATTTTTTGTTGTCTCTATGTTTACCTATTGTTTGCATTTTTATAAATGCTATTATTTCCAACTTGATTATGAGTTCTTTGAGTGTAAAAACATGTTGTATATTTTGCATACCCTATTTCCTCATTCTGCAATTTGTACAAAGATTATTTTCTGAAATACCCACGACATATTAAAATTAAGAAATTAAAAATCTCTCTGAAAATTAGAATTGCTATACTGAGATTGGAAGTGCATTCACAAGACTTATAAATATGTTAAATGATAAAGATAGCATGTAGACTATGAATAAATTTTTTTTTTTTGGTAATAATGTATACTGCATCTCATTTGTTAATGATATTCCCCCTATTGCTGCAGTGAAATTTTCTTTTTCTTTATATATTATATGAGCTAAGAAACACATTTTCCCACAGTTCTGATCATGCATACACGTACAAGAAATGCCATTTTGGCTGTATGATTCTGAGTTGTTGATTTTTTATTAACTGGGGACCCCCAAGGTCCAAATACAAAATAACTTAGAAGCTTTGTGCAACTCAGTGTAAAAGGTATTTCTCAGATCCTCTCACAAAAATATGGGCATTTAAAGATTTTATGTCAAGCATAAGAAGGTACCCCTTTTATTCAAATCCTATCGGCCTGCTTCCCTCCTCTCAGATGTGAATGTAGTGCTGTCCTAAGGGTCAGTATTATTTTATTTCAGCTTTACTTGTTCCTGGAAGAAGAAGAATCTATTTTTACCCTCTTATATGTTTTTCTTTTCTTTTTTTACCATTTTCCTCTTAACAACATGTTTTAACAGTTACTATAACAAAAACAAAACAAAACAAAATAAACAAAAACCTAAAAACCTACATGCACAGCTGAAAAGACAAGCTTGATACTGCATATACAGATTAGAGAAATTAAGAAGAATAAGACCATGTGTGTTCTCAAATAATTTTTATGAAAAATTGTAGAAAAAATAAAATACTACAGAGAATCAGATAAATATTACTCAGTTGAATTTAGAGAAAGAAGTTGAAAGATGGCCAAAGTAGAAGAGTTAGTTAAGTGTGCTTTTGAGGATACTGAAATCTCAAGTGTACCAGAGTAACCATATCTCTATAATATTATATTGATATGTGTGTAATATGACCAATGTGACATTGGCTTTTAGTAATTCAGGTTTCCTAGAGGTCTATTTGTGTAAATTATTTGACTTGCAAGAGAGAAGAAACATAACATTGTGTCATAAATATAACATCATTTTCTAGCTTAAAATAAAGTCACTACTGACAACTATCAAATTTGAGGTGCTTAATATTTTAAATGAAAAATAAAACAATGATGATATATACTTCATTGCTATTAATTTTATTGTTTCTTTTAAATAGACAAAAACATATAACAGGAATAACAACAAAGAGAAACTATTGACAGAGGGTGGAATGCAGCAAGTGCCTTTATAGTCCTCTGAGACTTCCCTGAATCTTTACAGATGACAAAGTGAAGGAAAATATTGAATATGAAGGATTTTCAGATTTTTGAAAGTACATGGAATTTAGGAAATTATAAGCTAATCAGTGTTACTTCTTAGGAGAGACAGATTAGAATTCACTCATAAGAGTCCTGAATGATATACTAAATTTGGAGCTCCAAAATTTGCTGATTTTAATTTTGTTTTCATTTTTAAATGAACATAGATTGCTACGTTATGAGGGCTCGACTATCAGAACACTAAGTCTCACAGGCTTAAGAAAAATAGAAATTGGGAGTAGTAGGCTTCTTATTTATAGAGATAGGTCAAATACTCCATAAATAAGATAATGGTTTTTAAAACTTTTAATGAGACTTATAGTATAAAAATATTCATACACCCACACGCATATAAATGTCTCATGAAAAAATTCTTAATCTTGCTATATTTAATGGCATCTGATATTTTTGTATTCATTCTATTTTTAATAGACAATGCTATTATAACCAAATAAATTGATTTAACAGCCAATTAATGGCCTATAACCGACATATTAAAAATTACTGACAAAGTGATGATAAGGTTGTGAATTTAAATATATTGGCAGAAAAGGAAGAATTTGAAGTACAATTGACATAAAAGTAGTAACCAACATTCATTAAATACTTATTGGTTGCCAAGCTTATTTCATAAATTATCTTATTCGAACTTACAAAATCCCCAGGAGAGAGTTGAAACTTGTACCCAATTTTACAAAAGAATAAAGACAGAGAAATAAGTATTTTTTTTAGGAATTATAAGATGAAATATTAGAGCAGAAATTCAAACTTGGGTTGCCTATGTATTTTACAATTAAATTGTACTGCTGCTAAAATTTAGGTTAAGTAGGCATGGGCACTAAGATAGAACAAGGAATAATAATCAGGTAAAGATAAATTACCTGAATATAGAATTTAAAATTAATATTTTAAAAATATATTAATATTATATTGGATATAGTTAAGCCAACCTTAAATGAACAGTTACAAAGTTAAATAATTTGTGTACATTTAAAGAATGTGTAAAATCTGAATTTCTCCTGAACAAAGTAGTTAGAAGTAGAGCTAAGTATCTTTACAGAATGCTAAATATGATAGTTGTTTAACAAAATTATATACACATATGTAAATACATATATTTTAAAAAATTTAATTCTTTTTAACATTATAAAGTTTCATTTAGTGGTATTTAATAACACTAAAATGTTTTATATTTTGTTAATTTTTATTTTATATTGGAGTGTAGTTGATTAACAATGATGTGTTATTTACAGAAAAGTGATTTAGTTATACCCATAAAAGTATCCATTCTTTTTCAAATTCTTTTCCCATTTAGGTTATGACAGAATATAGAGCCGAGTTCCCTGTGCTATACAGTAGGTCCTTGTTGGTTATTTATTTTAAATATAGGCATGTGTACATGTCAATCCCAAACTCCCAATCTATCCCCCCAAACCCTTTCCCCTGATAACCAGAAGTTCCTTCTCTAAGTCTGTGAGTGTTTCTGTTCTATAAATAAGTTCACTTGTATCTGATTTTTTTTTGAGATTTCATATATTTGTCTTTCTCTTTCTGACTTATTTTAATTAGTACGATAATCTGCTGGTCTATCCATGTTGTTTCAAATGACATTCTTTCTTTTTCTGTGGCTGAGTAATATTCATTGTATATATGTACTACATCTTCTTTATCCATTCTTCTGCCGATGGACATTTAGGTTGCTTTAATGTCCTGGCTATTGTAAACAGCAATGAATGAACATTGGAATGCATGTATACTTTAGAACCATGGTTTTCTCTGGATATATATCCAGTAGTGGGTTTGATGGATCATATGGTAGCTCTATTCTTAGTTTTTAAGGAACATCTGTACTTTTCTCTATAGTGACTGTACCAATTTACATTCCCACCAACAGTGTAGGAGGGTTCCCTATTCTCCACACACTATCCAGCATTTATTGTTTGTAGATTTTTTTTGATGATGGCCATTCTGACTGGTGTGAGGTAGTATCTCATGATAGTTTTGATTTTCATTTCTCTAATAATTAGTGAGGTTGAGAAAATTTTCATGTGCTTCCTGGCCATCTGTTTGTCTTCTTTGGAGAATGTCTATTTAGATCTTCTACACATTTTTTTGATTGGGTTGTTTGTTTGTTTGTTTGTTTTTATATTGAGCTGCATGAGCTATTTGTGAAGTTGGAGATAAATCTTTTGTTGATTGCATCATTTGCAAAAATTTTCTCCCATTTTGTGGGTTGTCTTTTCATTTTGTTTATGGTTTCCTTTGCTGTGCAAAGGCTTTTAAGCTTGATTAAGTCTCATTTGTTCATTTTTTCTTAATTTCCATTACTCTAGGAGATGGATCAAAAAAGATTTTGCTGTGATTTATGTGAAAGAGTGTTCTGATTATGTTTTTTTCATTAAGATTTTTATAGTATCTGGTCTTACATTTAGGTCTTTAATGCATTTATAGTTTATTTTTGTGTATGGTGTTAAAGAATGTTCTAACTTCAGTCTTTTACATGTAACTGTCCAGTTTTCCCAGAACAATTTATTGAAGAGACTGGCTTCTCCATTTATAGTCTTTCTTCCTTTGTCATAGATTAAGTGACCATAGGTGCAAGGGTTTATTTCTAGTCTTTATATCCTATTCCCTTGATCAATATTTCTGTTTTTGTGCCAGTACTGTACTGTTTTGATGACTGTAGTTTTGTAGTATAGTCTAAAGTCATGGAGTCTGATTCCTCCAGCTCCATTTTTCTTACTCAAGATTGCTTTGACTATTCAGGGTCTTTTGTATATCCATAAGAATTTTAAGATTTCTTGTTCTTGTTCTGTAAAAACTGCCATTGGTAATTTGATAGGGATTACATTGAATCTGTAGATTGCCTTGGGTAGTATAGTCATTTTGAAAATATTGATTGTTCCAATCCAAGAACATGGTATATTTCTCCACCTGTTTATGTCATTTTCAATTTCTTTCATCAACATCTTATAGTGTTCTGAATACAGGTCTTTTGCTTCCTTAGGTAAGTTTATTCCTAGTTATTTCATTCTTTTTGATGTGATGGTAAATGAGATTGCTTCATTAATTTCTGTTTCTGATCTTTTATTGTTAGAGTATAGAAATGAAGGAGATTTCTGTGTATTAACTTTGCTTTACCAAATTCATTGATGAGCTCTATTAGTTTTCTGGTAGCCTCTTTAGGATTTTCTATGTATAGTATCATGTCATCAGCAAAAAGTGACAGTTTATCTTCTTCTTTTCCAATATAGATTTCTTTTATTTCTTTTTCTCCTCTGTGTGGCTGGACTTCCAAAACTATGTTGAATAAAAGTGGCAAGAGTAGACATCCTTATCTTGTTCCTGATCTTATAGGAGATGCTTTCAGCTTTTCACTATTGAGTATGTTGTTAGCTGTGGGTTTGTCATATATGGCCTTTATTATGTTGAGGTAGGTTCTCTCTATGCCCACTTTCTGGAGAGTTTTATAATAAGTCAGTGTTGAATTTTGTCAAAAGCTTTTTCTGCACCTATTGAGTTGAAAATATGTTTTTTTATTATTCAATTTGTTAATATGGTTACCACATTGATTCATTTGTATATATTAAAGAATGCATGTGTCCCCAGGATAAATCCCACTTGATCATGGTGTATGATCCTTTTAATGTGTTGTTGGATTTTGTTTGCTAGTGTTTTGTTGAGGGACATATGTTTTAGATGTAGGTTTTACTGCTTCAGTCTTGTCAGTTTACTCCAGTTACATAATTGTGTTATTTGAGAGTAATGTGTCATATTTTCAACTTTCCAGAACAATTTCATTCTGATAATGGTGTACTTTTATCATAAGAGTCACTGAAGGGTAGACTGGTAGTCAAGGTATTTGATGGACTTCTCCAGTCCTTTTTTGTGTCTATGTTCATCAAAGATATTGGTCTGTAATTTTCTTTTTCTGTGGTAGCTTTGTCTGGTTTTGGTATCAGGGTAATGGTAACAATATCCAATGAGTTTGGGAGTGTTCCTTTCTCTGTAATGTTTTAGAACAGTTTCAGAAGAATAATATTACTGATTTGAGCCTTCTCCCTTTTCTTGTTGGTGAGTTTAAGGTTTATACTTTCTTTTTTTATCTTTTAGGAACCAGGTTTTAGTTTCATTGATCTTTTCTATTGTTTTCTTCATCTCTATTTCGTTTATTTCTGCTCAGATCTTTGGATTGCCATGCCTTTGCTTTCATTTGTCTCCAGATTTTTTTTTTTTATATCCTCTGATTTCTTTAGTGATCCATTGGTTGTTCAGTAGCATATTGTTTAGATTCCACATGTATTTTTTATTTACATTATTTTTTCTTGTAGTTGATTTCTAATCTCATAACATTGTGGTCAAAAAAGTTGTTTAGGGCTTCCCTGGTGGTGCAGTGGTTGACAGTCCACCTGCCGTTGCAGGGGATGGGACACGGGTTCGTGCTCCGGTCGGGGAAGATCCCAATGCCACAGAGTGGCTGGGCCTGTGAGCCATGGCTGCTGAGCCTGTGTGTCCGGAGCCGGTGCTCCACAATGGGAGAGGCCACAACAGTGAGAGGCCCATGTACCACAACAATAACAAAAAAAAAGGTGTTTGACATGATTTCCATTTTCTTAAATTTACTGAGGCTTGATTTGTGACCCAAGATCTAATCTATCCTGAAGAATGTTCCATGTGCACTTGAGAAGAATGTATATTCTGCTGATTTTGGATAGAATGCTATATAAATATCAGTTAAATCCATTTGACTTAATATGTCATTTAGAGACTGTGTTTCCTTATTGATTTTCTGTCTGGCTGATTTATGCATTGATGAGAGTGGGGTGTTAAAGTCCCCCACTAGTATATAAACTTTTTAGAGAAGTGCAAACATTATGTTGAAAAGGTAATGCTATACAATATCTGGGTAAATTGAATTATTTAAAATCTTTTGTCCTTGATAAGCTTTTCTCAAAGATTTTAAATGAGTCATAAATGCTTTTAACTCTCAACAACCAATTCTAACAAAAACTGCTAATACATAAATTTTATATGTATGATTACACGAAATAGCATGGATTCCCTGGGAAAAAGCCATTTCAACATTATTTTATTTTCTCTCTACTAAAATGAATTTATTTCCAGTGTCTGCCCCCCTCCCCACCACAAAAAAAATGTAGTTCTTTTACTGGAGTACTTTTAAGAATACATTAACTTTAGCATATCAAAGTCCAATAATATATTCTTGGTGACATGCTAGTTTATTAAATTACAACGTTGTAAGTTATATTCAGCACTCATTCTTAAATCTAATTAACTGCATAACAAACAACCATAATGAAAACATGAAAGAATGTGTAATAATTCATAATGGTGAATGAAGGTAGTAGTACCATGCCATGTTATGTTATGCTCAACTCTTGACAGATTTTTCTGTCATTTCTTATACTGGTAATATGAAAATGGTTACATCCTTCAAGGTCCAACTTAAATCTCATATATTCCATAAAACATGTTCTAAGTAGTTCAGCCCTTTACTTTTTCCTCCAAATTTCTATATGCTTTTACTTATAAAAGTGAACCATATCTTCTTCCTTTGTGCCCTGTAATACTTAACACACATATGATCATAGAATAAGTACATTTTGCAAACTATTTACTTTCATAGTTAATCATGAAATTCCTTGTAATGTTTATCCACTAGACAAAAGTTTTCAGAGTATTTGAGCAATACTGTCCAAGATGTTCATTTTCTTTTCCCACTCACTTGAAAATGGACAGAATCATGATATATTTTTTGAGGATGAAATAGTATTTGAATGCTAAATTAAATATAATAGAATATAAATATAAATAAAATATGTGCTCAAGCCAAATATATTAATACACTCTCTCATATAAGGCTCTGCTTTATATTGAACTGTCAAGGAGGTTCAAATTACATTCAGAACATTGTGAGGAGCAAAGAGGGCAAGTAAGTGTCTTTCAAATGTATTTATTCTGAACTAATGCATTCTCTGCCTTATAATAAGGTCTCTTTCTCTATTGATAGGACATATGTAACCACGAGAATTAACAATGATTTTCCTTGCCCTAGGAAAAAATCAGCAACACGCATTCTCCCATCCTATATTTTGTTTCTTTAGCAGTTTTCTTTCAGGTTAAAATCAGCTCTTATTTCTTGTCCTCTCACTCTGGAAGCACTTTGTGTCTGAGGTTGTTTTGCATATATAAACTCATCTAATATTTTGTAATTTGATTTATCCAGTTTTCTGTTTATCTGTTGTTATCTCTTCCTTTTTAGGGGGAAGGGGACTCTTTTTTTGGAAATACCTCAGTATACCTCTCTCTAAAGTTAAAGTAAATATGAATTGTAAAAATGGTGTTTTATTTGTGGTTGCTAGACAATGGCAAAGAGTCAAATATCAGGACATAAAGATAAAGAAACCCTGTGGCTCATCTTAATTTTAACCTTGGCTTTGACTACATATTTTGGTTTGAAATACATATAGTCCTGATTATTTAGTGTAAATATATTTAATTACAGACACAAATAAGAAATCACTTTTAAAATCCAAAATAAATGTCTTAGATTTCTATCCTTACAGATTATTTATCTACGTTTCTTCCCTGAAAGAATACATAATTAAGTAATAGTCATATATTTGACTCACATCAAATGTACAAGAAAAGGTTAATTAGAAAAAATAAAGTATATTTATGTTAAAAACATACTCATGAGAGAATATTCTAAGAAAGAGGTAGGAGTAACAAATTTCTAAAGGTTCAGATAAGATTTTTATAGATAGCTAATTGCAGCTACAGTTGACTTTAATTCCAGTGAGCCCCAAGTCCTTTAATGTGCACCTAATTGCTTCTGACAATTAAGGTCTCCAAGACCGCCAACATCTTCAGCAACATGTAGGCTTAGTGTCAAGGGGATGGTCTACTGAAAGTGTCCTTTCTGGCACTGCTTTTATTAATCTCTTTGGGTTTTGAAAGAGGAAGTCACTTTTTTTTTTTTTCGGTATGTGGGCCTCTCACTGTTGTGGCCTCTCCCATTGCAGAGCACAGGCTCCAGACATGGCTCACGGGCCTAGCCACTCCACAGCATGTGGGATCTTCCCGAACTGGGGCACGAACCCGTGTCCCCTGCATCGGCAGGCGGACTCTCAACCACTGTGCCACCAGGGAAACCCAGGAAGTCACTTTTGATATTGGTATAACACTTGTAGGTTACCAAAGAGGAAATCTCAAAACAATCAATTCAAATGCTCAGAGCCCTTGTTGTTTAACTGGGTAACCCCAAGGAAGGTTCAGAAAATTAGATAATTAACTGTACATAGACCAAATGTTTTTTCCTAGGTAATTCTGTATAGCCTTAATGTTTTTATTCATTATGCTTGCTTAAAATGGATTTAGATAGAATTATATACACATGTTATATTTGGTATGTGTATGAAGAATACTATTCTTTCAATTCAACTTAACTTCAAAATGCAGAATTTGTGAAGTCTATTATCAAACATATTTTATTAACATTTTTTCTAGTACAACATAATATGGTGGATATTAAAAGGAGAACCATATTAAAATGCATAGGTATTATTATTAATAGAACCATATTGGTTTTCAAAAACTAGCATCTAGTAAGTTCCTCTAGGATTAGTTTCAGGCCCATAGATATTTAACATATTTATTAACAATCTGGATAGAGTGCTGAGAAGCAGATGATTCAAAATTTAGAGGAGAAGAAAATAACATGCTTGAAGATTTAAGATTCAATAATATCTGGGGAGATTAAAAGAATGAGCAAAGGGTACAAAGTCAGCTTTAGCATATGCATTAACAAAGGGACAAACAAACACTTTAAACTGAGACTTTAAGAGACCTCCATTTTTGTGTTAGATAAATTTGCAATTAGATGTTTTAGCTGAACAATATTCAATAGGAATATAATTAAATTATGTAATTATGCACATTATTATTTAAGATGGCATGTACATACCAGTACCAAAAAAGATGCACTATGCATTCAGATCTAAAGCAATGTCAGAATCATTGCCAAAAAAGAACTGTGGACCAAAGGCATATTTTATCATAAAGTGATAAAAAATTCAAGAATGGTATATACAACCAGGAGCATGAACATAAATCATAAAGCAGAATTAAACCACAGCGGGGGCACTGTTCTCTTTTTCTCTATAAAGAAAATACTCACAGTCTAGGAAACACATATGGATAACACCCAAAGAGAAGTCATAAAATAAATCACATTATGAAAAATTTAAAGAGTGAAATGAGAATGATGTGAGAATGAGAGATATTATGATGAATAAAAAAGTAGTTATTAAGACAAAATTTCTTAATCATTAACATAATTTTCTGAACCAATTACTTTACATAAAACAAAGAAATTACAAATAGAATTGTTGATGCATTTTAAAATCAATAAAATCCTAGGTGCTCTAGGCTTCAAGAAATATTTGTGTATAGTTCTTCAGTTAGATTATTTAATTATTTGCTATTTTATCTTGTGTTTTGGTAGCTACTCTTTAGGTTGTTCCAGTGAACTAACTGTAGGAGTTTTAATTTTGAAATTTCCTTTTAAGAATACCACTTAATATATTTAATTTGGATTTTTTCATAATTTGTCTGTAATTACACGTGGTTTCATTTTGTCAAAGAGATCTAAGAAAGACAGTAGGAAAATCAGTGCTGTAAAATAAGAACTATTCATTATAGAGTCATAGAAATATCATTCTACATTATTTTCACATATAAGATGATATGAACAATGAAAATGCAGACAACTTTCAGAAGAAAAGCATGTTGCTATCTAATGATGTCTAATAGAAGTAGTTAAAATTAGCTAGGTGTTAGAAATTGTAATTGGCCTGTAATTTCCTGTTCCCCTGTAGTGTCTTTTTTTTTTTTTGACTATACCACATGGCTTACCGGATCTTAGTTCCCTGACCAGGTATTGAACCTGGGCCCCAGCAGTGAAAGCACCGAGTCCTAACCACTGGACTGCCAGGGAATTCCTTTTTTGTGGTATCTTTGCCTGGCTTTGGTATAGGGTGATGCTGGCCTTGTAAAATGAGTTTGAAAGTGTTCTTTTCTTTTCAACTTTTTGGAACAATTTGAGAAGGATAGGTGTTAACTCTCTGTTAAATATTTTGTGGAATTCACCTGTGAAGCCATCAGGACCTGGACTCTTAGGAAATTTTATGTTTCTAGGAATAAATGCATTCCTTCTATGTTTAATTTTTGGCATAAAATTTTTCATATTATTCTTTTATGAACTTTTTTTTTTTTTTTGTGGTATGCAGGCCTCTCACTGTTGTGACCTCTCCTGTTGCAGAGCACAGGCTCTGGATGCGCAGGCTCAGCAGCCATGGCTCACAGGCCCAGCCACTCCACAGCATGTGGGATATTCCCAGAACGGGGCACGAACCTGCATCCCCTGCATTGGCAGGTGGACTCCCAACCACTGCACCACCAGGGAAGCCCAAACATTTTTATTTCTGTTGTGTTGGTTACAATTTCTTCTCTTTAATATTTTATTTTATTTTTAATTTTATTTATCTGGGTTCTCTATTTTTCTCTATTTTATTTATCTGGGTTCTCTATTTTTCTTGTAAGTCTGGCTAAAGATTAGTCATTATGTTTATCTTTTCAAAAAACCAACTCTTAGTTTCATTCATATGTCCTATGCTTTGTATGTCTATTTCATTTATTTCTTCCCTAATCTTTATTATTTCCTTCCTTCTATCAATTTTGGGCTTTGATTGTTATTCTTTTTCTAGTTCCATTTGATGTAAGTTTACATTGTTTATTTGAGGCTTTTGTTGTTTCTTGGAGTTGGCCTGTATTACTATCAACTCCCTTCTTAGAAGTGCTTTTGTTGTGCCCCATAGATTTGGGATCATTGTATTTTCATTTTCATTTATCAGCAGGTATTTTTTTTTTTTTTTTTTTTTTTTTTTTAAAAAAACAGCAGGTTTTTTTTTTTTTTTTTTTTTTTGCAGTATGCGGGCCTCTCACTATTGTGGCCTCTCCCGTTGTGGAGCACAGCTCTGGATGCGCAGGCTCAGCAGTCATGGCTCATGGGCCCAGCCTCTCCGTGGCACGTGGGATCTTCCCAGACCGGGGCACGAACCCGTGTCCCCTGCATCGGCAGGAGGACTCTCAACCACTGCGCCACAAGGGAAGCCCTCTGCACGTATTTTTTAATGTCCTTTTTGATTCCTTTGTTGACTCATCAGTTATGCATCAGTTAGCATGTTGTTTAGTCTCAATGTGTTTATGTTTCTACCAGTTTTCTTCTTTTAGTTGATTTCTAGTTTCATGTCCTTGTGGTAAGAAAAGATGCTTGACATGATCTTAATCTTCTTAAATGTACTGAGGCTTGTTTTGTGACCTAAAATGTAACCTCTCCTGGAGCATGTTCCAGGTGAGCTTGAAAATAATATGTATTCTGTTTTTGGATTAAGTATTCTATATACACCTATTAAAACCATCTGATCTAATGTTTCATTTAAGGCCAGAGCTTTCTTATCGATTTTCTGTCTAGATGATTTATTCACTGTTGTAACTGGAATGTTAAATTCTCCTACTATTATTGTATTGCTGCTGATTTCTCCCTGTATTTCTGTTAATATTTGCTGTATGTATTTAAGTGCTCCTATGTTGGGTGCATAAATGTTTACAGATTTTATATCCTTTAGACAGATTGACCTCTCTATCATTATGTAGTTTACATAATGTCTTTCTTTATCTTTTGTTGCAGTCTCTGTTTTGAAGTCTATTTTTTCTGATATGAGTATTGATACCCTAGGTCTCTTTTCTTTTTAATTTTCATGGGAAATCTTTTTCCATCCTTACACTTTCAGTCTATGTATATCTTTAGTTCTGAAGTGAGTCTCTATTAGATATATGGGTCCTCTATATGGGTTTTGTTTTATTTATCCATTCAGCTACCCCATGCTGTTTGATAGGAGCATTTGGTGCATTTACATTTAAAGTAATTATTGATAGATTTGTATTTTTTTGCCATTTTGTTAATTGGTTTCTGTTTATTTTTGTAGTTCTTTGTTTTTGTCTTATTATTTTGGTTTCCTTGTAGTTTGATAAATTCTATATTATTGTTTTTTGATTCCTTAATCTTTATTTCTGTATCCATTGTAGGTTTTTGGTGTTTATTACATATTGACCTGTGTATATAGCTATCGTTTTTAAACTGTTAGTTTAGGCATTCTAAAAACACCACATTTTTACTCCACCCACATGTCTTATGTTTTTGATGTCATATTTTACACCTTTTTTTTTTTTTTGATTGGATTATGAATGATTTTATTTTCCTTTTTTATATATCTATCTATACATTTAAAAAAACTTTTATCATAAGAATATATATTAAACCTTTACACCTTTTTAATTTGTTTTATCCCTTAACTACCTATTTTAGTTATAGTTAATTGTACTACTTTTGTATTTTAACGTTCACACTAGCTTTTTAAAGTAGTGTTTCAGTTGCCTTTACTATATATTTGCCTGTACCAGTGAGATCTTTTCTTCCATAGTTTTTTTCTTTCTTTCTTTTAGTTTTGGTGTTTTCTTTTTCACTTAAAGAAGAACCTTCAGCATTTATTGTAAGGCTAGTTTAGTGGTGATGTACTTAGAAACTTGCTTATCTGAGAAACATTTTGTTTTGCCATACATTCTGAATGATAATCTTGCCAGATTGATTGTTCTAGGTTGTAAGTTTTTTTTTTTTTTTTTTTTCTTTCAGAACTTTAAATATGTCCTCCCACTCCTTTCTTGCCTACAAAGTTTCTGCCAAAAAATCAGCTGGAAGTCTAATGAAGTTTCCATTGTATGTGATTAGTTGTTCTTCTCTTGGTGCCTTTAAGATTCTCTCTTTATCTTTAACTGTTGTCATTTTAATTATAATTTTTCTTGGAGTGGATTTCTTTGGGTTCATCTTGTTTAGGGCTCTATGCTTCCTGAAACTGGATGTCTGTTTTTTTCCCCAGGTTAGAGAAATTTTAAGCCATTTTTTCTTCACATAAATTTTCTTTTCCTTTCTCTCTCTCTTCTTTTTGGGATCTCTATAATATGAATGTTAGTATGCCTGATGTTGTCCCAGAAGTCACTTAAAGTCTCCTCATTTTAATTTTTTTTCTCTTTGGCTTGAGAGATTTCTACTACTCTGTCTTCTAGTTCACTGATCTGTTTCTCTGTATCATCTAATTTTTATTTCAGATATTGTATGCTTCACCTCTGATTAGTTCTGTATTATATCTTCTAAATGTTTGTTAAAGTTCTCACTAAGTTCCTCCATTCTCCTCCAGAATACTGTAAGGATCCTTGTGACTGTTTCTTTGAACTCTTAATTCAATAAGTTATTTATTTCTGTTTAATTAATTTTTCCCCTAGGGCTTTATTTTGTTCTTTCGTTTGAAGCATATTTCTCTGTATCCTCAGTTTGTTTGACTTTTATTTTTTATTTCTATGGATTAGGCAAAGCAGCTACCTTGCAAGTCTTGAAAGCATGGCCTTGTGTGGGAGCAACTCATGCATAGGAAGTGGCTGATGTCTTTGGTAGGCCAAAGTGGGCATAGGCAAAGGGAAGTTCTGGAGCATGCTGCATCTAGACCACTTGTTGGGACCACTAGAGCTGGAGTAGGGCCAGGCAAAAGCACTCCTGAAGGGGTAGCTCTCAGCCCAGTGTCACCTTGGAAGAGTGGCTGGAGCTGGATTGGATGCAAGCTTAAGGTAGTCCCAGGGCATACTGTGTTCAAGGCTACCTGAGGGCAGGGGCTGAGGAGAGTCATTAAGGGACTCAAACAATAACTTTCAGCAGTATCTCTGATCCTGGAGAAGTCTCCAGCAGTTCCCTGCATATTTGGCAGAAATTCTAGAATTAGAAAAAAGAATTTTCTTCCCATAGAGTCTAGGTGTCTTTTAAACTGCTGTTTTTAGCTATGTCCCAGAGGAGGCAAATCTGTGCTTGGGCCCCTTATCAAAATTCCTCCCTACTCAGGCTGCTGTATCAAGGGTGAGGTTCCCTTTTATACTGTGTCCTCATCTTTTCTATCCATTTCTATGTGGTCCTTCTATGTGCAATAGCTGTTAAATTAACCCTCAAGTCTTGTTCAGGAGGTGTTGTTCTAAATGTAGATATATATTCAGTGTGTTCATGGGAGGAGGTGATCTCAGGCCTTCCTCCATAAGCATCTAGGATCTTTCTTTTACTTTTGATTCAACTAGAGATACATTTCCTTTTCCAGTTGTAAAAGTAATAAAAAATTTACACTTGTGCTTAATACTTCTTTCTGAGTAGAGAAAGATAAACACATAAAAACATATTAACCACTAATAATTTGCAGATAATGTATAGAAAAATATGAAAAGAAAAAAAATTAATTCTAATTTCAATATGCATGGATAAAAACTATTAAGAACTGGTATAGTCTTTAAGATATAAATAAACACAGACATAGTATCATAAATATATACATTTATACCCTCAGTATAAAGCTGTGGTCATGTAATACATACTATTTATAATTTGCTATTTCATGAACAATAGTTTGTAAATGCATTGTGTGAAGGTTATTTCATGTGTCAACTTGACTGAAACAAGGGGTGCCCAATTAAACATTATTTGGGGGTATATCTGTGAGGGTGTTTCCAGATGAGCTTAGCATATGGATAGGTGAACTTATTAAAGTAAATCACCATTCCTATTTTGGGTGATGATCATCTATCTGTTTGGGGTCTAAATAGCCAAAAAGCAGAGAAAGTAGAAATGTATCCCTGTGATTTCTTGTCTGTCTGCTGGAGCTGAGACATTAGTCTTCCACTCTTGGGCTGAGAATTACATCACTGGCTCCTCTGATACTCAGGCACTTGGAATTATAACAGCAACTTACTTAGGTCTCAAGATCACATATATATTTATATATATATGGACTGCTATATCAAAACATCATGGTAAAGGAAAATCAATAATCTTCAATAGATATACATGCACAAAAGAAAAAGAAATTGAAACACAACACCATAGATATTCATCAAATCACAAAAGAACTGGACAGAAAAGGAAGGGAAGAAAAGAAAAATCTACAAAAGCAAATCCAAAATAATTAACAAAATGTCAATAACATATATATCCGTAATTACCTTAAATGTAACCATATTAAATGCTCCAATCAAAAGACACAGATTGGTTACATGAATACAAAAACGTGACTCATTTATATGCTATCTACTCACTTAAGAGTTAGAGACACAAACAGACTGAAAGTGAGGGGATGGAAAAAAGAATTCCATGCAAATTGAAATCAAAGAAAGCTGGAGTAGCAATACTCATATAAGACAAAATATAATTTAAATTATAGACTGTTCTCCAGGATAGATCATATCTTGGGTCACAAATCAAGCCTTGGTAAATTTAAGAAAATTGAAATTGTATCAAGTTTCTTTTCTGACTACAGCACTATGAGGCTAGATATCAATTACAGGAAGAGATCTGTAATAAATACAAAAACATGGAGCCTAACAATAAAATACTTTATAACGAAGTGATCACTGAAGAAATCAAAGAGGAAATCAAAAAAATACCTAGAAACAAATGACAATGGAGACATGATGACCCCAAACCTATGTGATGCAGCAAAAGCAGTTCTAAGAAGGAAGTTTATAGCAATACAATCCTACCTTAAGAAACAGGAAACATCTCAAATAAACAACCTAACCTTGCACCTAAAGCAATTAGAGAAAGAAGAACAAAAAATCCAACAAATTTAGCAGAAGGAAAGAAATCATAAAGATCAGATCAGAAATAAATGAGAAAGAAATGAAGGAAATGGTAGCAAAGATCAGTAAAACTAAAAGCTAGTTTCTGGAGAAGATAAAAAAAATTAATAAACCATTAGCCAGACTAATCAAGAAAAAAGGGAGAAGACTCAAATCAATAGAATTAGAAATGAAAAAGGAGAAGTAACAACTGACACTGCAGAAAAACAAAAGATCATGAGAGATTACTACAAGCAACTCTATGCCAATAAAATGGACACCCTGGAAGAAATGGACAAATTCTTAGAAATATACAACCTGCCGAGACTGAACCAGGAAGAAATGGAAAATATGAACAGACCAATCACAAGTAACAAAATTGAAACTGTGATTAAAAATCTTCCAAAAGCAAAAGCTCAGGAGCAGATGGCTTCACAGGCGAATTCTATTAAACATTTAGAGAATAGCTAACACTAATACTTCTCAAACTCTTCCAAAACATAGCAGAGGGAGGAAAACTCCCAAATTCATTCTACAAGGCCACCATCACCCTGATACCAACCATTTAGAAAAGAGCCAACACCCATCCTTCTCAAACTCTTCCAAAAAATTGCAGAGCAAGGAACACTCCCAAACTCATTCTATGAAGCCACCATCACCCTGATACCAAAACCAGACAAAGATACTACAAAAAAGAAAATTACAGACCAATATCACTGATGAATATAGATGCAAAAATCCTCAACAAAATACTAGCAAACAGAATCCAACAGCACATTAAAAGGAGCATACACCAGGCTTCCTGGTGGTGCAGTGGTTGAGAGTCCGCCTGCTAATGCAGGGGACACGGGTTCATGCCATGGTCTGGGACGATCCCACATAATGTGAAGTGGCTAGGCCTGTGAGCCATGGCTGCTCAACCTGCACGTCTGGAACCTGTGCTCTGCAATGGAAGAGGCCACAACAGTGAAAGGCCCGCGTACCACAAAAAAAAAAAAAAAAGGATCATACACCACGATTAGGTGGGATTTATCCCAGGGATGCAAGGATTCTTCAATATACACAGATCAATCAATGTGATACACCGTATGAACAAATTGAAGAAGAGAAATCATATGATCATCTCAATAGATGCAGAAAAAGCTTTTGAGAAAATTCAACACCCATTTATGATAAAAAACCCTGTAGAAAGTAGGCATAGAGGGAACTTTCCTCAACATAATAAAGGCCATGTATGACAAACCCACAGGCAACATCATCCTCTATGGTGAAAAACTGAAACCATTTTCAATAAGATCAGGAACAAGACACGGTTGCCCACTCTTACCACACTTATTCAACATAGTTTTGGAAGTTCTAGCTACAGCAATCAGAGAAGAAAACAAAATGAAAGGAATCCAAATCAGAAAAGAAGAAGTAAAGCTATCACTGCTTGCAGATGACATGGTGCTTTACATAGAGAATCCTAAAGATGCTACCAGAAAACTGTTAGAGATAATCAATGAATTTGGTAAAGTAGCAGGATACAAAATTAATGCACAGAAATCTTTGGCATTCCTATACACTAGTGATGAAAAATCTGAAAGTGAAATTAAGAAAACACTCCCATTTACCATTACAACAAAAACAATAAAATATCTAGGAATAAACCTACCTAAGGAGAAAAAAGCCCTGTATGCAGAAAATTATAAGACACTGATGAAATAAATTAAAGATGATGCAAATAGATGGAGAGATATACCATGTTCTTGGATTGGAAGAATCAACATTGTGAAAATGATTCTACTACACAAAGCAGTCTACAGATTCACTACAATCCCTATCAAATTACCACTGGCATTTTTCACAGAACTAGAACAAAACATTCCACAATTTGCATGGAAACACAAAAGACTCCGAATAGCCAAAGCAATCTTGAGAACGAAAAATGGAACTACAGGAATAAGGCTCCCTGATTTCAGAATATACTACAAACCTGCAGTAATCAATACAGTACGGTACTGACACAAAAACAGAAATATAGTTCAATGGAACAGGAGAGAATGCCCAGAGATAAACCCACACACATATGGTCACCTTATCTTTGATAAAGGAGGCAAGAATATACAGTGGAGAAATGATAGCCTCTTCAATAAGTGTTGCTGGGAAAACTGGACAGGTACATGTAAAAGTATGAAAGTAGAACACTCCCTAACACCATACAGAAAAATAAAGTCAAAATGGATTAAAGACCTAAATGTAAGGTGAGAAACTATCAAACTCTTAGAGGAAAACATAGGCAGAACACTCTATGACATAAATCAGAGCAAGATCCTTTTTGATCCAACCTCCTAGAGAAATGAAAAGAAAAACAAAAATAAACAAATTGGACCTAATTAAACTTAAAAGCATATACACAGCAAAGGAAACCATAAACACGATGAAAAAACAGCCCTCAGAATAAGAGAAAATATTTGCAAATGAAACAAGGGACAAAGGATTAATCTGCAAAATATACAAACAGCTCATGGAGCTCAATATGTAAAAACTAACTCCCAGTAAGAAAATGGGCAGAAGACATAAATAGACATCTCTCCAAGGAGGATATACAAATGGCTAAGAGTCACATGAAAGGATGCTCAACATCACTAATTATTAGAGAAATGCAAATCAATACTACAATTAGGTATCAACCCACACTTGTCAGAATAGCTATCATCAAAAAATCTACAAACAATAAACACTGGAAGGGGTGTGGAGAAAATGGAGCCCTCTTGCCCTGTTGGTGGGAATGTAAATTGATACAGCAACTGTGGAGATAGTATGGAAGTTCCTTTAAAAACTAAAAATAGAACTACTATACGACCCAGCAATCCCACTACTGGGCATATACCCTGAGAAAACCATAATTCAAAAAGAGTCATGTACCAAAATGTTCACTGCAGCTCTATTTACAATAGCCAGGACACGAAAGTAATCTAAGTGTCCATCAACAGATGAATGGGTAAAGAAGGTGTGACACATATATACAATGGAATATTACTCAGCCATAAAAAGAAACGAAATTGAGATATTTGTAGTGAGGTGGATGGACCTAGAGTCTGTCATACAGAATGATAAGTCAGAAAGAGAAAAACAAATACTGTATGCTAACACATATATATGAAATCTAAGAAAAAAATTAAAAAAAGGTCATGAAGAACCTAGGGACAAGATGGGAATAACGACGCAGACCTACTAGAGAATAGACTTGAGGATACAGGGAGGGAGAAGGGTAAGCTTGGACAAAGTGAGAGAGTGACATGGACATATATACACTCCCAAACGTAAAATAGATAGCTAGTGGGAAGCAGCCGCATAGCACAGGGAGATCATCTTGGTGGGTTGTGACCACTTACAGTGGTGGGATAAGTAGGATGAGAAGGAGGGAGATGCAAGAGGGAAGAGATATGGGAACATATGTATATGTATAACTGATTCATTTTGTTATAAAGCAGAAACTAACTCACCATTGTAAAGCAATTATATTCCAATAAAGATGTTTTAAAAATTATACACTGTTACTAAAGTCAAGGAAGTACACTACATGATGATGAAGGGATCAATCCAAGAACATATAACAATTGTAATTATATATGCACCCAAAATAGGAGCACCACATTATATATGGCAAATGCTAACAGCCATAAAAGGAGAAATCAACAGTAATACAATAATAGTGGGGGACTTTAACACCCCACTTACATCAATGGACAGATCATCCAGACAGAAAATCAGTAAAGAAACACAAACCTTAACAGATGTATTAGACCAGATGAACTTAATTGATATTTATAGAGTATTTCTACTGAGAGCAGCAGAATACACATTTTTCTGAAGTGTGCATAGAACATTCTCCAGGATTGAACACATGCTGGACCATAAATCAAGCCTCAGTAAATTTAAGAAAATTGGAGTCATATCAAGCATCTTTTTTTGTTTGGTTGGTTTTTTTTGGAGTATAATGCTTTACAGTGTTGTGTTAGTTTCTGTTGTACAATGAAGTGAATCAACTATATGTATATATATAGCCCCTCCCTCTTGGACCTTCCTCCCACTCCACCCCCGTCCTACCCATCCAGGTCATCAGAGAACACCAAACTGAGATTCCTGTGCTTTAACAGGCTCCCACTAGCTATCTATTTTACACATGGTTGTGTATATATGTCAAACCTAATCTCCCAATTCGTCCCACCCTTCCCTTCCCTCACTGTGTCCACTTGTCTTTTCTACACGTCTGCATCTCTATTCCTGCCCTGGAACTAGGTTCATCTGTACCATTTTTCTAGATTCCATATATGTATTAATATATGATATTTGTTTTTCTCTTTCCGACTTACTTCACTCTGTATGATAGACTCTAGGTCCATCCACATCTCTACAAATGACCCAATTTTGTTCCTTTATATGGTTGAGTAATATTTCATTGTATATATGTACCACATTTTCTTGCATTCCTCTGTTGTTTGACATTTAGTTTGCATACATGTCCTGGCTATTGTAAATAGTGTTGCAATGAATATTGGAGTACATGTGTCCTTTTCAATTATGGTTTGCTCAGGGTATGTGCCCAGTAATGGGATTGCTGGGTCATATGGTAGTTCTATTTATAGTTTTTAAAGGAAATTCCATACTGTCTCCACAGTTGCTGTATCAGTTTACCTTCCCACCAACATGGTAAGAGGGTTCCCTTTTCTCCACACCCACTCCAGTGTTTACTGTTTGTAGATTTTTTGATGTTGGCCATTCTGACCAGTGTGAGTTGATACCTCATTGTAGTATTGATTTGAATTTCTCTAATAATTAGTGATGTCGGGCATCCTTTCATATGCCTCTTAGGCATTAGTATGTCCTCCTTGGAGAGATGTCTATTTAGGTCTTCTGCCCATTTTTTGACTGGGGGTTACTTTTTTGATATTGAGTTCCTTGGTCTGTTTGTATATTTTGCAGATTAATCCTTTGTCTCTTGTTTCATTTGCAAATGTCTTCTCTTATTCTGAGGGTTGTCTTTTCATCGTGTTTATGGTTTCCTTTGCTGTGCATATGCTTTTAAGTTTCATTAGGTCTCATTTGTTTACTTTTTAAAATTTTCATTATTCTAGGAGGTGGGTCAAAAGTGATCTTGTTATGGTTTATGTCAAAGAATATTTTACCTACGTTTTCTGCTAAGAGTTTTTAGTGTCCAGTCTTATATTTAGGTCTTTAATCCATTTTGAGTTTATTTTTGTATATGGTGTTATGTAGTGTTCTAATTTCATTCTTTTACATGTAGCTGTCCAGTTTTCCCAGCACCACTTATTGAAGAGGCTGTGTTTTCTCCACTGTATATTATTGCCTCCTTCATCATAGGTTAGGTGACCATAGGTGCATGGATTTATCTCTGAGTTTTCTATCCTGTACTAGTGATCTATATGTCTGTTTTTGTGCCAGCCCCATACTATCTTGATTACTGTAGCTTCAAGCATATTTTCCGACCACAATGCTATGAGATTAGAAATCAACTACAAGAGAAAAACTGCTAAAAACACAAACACGTGGATGCTAAACAGTATGTTACAAAAAAGAAAAAATAAACAGATCACTGAAGAAATCAAAGAGGAAAGCCAAAGATAACTAGAGACAAATGAATATGAAAACACAATTATCTAAAACCTGTGGGAAGCAGGAAAAATCTGTTCTAAGATGGAAGTTTATAGTGATAGACCCTTATAGCAAGAAATAATAAAAATCTCAAATTAACAACCTAACCTTACACCTAAAGCTTCTAGGGAAAGAAGAACAAACAAAACCCAAAATTAGAAGAAGGAAAGAAATCATAATGATTAGAGCAGAAATATATGAAATAGAGACTATAGAAAAGATCAATGAAGCTAAAAGTTGATTCTTGGAAAAGATAAAATTGATAAATCTTTAGCCAGACTCATCAATAAAAAAGAGAGGGTGCCAAAATCAATAAAATTAGAAATGAAAATGGAGTTATAACTGACACCACAGAAATACAAAGACCATAAAAGACTATTATAAGCAACTATATATCGATAAAATGGACAACCTTGAAGAAATGGACAAATTCTTAGAAATATACTATCTCCCAAAACAACAATGAAGAAAAAGAAAACATGAGATGAACAATCAAAATTACTGAAATTGAATCTGTGATTGAAAAGCTCCCAACAAGCAAAAGTCCAAGACCGGATGGCTCCACTGGTGAATTCTATCAAACATTTAGCAAAAAGTTAACACCTATTCTTCTAAAACTATTCCAGAAATTGCAGAGGAAGGAACAATTCCAAACTCATTCTATGAGGCTACCATCACCCTGACACCACAAATAGATACCACAAAATAAGAAAATGATAGGACAATATTACTGATGAACATATATGCAAAAATATTCCCCAAAAAAGTAGCAAATTGGATCCAACAATACATTAAATGATCAGACACCATAAACAAGTAAGTGGGAATTATTCCCGGGATGCAAGGATTTTTCAATATTAACAAATCAATCAGTGTGATACACTACATTAACAAGTTGAATACTACAAAACCTATGATAATATCAGTAGATACAGAGAAAGTGTTTGGTAAAATTCAACATCCATTTATGATAAAAACTCTCCAGGAAGTGGGCATAGAGGGAACCTACCTCAACATAATAAAGGCCATTAAATCAAATCCACAGTTAACATCATACTCAATGGTGAAAAACTGAAAGCATTTCCTCTAAGATCAGGAAAAAGACAAGCGTGTCCACTCTTGCCACTCTTATTCCAACATAGTTTTGGAAGTCTTAGCCATAGCATTAGAGAAGAAAAAGAAATAAAATGAATCCAAATTGGAAAAGTTGTTAAATTGTCACTATTTACAGATGACATGATACTATACATAGAAAATCCCAAAGATGCTACCAGAGAACTAGTAGAGTTCATCAGTAAATTTGGTAATGTTGAAGGATACAAAATAAATACACAAACATCTGTTGCATTTGTACACCCTAATAGCAAAAGATGAGAAAGAGAAATTAAGGAAATAATCCATTTACTATTCCATTTACCATCACATCAAAAAGAATAAGATAACTAGGAATAAACCTACCTAAAAAGACGAAAGACCTGTACTCTGACTGTAAGTTGCTGATAAAAGAAATTGAAGATGACACAAACAAATGGAAAAATATACTGTGTTCTTTGATTGGAAGAATCAATATTTTTAAAATGATTTTACTACCCAAGGCAATATACAGATTCAAAGCAATCCTTATAAAATTACCAATGGCATTTTTTTCAGATCTAGAACAATAAATCTTAAAATTTGTACAGAAACACAAAAGAACCTGAATAGCCAAAGCAATCCTGAGAAAGAAAAATGGAGGTGGAGGAATCAGGTTCCCTGACTTAAGACTATGATATAAAGCTACAGTAATCAAAACAGTATGGTACTGGCACAGAGACAGAAATATAAATCAATGGAACAGGATAGAAAGCTTAGAAATAAGCTTGCATACATATAGTCAATTAATCTATGATCAGGGAGGCAAGACTATACAATGGAGAAAAGGCAGTGTCTCAATAAGTGGTGCTGAGAAAGCTTGACAACTACATGAAAAAAATGAAATTAGAATATTCCCTAATGCCATACAAAAAAATAAAAGTAAACTCAAAATGGACTAAAAACCTAAAGGTAAAACCACATACTATAAAATTCCTAGAGGAAAACATAGGCAGAACATTCTTTGACATAAATTTCAACAATACTTTTTTGCATTCATATTCTAGAGCAATGTTAATAAGAACAAAAATAAATAAATGGTATCTAATCAAACTTAAAAGCTTTTGCACAGCAAAGGAAACCATAAGCAAAACAAAGAGAAAACCAACAGAATGGGAGAAAATATTTGCAAATGATGTGACCAAGAAGGGATTAATCTTCAAAATATACAAGCAGCTCATACAGCTCAGTATAGAAAAAAACCAAAAAAAAAAAAAAAAAACCCAATTTAAAAAATGGACAGAAGATCTAAATAGACATCTCCCCAAAGAAGACATAAAGATGACCAAAATGCACATGAAAAGATGTGGTATATACATCAACAATACTTTTTTGCATTCATATTCTAGAGCAATGTTAATAAGAACAAAAATAAATAAATGGTATCTAATCAAACTTAAAAGCTTTTGCACAGCAAAGGAAACCATAAGCAAAACAAAGAGAAAACCAACAGAATGGGAGAAAATATTTGCAAATGATGTGACCAAGAAGGGATTAATCTTCAAAATATACAAGCAGCTCATACAGCTCAGTATAGAAAAAAACCAAAAAAAAAAAAAAAAAACCCAATTTAAAAAATGGAACAGCTCAGTATAAAAAAAAACAAAAAAAAAAAAAAAAAAACCCAATTTAAAAAATGGACAGAAGATCTAAATAGACATCTCCCCAAAGAAGACATAAAGATGACCAAAATGCACATGAAAAGATGTGGTATATACATACAATGGAATATTACTCAGCCATAAAAAATTGAAATAATTCCATTTGCAGCAACATGGATGGACCTAAGACTATCATATTAAGTGAAGTAAGTCTGACAGAGAAAGACAAATATATGGTATCACTTATATGAGATCTAAAAAAATGATACAAATTAACTTATTTACAAAACAGAAACAGACTCACAAGCTTATGTTTATCAAAAAGGAAAGGTGGGTGGGAGGGATAAATTAGGAATTTGGGAATAACAGATACACACTACTGTATATAAAATAGATAATCACCTAAGACCTACAGTATGGCACAGGACCTACTGAATCACTTTCTATACACAGGAATCTAACACAACGTCGTAAATCAACTATACTTCAATAAAAAAAAAAAAAGAAAAGAAAAAGAAAATCAAAACATAAAATATGCAACTAACACCTTTTGAAAAATAAATAATATTGTTTCATTTTTTTCATTTATTATCAAATTCAAGGACAAGAGCTTCTGTGTAGTAATCAACAGGCTGTGTGAAAAACAAATTAGCCTAAAGTTTTCACTTAACGATTAAATTACAAGTTGCTGTTATTTAAATTTGCATGGATATTAAGAAAGATTTTTATCACATTTCAGGAAAATTCTGGTGAATTAAGAAGATAATATTAGGCAAATTCATATCTTAGTAACCCCTAAGTGATTGGAGGATAATGTGAAACAGATGGCAATGACAGATCTGGAATTAGGCTGAAAGAGTGCTATTCCCCAGAGGTCAGATCTACTTTCATTTTTTTAAAATATCTTTTTGATGACCTGGTTAAAATAGTTTGAAGCATGATTTTTGCATTAAATAATATATCCTTGTGTTAGTGTGTGTGTATTTCTGTGTGTGTGTTAAGCAAACATATTTTAAAAACCTAAACTTCCACAATCCAAGTATTCTTATAAATAGCTTGAAAATTATCACCATATTCCAATAGGTAATAATCATATATAGGAAAGCAAAGTTCTCAGTTTTTGAAATAATACAGTAAAAAATATAGTTAAAGAGGAATTTCTAAATCTATACC
The DNA here is from genome assembly GCF_003031525.2 of Neophocaena asiaeorientalis asiaeorientalis. Classification (NCBI taxonomy): domain Eukaryota; kingdom Metazoa; phylum Chordata; class Mammalia; order Artiodactyla; family Phocoenidae; genus Neophocaena; species Neophocaena asiaeorientalis. The sequence continues at coordinate 60,572 of NW_020172841.1, forward strand.
TTTATAATTTGTTTTGAATAATTTTTAGTTTGTGCTGAATCATGAATTTTATGTTACTTGGCCAAAGATTAGGAAAAGTCTTAGGCAAGGTAGTGAATATTATATTTTTATCAGTCAGCATCCTGATGCCCTAGAGATATGCTAGTTGTAATGAGTTCATAAAGTCAACTAAAAGATGTTCTTTCCTTCAAATGATTAAATTCTGTGCTCTCTAAATATGTTTTTCTGCATCTTATAATTATTTATATAAGTTTTGATGACTATTCCTATAGTAAGCCTAGTGATTCAAAACTTTAAATGAAATGCCACAAAATATTCACAGATTTTTTAAAGAACTCAGTGGATAATATCCCAAAATTGGCTGAAAAAAAGGAAATTTTGTAAAATAATAATTTTATGTTCTATTTTCCTAATCATTGGGGAAAGAAAGTTTGTATTTTACATACGTATAATTTTTACTCTTTGCCCATGATTGAATGAAAAGGAAATGGCTTTAATAAAACTGATCACTCACATACAATTTAAAGTGTTGAAACAAATCAATGAAGTTAGAATCCTGGCACAATCAAGGTTTTTTAGAAAAGGTGACAAACAGTAAACAACAGATAACAGCTTATTTCTTTCTTTGCAGATGCATTCTAAAACCTTATTTTTGAATGAGACTAATTTTTGCAGTGGTGTTAAGGATGATGTGTGAATAATAAGTAATTGTAACTACTCTATCATAAATTTATTTTTATTTGTATATTCATACAAACTAAATAAAGAAAATTTTCATTCACTACAGCCAAAAAGCAAACTGTCTTCAAACATTGAGATTGTCCTTGTGAAATGATTCCCTCTGGGAAGAAAAGCAAAGAAAGCAAACAAGCACTACACATTAAAACATTTTAGACTGAACGGAATTGAATGTTGCACACAATAAATATTTTAAGTTTATGTCTTTTGGCTTCAAAACACTCTAATTTATAGTAAAAAGTAATAGGGCTCCTGTCATCAATATATGATTTGTAATGCCTTAATAAATGGTATGATGTCTTACTCTACTTGAAGATGGAATCTACATTTAACTTGCCATTACAATCTGAGTATTGTGGTAAAAGTTGCATATTTCTGTACATGAAATAATAAATATTATACGTCATATCTATTGCTTTAATTCTTTTTTTGAAACAAGTAAATGTGTATTATTGTGGGCCAACTTTGAAAAGTGTCAGTATTCCTACTATTTAATGTATGTTCAGCACCACTTTAATATAAAGTCTGGGTACAACAGAGACCCACTTCTTTCTTTAAATCATTACAACATTAACAACAAATTTCTATGCTGTAACAAAAATACTAGTGACATATACAAGATGAAACCTGAAAATTTCTCTTGTGCACATTCAAATTATTTTGTTTTTAGAAATTAATTCAGGCACACAGGAATGTAGTCCTTAATTGCTAAAAAAAATGAATTTACTGTAAAAGTGCTTTAGTCAATGATAATAAACTTAATAGAGGAAATGATTTGTAAGCAATGTCCATTATTTTGAGTCAATTTTTGTTATAGTTAGATGCTTTATCATAATATACTATATCCACTATTACTGAATTTTGAATAGGTGATATACCTTTAAATTAATTAATTGAAAACTTTTATTTACTGCTAAAGTCAGTAACACTCATATGCTGTTATAGAATAATTGATCATATATCTTTAAACTGAAACAATTAATAGTTCTACATGTGTATAAATGTAATTAAATTCATGCCATCTTGCAGCCACATAAGTGAATGTATGTACCTCAAAATTGAATAATATATTTTTAAATTCATAGAAAATCTTTTAATTTATTTTGAGTGTTTAAACATGATCAAAGTTATTCTATTCATCAACACTAATCCAAATCCAAAATGATCCCCACAAGTTTGACAGATTTTAAATAAATATTTTAAGTATCCTAATTTATTTTTAGTAAAATAACTTATCTTAAAAAATGTACATACTGCAATTAAACATTTGCTGATTATCAAAAGTGACCAAAGTTTCCTGTATTTCTTATCACTTCTGCTGTTAAGTATAAATGTCATACAAGAAAAACAGTATTCTCTATTTTCTGCAATTATCAAAATTTTCATTTTTCCATATAGTCATATGAAATATTGTGTTTATTTTGCCTTATATGTCTTATTCAGTACATAAGAAGTAAACAAGAAGAGTTGCCTCTATTCAGTTTGGAGTAATCAGGGTATAGCCCCTGAGTGTACTGTGCCAATTAAAGTGCATTAAAAAGAGAAAACAAATAATTTAAATCATGTAAAAATGTATAATCTTGTCCAAGTCTAGGAAAGCTGATATCACAGGATAAAAATTATTGAGTACTTATTAAAAACTTTTAAGGGGAATTGTCTGCCCTCTAACAATTAACACTTCAGTAGTAAATACCAAGCAATCAACAAGCTATTCATTTTTCATCTTATATATAAAGAGTCCTTTTCTTCTCTCTTTTTTTTTTTTTCGGTACGTGAGCCTTTCACTGTTGTGGCCTCTCCCATTGTGGAGCACAGGCTCCGGATGCACAGACTCAGTGGCCATGGCTCATGGGCCTAGCCACTCCACAGTATGTGGGATCTTCCCATGTCCCCTGCATTGGCAGGCAGACTCTCAACCACTGCGCCACCAGGGAAGCCTATATGTGTCTTTTTGAATTACGGTTTTCACTGGGTATATGCCCAGTAGTGGGATTGCAGTATCATATGGTAATTCTATTTTTAGTTTTTTAAGGAACCTCTGAACTGTTCTCCATAGTGACTGCATCAATTTACATTCCCATCAACAGTGCAAGAGTGTTCCCTTTTCTCCACACCCTCTCCAACATTTGTTGTTTGTAGATGTTCTGATGATGTCCATTCTAACTGGTGTGAGGTGATAACTCATTGTAGTTTCAATTTGCATTTCTCTAATAATAAGTGATGTTGAGCAGTTTTTCATGTGCTTCTTTGCCATCTGTATCTCTTCTTTGGAGAAATGTCTATTTAGCTCTTCTACCCATTTTTGGATTGGGTTGTGTGTTTCTTTAATATTGAGCTGCATGTGCTGTTTATATATTTTGGAGCTTAATCCTTTGTCTGTTGGTTCATTTGCAAATATTTCCTCCCATTCTGAGGGTTGTCTTTTCATCTTGTTTATGGTTTCCTTTTCTGAGAAAATGCTTTGAAGTTTCATTAGCTCCCATTTGTTTATATTTGTTTTTATTTCCGTTACTGTAGGAGGTGGATCAAAAAACATCTTGCTTTGATTTATGTGAAAAAGGGTTGTTCCTATGTTTTCCTCTGAGAGTTTTATAGTATCCAGTCTTACATTTAGGTCTCTAATCCATTTTGTGTTGATTTTTCTGTATGGTGTTAGGGAGTGTTCTAATTTCATTCTTTTACATGGAGCTGCCCAGTTTTCCCAGCACCACTTATTGAAGAGACTGCCTTTTCTCCATTGTATATCTTTGCCTCCTTTGTCACAGATTAGTTGACCATAGGTGTGTGGGTTTATCTCTGGGCTTTCTATCTTGTTCCATTGATCTATATTTCTGTTCTTGTGCCAGTAACATATTGTTTTGATTACTGTAGCTTTGTAGTATAGTCTGAAGTCAGAGAGTCTGATTCCTCCGGATACATTTTTTTTCCCTCAAGACTGCTTTGGTTATTTGGGGTCTTTTGTGTCTCCATACAAATTTGAAGATGATTTGTTCTAGTTCCATAAAAAATATCATTGGTAATTTGATAGGAATTGTATTGAATCTGTAGATTGCTTTCGGTAGTATAGTCATTTTCACAGTATTGATTCTTCCAATCCAAGAACATGGCATACCTCTCCATCTGTTGGTATCATCTTTAATGACTTTCATTAGTATCTTACAGTTTTCTGCCTACAGGTCTTTCGTCTCCCTAGGTAGGTTTATTCCTAGGTATTTTATTCTTGTTGTTGCAATGGTAAATGGGAGTGTTTCCATAATTTCTCTTTCAGATTTTTCATCATTAGTGTATAGGAATGCAAGAGATTTCTGTGCATTAGTTTTGTATCCTGCAACTTTACCAAATTCATTGATTAGCTCTGGTAGTTTTCTGGTGGCATTTTTTTAACATCTTTATTGGAGTATAATTGCTTTACAGTGGTGTGTTAGCTTCTGCCCCATAACAAAGTGAATCAGCTATACATATACATATGTTCCCATATCTCTTCCATCTTATATCTCCCTCCCTGCCACCCTCCCTATCCCACCCCACTAAGTGGTTGCAAACCACCAAGCTGATCTGATCTCCCTGTGCTATGCAGCTGCTTCCCACTAGCTATCTATCTTATGTTTGGTAGTGTATATATGTCCATGCCACTCTCTCACCTTGTCACAGCTTGCCGTTACCCCCCCACATATCCTCAAGTCCATGCTCTAGTAGGTCTGTGTCTTTTTTCCTGTCCTACCCCTAGGTTCTTCAAGACCCTTTTTTTCCCCTTAGATTCCATATATATGTGTTACCATATGGTATTTGTTTTTCTCTTTCTGACTTACTTCACTCTGTATGACAGATTCTAGGTCCATCCACCTCACTACAAATAACTCAATTTCATTTCTTTTTATAGCTGAGTAATATTCCATTGTATATATGTGTCACATCTTCTTTATCCATTCATCTGATGATGGACACTTAGGTTGTTTTCATGCCCTGGCTATTGTAAATAGTGCTGCAATGAACTTTGTGGTACATGTCTCTTTTTGAATTATGGTTTTCTTAGGGTACATGCCCCGTAGTGGGATGGCTGGGTCATGTGGTAGTTCTATTTTTAGTTTTGTTTTTGTTTTGGCTTTTGCGGTACACAGGCCTCTCACTCTTGTGGCATCTCCTGTTGTGGAGCACAGGCTCCGGACGTGCAGGCTCAGTAGCCATGGCTCACAGACCCAGCTGCTTTGCGGTATGTGGGATCTTCCCGGACTGGGGCACGAACCCGTGTCCTCTGCATTGGCAGGCAGACTCTCACCACTGCACCACCGGGGAAGCCCTATTTTTAGTTTTTTAAGGAACTTCCATACTGTTCTCCATAGTGGCTATATCAATTTATATTTCCAACAACAGTGCAAGAGGGTTCCCTTTTTGTGTCTCTATTATTGATTTGAGTCAAGTGCTAGTTCTCTCATTATCTTGGAGGGGGGAAAGAAAAGATTAGGTTAGGGAGTATGATTCATTAAAACATATAGAAAGAATAAAAGATTTATCTTCCTACACTCATTCAATCTTTGTTTTAGAGACTCTTCCTCTAAGTTAACATTGTTTGCATATAGAAAAACAAAAAGCCGTATTTGCCACTTCATGATTTCAAATGAAATCATGAAAAAAAAGTGAATTTTTGTAATAACTGGAGGAAGTAAAAAGTGTTTGAGCAAATCAAAACAAATTTAAAAAAAAATATAATCAAAATCTCATACAAACACCCTTGGGGAAATATAATTAAAAGGAAAATATCCTGTGAAGCCAGATAATTTCTCCACAAAGGTGGAAAGGATAGAAAACAATCATATTTTTGAACAAGCATTGAACCGGATTGTGATGTGCAACACAGGTAACCTGTTAACAGATTTCAAATAGAGAAAAAAATTTCACCCTTCACATAGCCAAGCAGATACCACTCATTACAAACATGTCCTAAAGATAATAACTAGTCCTCAAGTAAGAGAACTTGACAACACCATTTTTCACACATAGTTCATTTTAGTTTCTTCACCTTGTAATTGGGGTGACTATTCGTGTTAGCTTATTGGTTTTATCCAAAGGAAAAACAATCTCCTTATGTGTTTATGAGGGAAGGTGTATTTTTGCAACTTGGAGAAGGGCCCGCACTAAAGTTAGGCTTGCACTTTCCCACAGAAACTGGGAGTGAGGAGCCCTGTCTTCCCTGATGATCACATTTCAAATATCTATGAGAAAAACATCTTTGGGTTGTAAATCTGGCAACAAATGTATTAGCTCTTTAAAAGATTTATATATATTTTGAAGAAATAGAGAAAGAACTTAAAATTAAAACATTCTAATATAAGTGTTCTAAGGAAAGAGAGACAGGATGGTCTCTTCCCTTATTCTCTACAGGGAGAATTAAGACTTTTATTTTTAATTTGTATTTTCCCTTTCAACATACACACACAGACCTCATATTGAGTATATGGATATAGACCAAGTTCAGAGAAAAACAAAATAGCATATAAGTATGTTAATTTTTAATCTTTTGTCTTGCCACCTTCTTAAGCTTTTATAAATGTCCTTGCTAAAATGCCATAAGCATCACTTAACTAAAGTATCTTAGATAATTTGCACTGGTCACTTCTACTGATATCACTGCAAAGATTAAAGAGGGCTCTGTATCTAGATTGGGACTTTTGACACTGACCTCTGTTTATTGATTACTCCCTATAGTGACTCATCCAAAACACCACACACTTAGCAAGGTATTTCAGCTATTTTATAAGACTTATTTTATGTCAAGGAAGAGAGCTCAGGAAATCAACAAGAAAGTGACAGATATGCAGGGTAGTTTGAACATTTAAAATTTTCACCAGTTGCTTGTCTATACCACAAAGTCAGATAAATTTTACTCTAGACCATTTTCTTTTTCTGAAAGTGTTCCGCATATCTCACTCCAATTTTAGTCTCAACTATTTCCCCCATAGACATATGAAAATTTTGAACTAGCTGCTCTTTGGTCTGTAACTGGAAAGTTTTAAATTTATTTATTTTCTAGACTCAATACCTGAGGCCTGCTGTTAACACATTTGGCTCTTAAGGAATTACTCCTGATTCATTATTTCAATATTTTACTTCCCAACTTCTGTTACAAATTTCCTTCCATATCTTGTGACTTGGCTTCATATTTTTGCAAAGATCTCAGATTATTTCCTTTACTATGTCTTTTTGTTTCATTACTAAATCTTTGTCTCACTGAATCGTTTGAGTTCTGAATTATTTGCCTTACCCTGAAATACAATATTTATCATTTGCAATGGAAAAAATGCATTAAGACTAGCTTACTGTTTTATACTGGTTGAGATGAGGAATAGGATAAAGTATATTATATAACCCTGGTTTTATGACCTGACTGGACTTGGGTATGCCACAGCTGATAAGATAAATCCATTTCTTTTCATCCCTTCAAAACATAAGAAAACCCTGCTAAGAAGTTAAGGATGAGTTGTGGAGGCATGAGGGAGGAGAAACCCATATTTTAAATGAATATGAAATTTTGAGAACTAACATACCACAATTTGATTGTAACGCTGTGCATTATTTTCATGAACTGCAATTCAAAATTATATTTTTTCCTATCATTCTGTTTTTTTTTTTTTTTTTTTTTTTTTTTTTTTTTTT
>NW_020172841.1:68003-106914 GCF_003031525.2 Neophocaena asiaeorientalis asiaeorientalis
TAATATTCTTCTTATCTGAAACAATGTTATCAGTTTTATCCTTAATATTGAAGAAATAATTTTTAGCCTTCCTAAGTTTTCTGATTCCTTTTTCCTAGCCTCTCAAAAAAACCTGCAAGGGATATCATGCTACTGCTTATTTGTAATTCAGTCAAAGCTGAACACATTTCTTTTCTTCAAGTAGAATTCCAGGTACTCCAAGTAAACATGGATCAAAAAATAACCATTTTCAAAAGAATATAAAATTTACATACTGAATTTCAATTGTTATAGAAAATAAACACTATTATTTTGATAAAGCCGTGGAAGTTAATTTCATTGAACTTAAGGAAGAAATGTCAAATGTCGTTTAAGCATTAAATTTCATATAATTCTTTCCCACTCAAATTCTACACAAAATTAAACTAAAAATCATTATCAAAATAGAGATTTGAGGTATAGCAGCTGATTTAAAGAACAAGGGAATGGGAAACTATATTTTTTTCTTTTCCTAAATCTGATCAAATCCCATTTAAAATTTTTAAGGGACTGTCTGGCTTCAGTTGATAATGAGCAAGACATAGTCCTGAGCTTCATAATTATTACTGATTGTCAGAAGTGTTGAATTAATCTGACTGAATCTACTGCAATTTGGTTCAAAGATGGTTAGATAATAGTATAGATTTATAAACTCACAGGACTAGAAAGCTATTACAAGATCATTCATTCTGTCAAATTCTTCCTTATGCCATCTACAACAATTATATGTAGAGGGCATATACATATAATTGGCCACAAAGTAGTGACACACGAAATATCATAAATTAACTTTGTACCATTTTAAAACTCCAAATCTCTTTGTCATACCTTTTCTGAGAAATGTTTTTAATTTGCTGGGTAATAAGAAGTGATAGGTATTATTTACTTTTTTTACATGATGAATGGAGAAATAGGAAGTTAATTGGACAGTACTACTGTTAACCAGTAGAGTATCAGAAGAACTAAGATTAGATTTCTGAATCTTACATGATTGAATTTCATTCATATGTTAATTCATTTAACATTTAATTATTATCGTTCTTCAAATTTTAGATGCAAAGTAACTTTCTAAGGAAACAAGGCACTAACTACATTAGGACTAATCTTGTTATAGGATCTTATTGCATTGTTTATTTCTAGTAGGTATTTATCCCAGATGTAATTTAACATTTACTGTATGACTTGCTTTTTGATATCCTCCTATTGAAGTCTGTAAGAGCAGCACTGCTGTTTTGGTAACTCCTACACTTCCAGTGTCTAGCACAGTGTCTTATACCCAATACTTACTCAAAAGTATTGATTAATTAAGTGTATTGATTATATTTACCTTCTTATAGTCTTGTAGAATATAAAGTGTAAAGATACTAAGTTGGAGTTAAGTAGCTTTACATGTTACTCTGAACCACATACCTCATTGTTTCAGACTATGTAGAATTGACACAGCAGTATGCAAAAATATTTGAAAACTACCATTTAAAAAAAATCAGCTTGAAATTTTCTTTCTTTTTCCAAAAGATGAGCATAGTCATGTAAAATTTATTAGGCATGACCATTTAAATGTTTATTGGTAGATATCAGTTCCATTGTCTTAGAGTAGAACTATCTTTGTTCAGGGGAGAATCACTTGAGTGGAGTCTTAATTACATAGATGTAAGTTAATAAACACCTACCATAAGAATGGAATTGAATGATCTTTTTTCCTTTTCTGAATTCATGTAATATAGAGCTCTTGCTTTGTAAGCAACAGTAGTTTGTTTTGTTTTGTTTTCTCTGCATAATTACTGGCATAGTATGATGAACATTAATAGGATGGGAATGGGTAAGTGCACAGAACTGTTAGGAAAGACACGGGAAGAAAATAACTGAAAAATAACATAATTTAGATGTTAAATTTTCTAGAATGTCTCTGATCAACTTCTATATTCTCATATAATATAATGCACTTTTTATTTCTATAATACATATGCTCCTTCATGAATTTAATTAAGTGGTTAGATTAATAGAAATCATAGAATTTAAGGCAATATTATTATTTTACTTATGAATAAATTCAATACATGAACAATGACACAGCAACCTTCTTTAAAATTATCCCTAATAAGAAACTTTTGTAGTTGTCACAGGTATGCCAATAACCAAACATAATTTTCCAGAACATTTAGCTTCAAAAATATTCATTTTCTCAAGTATTTGTCAATATAATTCTGGATTTCTCTCTTCTCTCTCACTTTCCATCTCATTCTCTCTCATCTCAGTTAGATCCTGTTTTGTACGTCTTACTGTAATAAAATGGCCACTTCATCATCATTGTTCCAAATGGTAGTTTAAAAATATTAAAAAATTCATTCTTTTTAGAAAATGGTGGATAATGTTGTGGAGCACTACATGTCAGCAGTTTTAGGCAAAATTGAGTTATGAATGATATTTCAGGACGCATACAAAATTTATTCAATAATATGAAGATAGTAATCTTTTATAAATGAATTTTTAAACTTGGGGAGCCACCATTTAAGCTATCTTCTGAAATAAATTTCTAACTCTGTGACAAATGACCAAAGAACAAACACCATGTAACCACTATTTTAAACAATAGTTGAGAGAGGGGTTGGAAGATGGCGGAAGAGTAAGACGTGGAGATCGCCTTCCTCCTCACGGATACACCAGAAATACATCTACATGTGGAACAACTCCTACAGAACACCTACTGAAGGCTGGCAGAAGACCTCAGACCTCCCAAAAGGCAAGAAACTTCCCACGTACCTGGGTAGGGCAAAAGAAAAAAAGAAAAAACAGACACAAAAGAATAAGGACAGCACCTGCACCAGTGGGAGGGAGCTGTGAAGGACGAAAAGTTTCCACACACTAGGAAGCCCCTCCGCGGGCGGAGACTGCGGGAGGCAGAGCGGGGAGCTTCGGGACCACAGAGTAGTGCACAGCGACGGGTGCGGAGGGCAAAGCGGGGAGATTCCTGCACAGACGATCGGTGCCGACCGGCACTCACCAACCCGAGAGGCTTGTCTGCTCACCCGCCGGGGCGGGCGGGGCTGCGAGCTGAGGCTCGGGTTTCGGTTTTGGACTGAGCGCAGGGAAAGGACTGGGGTTGGCTGCTTGAACATAGCCTGAAGGGGTTGGTGCGCCACGACTAGCCGGGAGGGAGATCGGGGAAAAGCCTGCACCTGCCGAAGAGGCAAGAGACTTTTTCTTCCCTCTTTGTTTCCTGGTACGCGAGGAGAGGGGTTTAAGAGCGCTGCTTAAAGGAACTCCAGAGACGGGCGTGAACCGCAGCTAAAAGCCCGAACCCCAGAGACGGGCACGAGCCGCGGCTGAGGGCGTGAGCCCCCGAGACGGGCGCGAGCCGCGGCTGGGAGCGCGAACCCCAGAGACGGGCGGGAGACGCTAGGGCTGCTGCCGTCACCAGGGGGGCTGTGTGTGAGCACAGGTCACTCTCCGCGCCCCTCTTCCACGGAGCCTGTGCAGGCCGCCACTGCCAGGTTCCCGGGATCCAGGGACAACTTCCCCGGGAGTACGCATGGCGGGCCTCAGGCTGGTGCAACGTCACGCCGGCCTCTGCGCAACGTCACGCTGCCTCTGCCGCTGCAGGCCCACCCCGCACGCAGTGCCCCTCCTTCCACCATCCCCCAACCCCTGGCCTGAGTGAGCCAGAGCCCCCGAATCAGCGGCTCCTTTAACCCCGTCCCGTCTGAGCAAAAAAGAGACGCCCTCCAGCGACCTGCATGCAGGGGCAGGGCCGGGCACAAAGCTGAGCTCCTGTGAGCTGTGAGAGCAGGGAGGAGAGGGGGACGTCTCTCCCGGCAGCCGCGGAGGCGGGGGATTGAAGCTACACAATCAACTTGATGTGCCCTGCATCTGTGGAATACCTGAATAGACAGGGAGTGATCCCAAATTGAAGAGGTGGAATTTAGGAGCGAGATCTGTGATTTTTTTCCCTTTTCCCCTTTTTGTGAATGTGTGCGTGTATGCTTCTGTGTGAGATCTTGTCTGTATACTCTTGCTTCCACCATTTGTCCTAGAGCTCTATCCGTCCATGGTATTTAAAAAAAAATTTTTTTTCTTACAAATTAATTTTAATTGTAATAACTTTATTGTACTTTACCTTCAAAGCAATTATACCCCAATAAAGATGTTTAAAAAAAAAAAAAATTAGATGAAACAAATATTCATAAGTCAATGTTGGTATTAAACATAACTTTATACCGAACATATAATTTCTAAACAATTAAGTGGTTTTCCACAGGCTGAAAGAAACCATTGTTTTGGCAATAGTTTGCTCATTTTAAAAATGATTAAGTCCTAAGAGGTAAGATTACTGATTCTAACTAACTATTATCTGCTTCGGCAAAGTTTTTTTGTACTGTTTTGAAGCCTATAAATCATTCAAATCGGACTGAAAACATATATATATTTCCTGACCTTGCTATCTTCAATAACTCTAACAAGCACATAATTGGCATATCAAAACTTCTTCAAAGGCCATTTATTTTTTATTTTTGAGTTATTTTCTGCATTATATAAAATATGTCACCTTAAACATTTTTAAGTGTGTAGTACAGTAGCATAACTATATACACTTTGCTATACAATGGACTTCTAAAACTTTTTCATCTTGCAAAACAAAGTTTAAATCAACTTTACCATTCCACTTTTACCCTTTTCCTAGCCCTTGGAAACCACCATTTTACTTTCTGTCTCTGAGCTTGACTACTTTAGATACCTTGTATAAGTGGAATCATGCAGCATTTGTCTTTTTCTGACTCTTTTATTTCACTTAGTATAATGTCCTCAATTTTCATTCATGTTGTAGTATATGACAAGATTTCCTCAATAGATTTTAGAATGTAATAATTACCTTGAAATGTTTGTTAAAAATTATTTAAGCAATCAGAATTTTTTTTTAACTTTTAAAACAAAGAAACTTCTTTTAAACAATACCTTCATTATATAAAGCTGATAATAATCATTTAAGTATAACTATTATGCACATTATTATTTTATAATATTTTTAAACAATTAATGAGTACAGAGTCACAAATATTACTTTAATAGTATCAGGACACTGCATGTTTTGAATTCACGTTTTCATATGAGTTTTACCTCCATTGTGTACACAGATAAAGCAAATGCTCTCAAACTTTTACTTGAGTGCAGGTCACAAATAGTGATATATTTATATGGAAAATAATAAAATTATTTTCTTCCTAATACATAAACTGTTTACTTAAAATAGTTGCATTATGCAAAAATGATATCTGCTAAAGGTAAATTATGAAACTTACAAATAAAAAAATTAAGAAATGTTGGGAGGCCTTCAAGATAGAGGAGGAGTAAGACGTGGAGATCACCTTCCTCCCCACAAATACATCAGAAATACATCTACATGTGGAACAACTCCTACAGAATACCTACTGAACCCTGGCAGAAGAACTCAGACTTCCAAAAAGGCAAGAAAATCCCTACATAAAACAGGGACTGGATCTGCACTTCTGGGAGGGAGCTGTGAAGGAGGAAAGTTTCCACACACAAGGATGCCTCTACACTGGTGGAAACAGGGGGTGTGCAGAGAGCAAGCCTCAGAGCCACAGAGGAGACTGCAGCAACAAGGGTGCAGAGGGCAAAGCAGAGAGATTTCTGCACAGAGAATTGGTGCTGACCAGTGCTCACCAGCCTAAGAAGCTTGTCTGCTCACCTGCCAGGGCTGGTGGGGGTTTGAGCTGAGGCTCGGGCTTCAAATTTCAGATCCCAGGGAGAGGACTGTGGTTGGCTGTGTGAACAGAGGCTGAAGGGGGCTAGTGTGACACAGCTAGACGGGAGGGAGTCTGGGAAACACTCTGGACCTGCCTAGGAGGCAAGAAACCATTGTTTTGGGGTGTGCGAGGAGAGGTGATTCAGAACACTGCCTAAATGAGTTTCAGAGATGGGTGCAAGCTGCGACTATCAGTGTGGACACCAGAGATGGGCATGAAATGCTAAGGCTGTGCTGCAGCCAACAAGAAGTGTGTGTACAAGCACAGGTCACTATCCACACCTCCACTTCTGGGAGTCTGTGCAGCCCGCCACTGCCAGGGTCCTGTGATCCAGGGACAACTTCCCCAGGAGAACACATGGCACACCTCAGGCTGTCGAAACGTCATACCGGCCTCTGCCGCCACAGGCTCACCCTTAACTCCATAGCCCTACCTCCCCCCGACCTGAGTGAGTCAGACATCCCTAATCGTCTGCTGCTTTAACCCCATCTTGTCTAGGCAAAGAACAGATGCCAGAGGGTGACTTATATGCAGAGGTGGGACCAGATCCAAAGCTGAAACCCAAGAGCTGTTCAAATAAAGAGGAGAAATGGAAATTTCTCTGTGCAGCCTCAGGAGCAGTGGATTAAATCTCCACATTCAACTTGATGTACCCTGCATCTGTGGAATACCTGAAGAGACAATGAATCATCCCAAAATTGAAGTGGTAGACTTTGGAAGCAACAGTAGACTTGGGGCTTACTGTATGCAACTGACTACATTCTGATTTCTATGTTTATCTTAGTATAGTCACTAACACTTGTTACGACTGGTGCATTTGTTTATTGGTTTGGTTGTTCCCTTCTTTTTTAATTAATTTTTTATTTTTTAAATAGTTTTTTTATTTTAATAACTGTATTATATTTTTAGATTTTTTTTTTCTCACTTTCTTCTGAGCTGTGTGGCTGACAGAGTCTTGGTATTCTGGTCAGGTATCAGACCTGAGCCTCTGAGGTGGGAGAGCCAAGTTCAGGACATTAGAACACCACAGACTTCCTATCACCATGTAATATCAATCAGCAAGAACTCTCCCATACATCTCTGTCTCAATGCTAAGACCCAGCTCCACTCAACGACCTGCAAGCTCTAGTGCTGGATGCCCCATGAAAAACAACTAGCAAGACAAGAACACAAACTCACTCATTAGCAGAGAGGCTGCCTAAAATCATAATAAATTCAAAGACATCCAGAAACATATCACCGGACACAGTCCAGCCAACCAGAAAAGCAAGATCCAGCCTCATCTACCAGAACACAGGCACCAGTCCTCTCGACCAGGAAGTGTACACCACCCACAGAACCAAACTTACCCAGTGTGGGCAGACACCAAAAAAAAAAAAAAAAAAAAAAAAAAAAAAAAAAATCTTAGAAATAATAGAATGGAGACAATAAAAGTAACTTTTAACAAGGACCTAGAAGAACTAAAGAGCAAACAAACAATGATGAATAACACAATACAGGAAATTAAAATTCTCTAGAAGGAATCAACAGCAGAATAACTGAGGCAGAAGTACAGATAAGTGACCTGAAAATAAAATAGTAGAAATAACTACCACAGAGCAGAATAAAGAAAAAAGAATGAAAAGAATTGAGAATGGTCTCAGAGGCCTCCAGGACATTAAAGGCACCAACATTTGAATTATAGGGGTCCCAGAAGAAGAAGAGAAAAAGAAAGGGACTGAGAAAATATTTGAAGAAATTATAATTGAAAATTTCCCTAATATGCAAAAAGAAATAGCCATTCAAGTCCAGGAAGAGCAGAGAGTCCCATATGGGATAAATCCAAGGAGAAACATGCCAAGACACATATTATTCAAGCTACCAAAATGAAATACAAAGAAAAAAATTTTTTAAAGCAGTAAGGGAAAAACAACAAAAAATATACAAGAATATCCCCATAAGGTTAACAGCTGATCTTTCAGCACAAACCCTGCAAGCCAGAAGAGAATGGCAGGATATTATTTAAAGTGATGAAAGTAAAAAAACCTACAATCAAGATTACTCTACTGAGCAAGGATCTAATTCAGATTCGATGGAGAAATTAAAACCTTTACAGATAAGGAAAAGCTAAGAGAATTCAACACCATCAAACCAGCTTTACAACAAATGCTAAA
Source organism: Neophocaena asiaeorientalis asiaeorientalis (assembly GCF_003031525.2). Classification (NCBI taxonomy): domain Eukaryota; kingdom Metazoa; phylum Chordata; class Mammalia; order Artiodactyla; family Phocoenidae; genus Neophocaena; species Neophocaena asiaeorientalis. Next base: position 75,937 of record NW_020172841.1, read on the forward strand.
GGAACTTCTCTAGGCAGGAAACACAGGAGAAGGAAAAGAACTACAAAAAACCCCAAAACAATTAACAAAATGGTAATAGGAAGATACATATTGATAATTACCTTCAAAGTAAATGGAATAATGCTTCAACCAAAAGACAGAGACTGGATGAGTGTATACAAAAACAAGACCCATATATATTCTGTCTACAGGAGACCCCCTTCAGACCTAAGGACACATACAGACTGAAAGTGAGGGGATGGAAAAAGATATTCCATACAAATGGAAATCAAAATAAAGCTGAGGTAGCAATTCTCATTTCAGACAAAAGATACTTTAAAATAAAGACTATTACAAGAGACAAAGAAGAAGACTACATAATGATCAAGGGATCAATCCAAGAAGATGCTATAAAAATTGTAAATATTTATGCTCCCAATATAGGAGCACCTCAATACAGAAGGCAAATTTTAACAGCCAGAAAAGGAGAAATCAACAATAACACAATCATAATAGGGGGCTTTAACATCCCACTTTCACCAATGGACAGATCATCCAAAATGAAAATGAAGAAGGATACACAAGCTTTAAATGACACATTAAACATTATGGACTTGATGTTTATATTATATTCCATCGAAAACAACAGAATACACTTTCTTCTCAAGTGTTCATGGAAACATCTCCAGGATAGATCATATATTGGGTCACAAATCAAGCCTTGGTAAATTCAAGAAAAATGAGATCATATCAAGTTTCTTTTGCAACCACAATGCTATGAGACTATATATCAACTATAGGGAAAACCTGTAAAAAATGCAAACACATGGAGGTTAAAGAATACACTACTTAATAACTAAGAGATCACTGAAGAAATTGAAGAGGAAATCAAAAAATACCTAGAAAAAAAATGACAATGAAAACACGATGACCCAAAAGCTACAGGATGCAGCAAAAGCAGTTCTAAGAGGGAAGTTTACAGCAATACAATCCTATCTCAAGGAAAAAGAAAAATCTGAAATAAACAATCTAACTTCACACCTAAAGCAATTAGGGAAAGAAGAACAAAAAAAACCCCAAAGTTGGTAGAAGGAAATAAATTGTAAATATCAGATCAGAAATAAATGAAAAACAAATGAGCAAATAATAGCAAAGATCAACAAAAGTAAAAGTTGGTTCTTTGAGAACATAAACAAAATTGATAAACTATTAGCCAGACTCATCAAGGAATAAAGAAGTCTCAAATCAGCAGAATGAGAAACGAAAAAGGAGAAGTAACAACTGACACTGCAGAAATACAAAGGATCATGAGAGATTACTAGAAGAAACTATATGCCTATAAAATGGACAACCAGGAAGAAATGTACAAATTCTTAGAAGTGCACAACATTCGGAAACTGAACTAGGAAGAAATAGAAAATATGAACAGACCAATCACAAGCATGGAAATTGAAACTGTGATTTAAAATCTTCCAACGAACAAAAGCACAGGACCAGATGGCTTCACAGGTGATTTGTATAAACATTTAGAGAAGAGCAAACACCTTTCCTTCTCAAACGCTTCCAAAATATAGCAGAGGGAGGAACTCCCCCAAATTCCTTCTATGAGGCCACCATCACCTTGATACCCATCCCAGACAAGGATGTCACAAAGAAAGAAAACTACGGGCCAATATCACTGATGAACATAGATGCAAAAATCCTCAACAAAATACTAGCAAACAGAATCCAAGAGCACAGTAAAAGGATCCTACACCATGATCAAGTGGGGTTTATCACAGCAATGCAAGGATTCTTCAATATATGCAAATCAATCATGTGATACAACTTATTAAAAAGTTGAAGGAGAAAAGCCATATGATCATCTCAATACATGCAGAAAAAGCTTCTGACAAAATACACTAATTTTGATAAAAACCCTCCAGAAAGTAGGCATAGAGGGACATTATCTCAACATAATAAAGTCCATATATGACAAACCCACAGCCAACATCATTCTCAATGGTGAAAAAGCAAAACCATTTCCACTAAGATCAGGAAGAAAAAAACGTTGCCCACTCACAGTTATTAGTCAACACAGTTTTGGAAGTTTTAGCCACAGCAAACAGAGGAGAAATAAAAGGAATCCAAATCGGATAAGAAGAATAAAGCTGCTATTGTTTGCAGATGACGTGATACTATACATAGAGAATCCTAAAGATGCTACCAGAAAACTTGTGGAGCTAATCAGTGAATTTGGTAAAGTAGGATACAAAATTTATGCACAGAAATCACTTTCATTCCTACACACTAATGGCAAAAAATCTTAAAGAGAAATTAAGGAAACACTCCCATTTACCATTGCAACAAAAATAATAAAATACCTATGAATAAACCTACCTAAGGAGACAAAAGACCTGTATGAAGAAAACTATAAGACACTGATGAAAGAAATTAAAGATGTTACAAACAGATGGAGACATACACCATGTTCTTGGATTGGAAGAATCAACATTTTGAAAATGACTGTACTACCCAAAGCAATCTACAGATTCAATGCAATCCTTAGCAAATTACCAATGACAATTTTTACAGAACTAGAATAAAAAATTTCACAATTTGTATGGAAACATAAAAGACCCCGAATGGCCAAAGCAATCTTGAGAAAGAAAAATGGAGCTGGAGGAATCAGGCTCCCTGACTTCAGACTATATTACAAAGCTACAGTAATCAAGGCAGTGTGGTACTGGCACAAAAACAGAAATATAGAGGAATGGAATAGGATAGAAAACCCAGAGTTAAAGCCACAGACATATGGTCACCTTATCTTTGATAAAGAAGGCAAAAATATACAATGGAGAAAAGACAACCTCTTGGTGATGGGAAAACTGGACAGCTACATGTAATAGAATGACACTACAATACTCCCTAACACCATACACAAAAATAAACTGAAAGTGCATTAGAGACCTAAATATAAGGCCAGACACTGTAAAACTCTTAGAGGAAAACATAGGCAGAACAGTCTATGACATAAAGCACAGCAAGATCCTTTTTGACCCACCATCTAGAGAAACGGAAATAAAAGAAAAAATAAACAAACGGGATGTAATGAAACTTAAAACGTTTTGCACAGCAAAGGAAACCATAAACAAGATGAAAAATAACGCTCAGAATGGGAGAAAATATTTGCAAATTGATCCAACTGACAAAGGATTAATCTCCAAAATATACAAGCAGCTCATGCAGCTCAACAACCGAATCCAAAAATGGGTAGGGGTCCAAAATAGACATTTCTCCACACGTGAAAGGATGATCAACATTACTAATCACTAGAGAAAGGCAAATCAAAACTACAATGAGCTATCACCTCGCACTGGTCAGAATGGCCATCAACAAATATTTACAAACAATAAATGCTGGAGAGGGTGTGGAAAAAAGGGAAACCTCTTGCAATGTTGGTGGGAATGTAAATTGATACAGACACTATGGAGAGAAGAATGGAAGTTCCTTAAAATACTAAAAATAGAACTACCAGATGACCCAGCAATCCCACTGGACGTATACCCTGAGAAAACCATAATTCAAAAAGAAACATGTACCACAATGTTCACTGAAGCACTATTTACAATAACCAGGACATGGAAGCAGCCCAAGTGTCCATCGACAGATGAATGGATAAAGAAGATGTGGCACATATATACAATGTGTATACATTGTGTATACATTGTATACATATATACAATATTACTGAACCATAAAAAAGAAATGAAATTGAGTTATTTATAATGAGGTGGATGGACTTAGGGTCTGTCATACAGAGTGAAGTAAGTCAAAAAGAGAAAAACAAATACTGTATGCTAACACCTTCATATGGAATCTAAAAAAAAAAAAAAGGTGGTTCTGAAGAACCTAACGGCAGAGCAGGACTAAAGACTCAGACGTAGAGAATGGACTTGAGGTCACGGGGAGAGGGAAGGGTAAGCTGGGACGAAGTGAGAGAGTGGCATGGACATATACACACTACCAAATGTAAAATAGATGGCTAGTGGGAAGCAGCCGCATAGCACAGGGAGATCAGCTAGGTGCTTTGTGACCATCCAGAGGGGTATGATATGGAGGGTGGGAGGGAGATGCAAGAGGGAAGGGATATGGGCATATATGTGTACGTATAGCTGATTCACTTTTCTATACAGCAGAAACTAACACAACATTGTAAAACAATTATAGTCCAATAAAGGCCTTAAAAGAAAGGAAGAAATGTCTTCTGTGCCTAAAAATAAATAAATAAATAATTAATGTTTATGGAGAAGAGGTGCTTGGTCATCTGTAGGGAACAAAAGAGACAGATTTCAAACTAATTCTGGTTTCTAGCCAAGGTGTATAGCAGTACCTTTCATTCTAGTAATCTTCATATCAAAACTGGACAGTCACCATAAGGAAGGAAAAAATAAAAGCCTGTTTCATTCACAAACAATGATGCAAAGATCCTAAACAAAATACAAAATATAGCAGGATAGCAAAAAAAAAAAAAAAAAATCAATTTAACCAATCCAACCCAGCAATATCCAGTTCATTTAACATGAGAAAATATGTCATTCCCACTAACAGATTAAAATAGAAAACGTGCATAATCAACTGAATAGGTGAAGAAAACCATTTGAGATAAACTAGACATTCAATCATTATCTTCAGCAAAGTTGGAATAGAAGAGAAAATACTTAACGTAATAAATCATATCTATCCAAGACTTAAAGCAAACATCATTAAAAAAAAAAACTTAGAGGAAGGCACTATCTTTTAAAAATGATAACTTCAGTTTGGAAAATTGTAGGTTTTGGAGATGTAGGGGTCATCTAAGTGGAAAAGTTTATGAAAAGTTTTATATGTGTATCCAGATTTTAGGATTCTTCTGGGTGTGGAGATATTGATTTGGAGATTATCAGCACACAAGGGAAAACTCTGTATAGTGAGAAGAGTAGAGAGTCAGTTTTCCATGAAGTAAGTCATTTCTCTATCACAGTTAATTAAAATCTAGTTAAATAATCCAAGAATACTTAAGAATTTAATATGTATTTTAAAAGAACAACTGAAGTCAAAGGTTTGCTAAACTCCTGTAGAGCCTCAGTGAGAACTAGATTAAAAAGAAATTCTATAGTCTGAGCTGTAAATATTTAGCTAAATTTTCCACAATACCTCCAGTTGTCTTTCCAGTTTTTCAATTTAAAAAATTTAATATCTCTCCAGTGTTCATAGAATATTTAAACCATGTTCTCAAAGAATCCTATAGATGTCACTCATGCATTATTTATCTCCTTGTATTATAAATACTTATTTTTTTTCTCCCTTCATTAATTGTGAAACATCTGAAGGCAGAGTTGGGAGAAATATCTGGCACATGGGAGAAATATCATTGATGTTATTTATAGAAGTCCTTTCATTTGAATCCTTGAAAAGAAATTAAATTGTGACTGACATTCAACAAATGTTTACTATTAGACCTCACTGAGGACTAATCGTAAACCAAGCTCCTGACAACATCTGACTCTAAGCCTAGTGTTTGTGCATATTTGACCTGAGTAAAAGTTTAATTGTGCACCTTAAAAAGCGCATACCCTTACTGATCTTGGGTGGCGTCAGCCTGCAGCAGTTTGAAGCAGGATTTCTCTTCCTCAGCCAGAGATTGAACTCAGGTCACAGCAACGAAAGCACTGGATCCTAGTGACTAGACCACAAAATCCAGTGGCCAGTGACAAGGCCCTGGTCTGGGGCTTTGTAGAAATGTATTTCAAAAAAAAAAGACAGAATGTAGTGAAACAAGTGAAATATTTATTAGAAGGATAAAGAGTACATGTGAATAGAGTCATTCACATGGGCCGGCTCAGAGAGAGAGTCGCACCCTCATTGTATTTTGAATCAATTATATGGAACATTTTTTTCAGGTTTCCTCTGGCTAATCCTCTTGCTTTGCCTGGCTCTGAGTCCGTATTTGGTTTATCTCAGGGTCCTCCCCTGTGTGCGCAATCATCTCTTAGCCAAGATGGATTCCAATGAAGAGGGCTATGGGTAAGTTGACATCACCTACTATGGGGAGGCATCCCTTCCCGTTTTGGCCCCTGAGGAGCCTTTCAATGCATGTGCAGTTGGGAATGTTTCCCTGACTTCGAGAATGAGAGATATGTGATCTCTCTATCTTTTATTTGGGCAGGGCTCAACTCCTTGCTCCTGCTATTATCTTCATCTTGGAGTATCTGTCCACAGGGGACAAACTCCAGCTGCTCAGCTTGGGGCCCCTCTATCTCCTGCCTCAAATCATCCCTGAGAGATATGAACTGCAAGAAATCTTTATTGGGAGGATGAAGGGCAAAGGTCTGTCTTCTGTAGCTTCTTCAGGCTGTCATGGGGCTCATAGACCCACCTAGTTGGGATCATGGAGCTCTCGCCTGTCTCATTAAGGGTCCCAGGATGACTACTATTGTTATTCCAGCAGGATCTGTTCTGAGGAGTGGCTAGAATCTCTGCATTACTGTCATCTTATCTGGGAAACTGCTGTGTCCTTAAAAAGAACAAACTAAACAAGTAGATTAAGAAGCCAGGGGCCAAAGAATTATTGTAATCAGGGGCCCAAGCAGGAGTAAGAACCAGGTTAAGTTTGGTAGCAATTTTGATCCTGGTCCAGATAAAGTCAGCGCTTGGGTTACCCTGTCCAGAGGAATGGTATCATTTTGTGTAGTCATTACTTTATCATTTTGGATGCTATACAGCATACTGCTTGTATAGAAAAGGTTATTTATAAGATTTTTAGACACCTGCAATGCATTCTGCTTGAGGATTATTACAATAGACTGATTTAAATATAAATTTTCTCAGTTTGAAGAATAGTTTTTCTAAAGTGTATCAAAATTGACTTCTGCTTTTTAATAAAATGAAAAACTAATGTAGTCTCCTATCTCCCTCTCTCAAAAGTAACCCTAGATAGACTGACAGAGTTGATATACTCATAAAAGTTTTGAATGAATACTAAGGAAATAGAAGTCTCACAGTAGTAGAACATATAGCCTAGAGCAGTGGAGGGCACTTTGTTATATATTGGCAACTCAGAATAACTTTTATGTCATGCAAGTTTGGGGTCCTCACATTACAATAAGTCCCTCATTTTTCACCCTTTCACCACTGGGAGGCAGAACAATAGAACTAGAAGCTCTCTGATTGATGAATTTAGTGAGGAACTCCATTACTACTTTTATTAGGATCCTGTTAAAAAAAACAACACTGGGGCTACCTTTGCCAGTCTTCCTGAGCCCATCACCATGAGATTATACAACCAAAGGAAAAAGTTACACTGGAAGTACAGAGAGCTCTGAATAAATAGGCAGAATAAATAGGTATGAAGCATTTCCTGATATGTGTAAGAGAAACTCTCAGAACAGAGCTGTATCCTGTCCCATCATCTCACCCCTGCAAGATGCTATCTGGGGTAACAATTTAATATGAAAGAAAAAAATAATTCAAGAAAAAATTATCAATGAAAAGAGGAATTTTAAATACTGGTAAAAGGGGGGGGACCTTGAAGATGGAGGAAGAGTAAGACGCAGAGATCGCCTTCCTCCCCACGGATACACCAGAAATACATCTACACGTGGAACAACTCCTGCAGAACACCTACTGAAGGCTGGCAGAAGACCTCAGACCTCCCAAAAGGCAAGAAACTCCCCACGTACCTGGGTAGGGCAAAAGAAAAAAAGAAAAAACAGAGACAAAAGAATAAGGACGGCACCTGCACCAGTGGGAGGGAGCTGTGAAGGACGAAAAGTTTCCACACACTAGGAAGCCCCTCCGCAGGCGGAGACTGCAGGAGGCGGGAAGGGGGGTGGGGGGGAGCTTCGGGACAGCGGAGTGGTGCACAGCGACGGGTGCAGAGGGCAAAGCGGGGAGATTCCTGCACAGACGATCGGTGCCGACCGGCACTCACCAACCCGAGAGGCTTGTCTGCTCACCCGCCGGGGCGGGCGGGGCTGCGAGCTGAGGCTCGGATAAATATGTTTAAAAAATATATATACTGGTAAAAGAAAGATATGCTGAGTAAAATACGATGCCTATGAATGTATATTGAGAAAACTAACGTAATTCATCAATGTAGTTGAAAGTTTTATCATATGTTTCTTAAAAAATGATATGTTTGGCCCTCAAAAGATAAGCAAAGTTAATGAAGATTTAAATAATTTAATAATTAGCTACAGTCAATAGATATATATTTACACCAACAATATGAATGTACTTATTCATATTGAGCACACTTGGAACTTGACAAAATTAAGCAAGTCACAATGGTATCCCAAAGGAACCTTAAATAAAGTCCTAAAAAAAAAAAAAATCACACGATGTTTTATGATCAAATGTACTAGATGTCAATAAGAAAGGATAAATTAAAAACTATCATACATTATATATATATAAAATAAAATAAAATTTAAAATTCTTACATTAAATAGAAAAATGTCTAACAATGTCTAATAACTCAACATGTTATATTAATGAGATATTAACATATTGATGTAAATAAAAATAACACCTGTACAGTATACTTTCTGTATACTTGATGATATTTCCAGCAATTTATTTATATACTTTCATGTATTCATTTTTTGCCACTTCATAACCTGGGTTATTAATTGTAGTCAGAATTTACAGACTCAAAGTGATTCAGAGAGAGGTTTTGTAACTTGCCCAAGGTCACATAATTAAGAAGTTGCTGAGATGAGCTATGATCCCAAGTAATCTGACTCCAGAGCTCTCACTACAATTTACCAGTTACGTGTTCCTCAGTATACATCACAGAGTTCTGCCAGGTCCACCCAAGTAATTGCTGAGTCTTACCTCTTCTATTCACTGAATATTTGTATTACTGAGAGTATTTACTGTTGTAACAAAGAGGCTCCTGATGTGTAATAGTTCAAGTCATCTAAAAAATATCTTGTTCAGAAAATATGCCAAGATAAGATATATCTGGTTGATAGACGGCTCCTTCTCATACAGTAATTGTGGGATGCAATATCTTTTTGTCATGCGGCTTTGCATTAAGCTGGTAAAAGTGTTAGAGCTATTCTGGGAAGTGGCTTGTATCACTTTTGCTCAAATGTCATTAGTTAAAACCATTCATCTGGAAAAGAATAGATATATGTATATGTATAAATGAATCACTTTGCTGTACACCTGAAACTAATACAACATTGTAAATCAACTATGCTCCAAGATAAAATAAAATTGTTTTTTTAAAAATTAGCAGGTTACTGAGGAAAGAGTCAGGGTATATAATCTGTCTATATACCATTCATGCTCTTATATAAGCGACTGTCAATTTACATATAGTTTACTGACATAGTCTCTCAAGTAATCTCTTTTCATTTTTTCTTGACCTTTACAATTTATTCTCTACTTTTAACCTAACTTGATCGTGTCTTTTCTTGTTAACAATTCTTCAATCCTTTCCATTACCCTCGAAAAGACCTCATGTCCAGCAAGTCCTTGGCCCCCACCTAACATTTTCCACCTCATCATACTCCAACTTTTCTTTTTCTGAGCTTCAGAGGTACATAGGTCTTTGCTCCATCTAGCCAAAGATTCTTGTATGTGCTGATTCATCTCCCTAGCATGCCATCCCACATTCCTTCCTGGCCAGTTTGATTTCATTCTTTAGAACCAACAAAGACCTTTGTTCCTAAATGAAATTGCAATGATATCTCCCATTTGAAGCATGTTTAAAATTTTGAAGACTTGTTTCTCTCATATTTTTGCTGCATGTTTAATATTCTTTCTCTACATCATAACATTGTCATAATTTATTCTAATAATCTAATGTATATTTGCATACATATTAAACTGTTCCAGGATGGACATTAATATATCTGTTCTTCACTGTTTTTACTGCCATACTAGTGCCAGCACAGTGCTTGCCTTATTTTACATATATAGAAACATGTCTTTGGAAACCAAGTGAATTGCCATTTTGTTTTCTACTCTACACTTCTCCTTCTATATGGACTGTCTTTACTTACTAATGATAGTTACTAAATAATTCCTAAGACTAACATTGAGCACATTTCAAAGTGAGTGAAATCAAAAGACCTACCAAGTGATGTGATTTTTCTGGATTAGGAAAGTTACTCAAATATTATCTACAGACTCACATATCTAATTTTTCTTACTTTAGATAATAGATATTCTGCTTTATAAATTAAGGATATACATTATTGAGTATTTATGACATACCAGGAATGTCATGCAAAGAGTATCTGTGTATTTTTTAATTTAATTTTTATAATAAAAAGCACTATTATTTTACAGGGAAATAAAAGAGAAGTTGAGAAACTTTCTGAAGGTCATAGTCAGTGGAAAAGCCTGCATTCTAGAGTTTCTCTGTCTTTAAATGCTTTCCTCATTGCAGACCATCACAGCAGATACCTTTTGTCACATGGACACATGATTCAGTCTTGTGGTGTGAAGGAAGAGAAATCATTGGGGAATATCTATCATTTGAGACCTAGAAGAAATCCTTTTTTTAACGTTTTCTTCCCATTCTCCCATATATTACACATCGTATAAGAGAGTACAACATAGTATACATTGTAACAAACAGAGATAAGGAAGCTGGTCTGTTTGAGTTCTGCTCCTAAAAGAATTGGGAAATTGAGTCATCTGTAAGTGACTGTAATATGTGAGTAAGTTATCCATGGCTCAAATATAATCAATTGTTCCCAGACTAATTTATTTTTTCCTTTTTGAAAAAGTGGTGAGTTCCCTGGGAAAAAAAGTGTGACACTTTATATGTTGCAATTTTTTTTTTGTTTTAATCTAAATTAGGAGAAGCGAAGGAGATCTTCGGAGTGCACCTGAATATTGATTTTCACTTAAAAGGTAAATATAACCAACTTCTCTATGTAGATGGCAACCACGTTGAAAACACAAAGTATGATTTTTCTATGGGGCTGAAGGGAGGCTGTATAAGTGGTCTTTAGGAAAAAAAAAATACATGTAAGACTATAAGGAACTATTCTTTTTTTCTGGGGAGGGGGTTGCATGCCACATGTTATTCAGGATCTTAGTTCCTCGACAAGGGGATGGGGATAAAACCCATATCCCCTGCAGTGGAAGCATGGAGTCATAACCACCGGACTGCCAGGGAATTCCCTAAAAGCAACTATTCTATAAGGAGTAGTGGACTCCTGAAATTTTAATGGAAATTTCTATGGAAAATTTTTAAATTTTATGGAGTATACCAATGTTATGTTTTGGGGGTACAACAAGACAAGATCCACTACAGATTGTTGTCAGAGTCTGGTTTAATATCTATGTCTTCTAACTGTCTAATCTTTGTTAAGTTGATCACACTATCTCAAAGAATTGGTGTGTGTTCTTCTAATATATTCTAGTTTATATATGCAGTCTACCATCTTGTTCTGTCATTAACTAGGTGACCACGAGTTGTACATAAGAAGAAACTGGTCTCTTAGATATCAATGAATCCTGAATCATCTTTGTTCTTCATCAGGAAATTTCACTGGATAGAAGAGAAGTTGGGGAGAAATGTGATTACTTCCCACTTCATATCCAAAACCTAGAATTCATTTAAATACACCAAACATTTATTTTGTGTCTCCTTTTATACAAAAACATTACATTTCTACAAGAGGCAGGGAATACTAAGATGAAAAAATATAAGGTCCATGCCCTTTAGCTGGATCGCTTAGCAAGCAGGATTAGAAGAAAGAACTTTCAAATAGTGGGGATTTCTCTTGTAAGAAAAGGTGGCAATAACAGCAGGAGAGAATACTAAAAAGCTGTTGAAGGATGAGGTGAAATAAGGGAACCACAGGTATTTGAGCAGAAGGTGATCCTAGTACAACACAAAACAATTTCACATAGTCAAGGATGTTTGGAAAGTAAAAGCAGCAGACAGACCACCCTGTGTGTGATCATCTGAAATGCACTGGCTTAATTTCAGCAAAACTGTCATGCAGCCTCAAGGACAGATCCACAAAAGAGAAAGCTGAAATTGGGCAATAGCTTATAGCTTTGTATATCTGTTTCGGGAGAGAAGAGGCTTGGAAAAAGGCCATACATCAGCATGCATGAAAGGGCAACCAATATGTTTTCATCAAATTCCTAATAAAAAGGATAATGTCAACACCTGCTAAGAAAAGCAAAGACTAAATCTGTTTTCTACATGAAAAGTGCCAGGCATTAGCTTTCAGCTTCCTCAAAGTTTGTCAGCAGATCGTGCTACTGAATATACCCTTGTTTTCAAATGTTGAGGAAGTGTTCTGAATCTGTAGTGGGATTTCTTATTTCAGTACTTGACATCTGAGAAAGAGAACGGCCACAACTTGGAATTATGTGTTTCACAAAATATATGTGTGTGTATATATATATATACAACCACACACATGCACATAGATATAAGTGATTATAAATTTCCATATAAATAAAAGAAACTAACTTTAAAATTAAAAGCATGAGCGCCTCATGAGATAAAACATTTCTGTATTTGGAGTCTTTTGTTTACAAATAATATAAATTCTATTAAATTTTATTTTTAAAAAAAGACAATGAACAGAAGGAAGAAGAGGAGTAGGAGGTAGGAAAGGAAGGAAGGGAGGGAGGGAGAAAGGAGGAAAAGTGAAATTTATTATTAAAATATAGAAATAAGTTACAGTTCACTGAGATTTGTTCAAATTCCTGAGACTATACTAGAAACTGGAAAGCCACTGAATCCCAAGGCAGATGTAATGCAGTCCTCTTTCTAGTCCTGAGTGGCAGCCTGTTGTAGCTCCTTTCTAGGCTCTGTCCTTCTCTTTTACTTCTCCATTTTTCCCTGTGCAGAACTGACTACGGGAGCCCCATAAATCAAGCATTAGGAGAGAACCACGAATATTTCACAATCCAAAGTACAAATTCAGAAGACAATGAGTCTCACTGGCCCAGTTTGGATCAGGTGCCTCACACTCCTCCTTTCAGGTATGGCTAAGGATAGAGTCATGTTGGTCAGGGGTCACATCTCAAGGTAAGAAAAGTTCTCAGAGAAATGGAAGTGGATTTTGCTCCACACAATTTAAGCATAATTTTAATAATTACATTCTCATATATGAAATTAGTGACATCTCACATGTATATATGAATAGTGTATTATAATGAGAAATATTCTTTGAGAGCATTCCCCCAAACTTAACAATATAGCCTCAATTAAGCCACTAACATTATTAAAACCTTTATTGAGGAATATTTGATATGTGATTAAATTACACTTAGAGTAAAAAGATTAATAAATTTTCATATTAGATTTTCACATGAAAGCTCATCAAAACTAAGACAATGAATATATATATACATTATATATATAATATATATAAAATAATTTGCCAAAACTTTCCTCATGCCTCTTTATAATTTTCCAAATTGCCCCTTCCCAAACACTCCCTCCATCTTAGGCAACCACTGACATACTTTCTGTTGTTAAGAAACAGATTTTTAATTTTTAGAAATGTATATGAATGGAATGATAAAGAATCTATTCTTTTGTGTCTTCTTTCTCTCAACATACTTTTTTAGATAATTTATATTGTTGTAGATATTCAGTATTTCATTTCTTTAATTGCTGAGTAGTATCCTCTAGTATCGATAGGCCAAAATTTGTTTCTTCATTCTCTTATTGATGAACATTTGAGTTATTTCTAGTTTTGGGATTTTACACACAAACAGGTTATGAACATTTTTGTACATGTCTTTGTGTGGGCATATATTTTTATTTATCTGAGGTAATACCTAGACACAAAATGCCACTATATGTTTTCTAAAGCAATAGTTTTAATTTGTATTCCATCAGCAGTGTGCAAGAATTCTAATATTCCTTAGCTTGTCTGGGTTTGTTATGATCAATCACTTTAAATTTAGTCATTAAAATATATGTGTAGTATAAGCTAATTGTGGTTTTGATTTACAATTCTCTTTTGACTAGTGATGTTGTCATAGCCATTTGTGATATTTTCAAAAATATATTTTTCTTGGTAATTCAAATCTTTTTCCCATTTTTAAAATTTGGTTGTTTGCTTTCTGATTATTGAGTTATAAGACTTTCTTATATATTCTACATACAATCTTTTTGTTAAAATATATATATTTTTCAAACTGGACAGTTTGTCTCTTACTTTTTATGATATCCAATTTATTGATGTTTTCTGTTATCATTCATATGTTTTAAATCATATTTTAAAATTATTTGTGAAAGCGAAGGTCATCACAATTTTCTACTGAACCTTTGCCTAGATATTTAAAATTTTCCTTCTTACATTTATAGTATGATACATTTATAGTTAATTTTTGAATATAATATAAGGTAAGTACTAAAGTCTTTTAAAATATTGCATATGGCTCTCCAGTTGTTCCAACATCATTTGTTGAAAAACTTATTTTGAAATTAAATTCCTCTGGCATGTTTGTCAAAAATTAATTTTCCATATACATATATGCAGCACTATTGTGTTCCACTGATTTATGTGTCCATTTTTAGTACAATATCACATTGACTGTATCACAGTGGCTATATTAAGAAGGGTTGAGGTCAGATATTGTAAGTTCTAAAATTTTATTCTCTTCAACATTCTTTTAACTCTTCTAGGTACATCACATCAAGTCTAATTTCTCTCAGCAATGTTTTGTAGTAGTCAATGGAAAAGCATTACATGTCAAATATATACCTACTTATTTGTTAAATATTCCCAAGTTTTATTGAATCTCACTATCTCTGCCTTTTAGTTGGGGATTTGAGACCATTTATGTTTGATTTAATTATCCATATATTTAGATTTAAATCTAACATCTTTTTATTTGCCCCATCTTTTTTTCCCCCCTTTTTCCTCTTTACTAAATTCTTTTGGAGTAATTAGATATTTTTTTCATGATGCCGTTTTCCTCCTTTGTTCACCATTTAGCTAAAACTGTTTTGCTTTTCTAGTGATTCCTTAAGTTTTATAGTATACATCTTTAAATTAATACATTCTAACTTCAATAAATATTATATCACTTCACAAATAGTATTAAACACCTGTAACAATACTTCCATCCTCTGTTGGCTTTTGTGCCATTTGTTCTCAGAAGTTTTACCTCTATATTTTTTTATTAAGCCCAAATATATTTTTTAATGTAAGCAGTCAATTATATTTTAAAGAGATATTTAAAAATAATATTTTTGTATGTATCCACAGAATTCCACTTCTGATGTTCTTAATTCCTTTATATAGACAAAGATTTCCATCTGATTTAATTTGTCCCTTATCTGTAAGAATTTAACACTCTTTTAGTTCAGGTATGCTGTTAATAAATTATTTCAACATTTGTATTTCTCAAAATATATTAATTTATCTTTGTTTTAGAAAGATATTTTTGGGGATATAGAATTTTAAGTTCAAAGTTTTTACTTTTTAAAGCATTAAAGATTTTCTTCTACTATCTTCTGTGCTGTGATTTTTCCAACAGGAAGTTTGTTGTAATTTTTACATTAGTCAATGCTTTTTCTCCTTGCTGATTTTAATATTTTCTCTCCATCACTGGTTTTAACAGTTGAATTATACTGTACTTTAACATAGTTTTACTCAAATTTTTCTTGATTGTGTTTCATTGAGCTTCTTGAATACATAGGTTTTTAGTTTTCATCAACATTTTAAAAAGCATTTATAAATTGAAATGTTTTAAATTACTTTTTATTGGAGTATAGTTGCCTTACAATATTGTGTTAGTTTCTACTGTAGAGCAAAGTGAATCAACTATACATAAATGTATATCCCTTCTTTGTTTGGATTTCCTTCCCATTTAGGTCATCACAGAACATTGAAGAGTTCCCTGAGCCATACAGTAGGTTCTCATTAGTTATCTGTTTTATACATAGTATCAATAGTGTATACGTCAATCCAAATCTCCAAATTCATCCCACCCCCACGTTCCCCCCTTGGTGTCCATATGTTTGTTCTCTATATCTCTGTCTCTATTTCTGCTTTGCAAATAAGATCACCTATACCATTTTTCTAGAGTCTACATATATACATTAATATACAATATTTGTTTTTCTGTTTCAACTTACTTCACTCTGTATGACAGTCTCTAAGTCCATCCATGTCTCTACAAATGACACAACTTTGTTCATTTTTTATGGCTGAGTAATAATCCATTGTATATATGTACCACACCTTCTTTATCCATTCTTTTGTTGATGGACATTTAGGTGATTTCTATGTCCTGGCTATTGTAAATAGTGCTGCAATGAATATTGGGGTGCATGTGTCTTTTTGAATTATGGTTTTCTCTGGGTATATGTTCAATAGTGGGATTGCTGGGTCATACAGTAGTTTTAGTTTTAGTTTTCTAAGGAACCTCCATACTGTTCTCCATAGTGGCTGTATCAATTTACATTCCCACCATTTTTTCTGTTTCTTTCTTTTCTTCTTTTTTTTTTTCTCATCTCTTTATTCTCCTTTGGGAGCACTAGACAAATGTACAGTAGGCTTTAAATTTTTCCCAAAGTCACAGATGTAATTCTTTAATTTTTATTTATTTATTTTTTTACTCTGCAGGTTGCATTTTGGATACCATTGATATGCATTGAAATTCACAAATCTTTTTTCTGCAATGTCTAATCCAAAATTAACTCTCCCAGTTTTTGTGTGTCTTAGACATTGTATTTTTTATTTTGAATATTCTGATTTTCTTCTAAACATACATATTATTTTTTCCTCCACCTCAGTGGCCATATAGAATGATTTATAAATGCTATTTTCATGTCTTTATTAATTCTACTTTTATATCATTTCTGATTTTTTCTAATAATTAAATTTTCTCCTTATTTGGACTCACATGTTCCTGCTTTATAGCATACTTGTTAATTTTGCCATACATTTTTAGTTTTACCTTGCTGGGTGCTGGATGTTCTTCTATTCATATAGGTCATCTTAAGCTATGTTTTGGAACATAATTAAGTTTCTTACAAATGATTTCACTATTTCAAAGCTTGCTTTTAAATGTTGTTAGGTTGAACCAGAGTTATATTTACTTT
This sequence comes from Neophocaena asiaeorientalis asiaeorientalis, assembly GCF_003031525.2. NCBI lineage: Eukaryota > Metazoa > Chordata > Mammalia > Artiodactyla > Phocoenidae > Neophocaena > Neophocaena asiaeorientalis. The sequence goes on from NW_020172841.1 coordinate 92,993, forward strand.
AGAGTTTTTTATGTTTATTTGTTTCTGTTACTGTGGCAATATACTTTTGAGTTTCCTACCTGATGCTTTATGAATTATGAGTTTTCTTACTCAGGCTGAAATTAATAGAAACTATTCTTGATCCCTTGTGAGCTTTAAACATTTGTCTCTGCTCCTTTTGTGTAGCTCTTTTCTTGGCATTGGGTAATTTCTTTGCATGCATGAGCTGATCAAGACTCAGTTGTAGATTGAAGGTGGTCCATCACAGTAGTTTGGAGTTCTTATTCGTTTTGTAACTCATTTCCAGTTGGTACTCTGCCTTCTTCCCTCTGGCCATCTTGGCCTCTATGAACTCCTATTTCCATCTCCTTAACTCAAGAATACTGCCAGGCTCTACCAGTGTTCCACTTCCCTGTGCCCTCAGCCTGGAAACTCTTTTAGTAAAATGGCAAATTACAGGGTTCATCTTATTGAGTTCTTCTTTCTAAAGAATCAGTGTCCCATAATGCCAAATATTCAATGTCTGAAAAACATTTATTCATATATTTAGTCCACAATTTAGTCATTTCATGTAAGAAGGTAAATCTATTCCCTCTTACACCATCTTGTTCAGAAATACATATAAATTTGAATCCTTACAATTGATTTTATGCTTTCTACTTTAGAATTATATAGTCTATCCAAAGATAAAGATTATATATTATTCAGATAAATAATAAGCAAAAGTAAATATTAAAATACTTCAGGTTTAACCATTCTTGATTCTTCAACCTAACTATCATAGTATTTATGGATTCTGGATAGTACATATTTAAGCTAAAGAATCACTCAGAGGTTGGAAATATGGCAGAGTAGAAGGACTTGAGCTCACTACCTCTCATGAAAGCACAAAAATCACAACTAACTTCTGAACAATCATCAACAAAAAAGAATGGAACCTACAAAAATGATATCCTACATCCAAAGACAAAGAAAAAGCCACAACAAGAGAAGGAGGGGTACATTCCTGATACAATCAAATCTGATGTCCACTGGGTGGCCAACCCACAAACTGGAAACTAATTACATTACAGAGTTTTTCCCAGAGGAGTAGGAATTCTGAGCCCCATATCAGGCTCCCCAGTCTGGGGTCTGGCATCAGTCAGGAGGAGGAGCCCACAGAGCATTTGGGTTTGAAGGCCAGCAGGGCTTTATCAGAGGAACTCTACAGGACTGGCTGAAACAGAAGATATACTCTTGGAAGGTGCACACAATGTCTCTTGCACACTGAGACCCAGAGAAAACAAAGTGACTCGCTTCATCTCCCATAAGAATGGTGTCCACAGGATAGACGTCAAGTTCAACAGGAGCCACGTGTTTGGAAATCCCTTCAAAGTGCGAGTTAGGGAACACAGGCAAGCCAAGAACCCTGCCCTGGTGTCCCCCTATGGCTCAGGGTTTGAGGGGGGCACCACAGGTAACACACTGCTTCTGCCTCTTGTCTCTGGGAAGGTGGGTGGTGGCTGTGGCTCTCTGGGGATAAGCACACTAGTGGTGGAGGTACCATGGGACACTCATTGCTGTGAATTCTCCTGGAAGCCACCATTTTGACACCAAGACATGGCCTCACCCAATAGCCTGTAGGCTCCAGTCCTGGGACCTCTGAGGCCCAACAACAAACAGGAGAGGAACACAGACACATCAATCAACTAACTGAAGTCTTTCTGAGCCCACAGCTGCCTCTAAACACACCACTTGACAAGACTCTGCCCACAAGAGGAACAAGACCAAGTTCCACCTACCAGTGTGCAGACATCAGTCCCTCCCACCAGGAAGCATGCACAAGCTTCATCACTTAAACCATCATCACTCACTAGGGGGAAGACATCAGAAGCAAGTGTAAAAACAATCCTGTAGCCTGTGAAACTGAGAATACAAACACAGAAATTGAGACAAAATGAGATGACAGAGAAATGTTTCAGATGAAGGAACAAGATAAAACATGAGAACAATTAAATGAAGTGGAAAAAGACAATCTACCTGAAAATGAATTCACAGTAATGATAGTAAATATGATCCTAGATGTCAGAAAAAAAAAATGGAGGCACAAACCAAGAAGATACAAGACATATTTAACAAAGAGCTTGAAGATATAAAGATATAAAAAACCAACAGAATTGCACAATATGATAACTGAAATGAAAAATATACTAGAAGGTATCAATGACAGAATAAATGAGGCAGAAGAATGGATAAGTGGCCTGCAAGTAAGAATATTGGAAATCACTGCCTCAGAAGAGAATAAAGAACAAAGAATAAAAAGAAATGAGTACAGTTTATGAGACATCAGTGACAGCACTAAGTGCACAAAAATTTGCATTATAAGGGTCCCAAAAGGAGAAAAGAGAGAGAAAGAGCCTGAGAAATTATTGGAAGAGACAATAGCTGAAAATTTCATTAATATGGAAAAGGAAAGTGTCACCCAAGGTCAGGAAATTCAGAGAGTTCCATACAGGAAAAACCCAAAGAGGAACATGCCAAGACACATATTAATCAAATTGACAAAAATTATAGACAAAAAGAGAAAATATTAAAAGCAACAAGCGAAAAGCAACAAATAACATACAAGAGAATCCCCATTATGTTATCAGCTGATTTTTCAGCAGAAACTTTGCAGGCCAGAAAGGGGTGGCACAATATATTTAAAGTGATGAAAGGGAAAAACCCACAACCAAGAATATTCTTCCCAGCATGGCTCTTTTCCAGATTTGACGGGGAAATCCAAAGCTTTACAGACAAGCAAAAGCTAAAAAAATACAGCACCACCAAACCAGCTTTAGAAAAAATGATAAAAAGAACTTCTTTAGGCAGAAAAAAAAGCCCACAAATAGAAGCAAGAAAATTACAAATGGGACCCATTTGTGATGGGTCCAGCAGTACAGGCAGTAAAGGCAAACATAAAATAAAGATAGAAAATCATCCACACACAAATATGGTATCAAAACCAGCAACGCAGGATATTGGAAATGCATTTGAAAATAAGAGACCAGCAACTTAAAACAATCTCATATGTATAGAGAGTGCTATATCAAAACCTTATGGTAATTGAAAAACAAAAATCTATGATAGATATACACACAAAAAAGAAAAAGGAATTCAAACACAACACTAAAGATAGTCATCAAATCACAACAGAAGAGGACAAAAGATGAAGGGAAGAAAAAATAAAAACTTACAAAAGCAAATCCAAAACAAGTAACAAAATGGCAAAATAATTACCTTTACCTTAAACACAAAGGGATTAAATGTAATTACCTTAAACACAAAGGGATTAAATGCTCCAACCAAAAAACATAGACTGGGTGAATTAACACAAAAACAGGACTCATATATATGCTTTTTACAAGAGACCCACTTCAGATCTAGGGACACAAACAGACTGAAACTGAGGGGATGAAAAAAGACATTCCAAGCAAATAGAAATCAAAAGAAAGCTGGAGTAGCAATAGTCATATCAGAAAAAAATAGACTTTAAATTAAAGACTGTTACAAAAGACAAGGAAGGGCACTACATGATGATCAAGGGATCAAATAAAGAAGAAGATATACTAATAAGAACCTCCTGTATAAAAAAATTAATTAATTACATTAAAAGGAAAAGATAATATAATAATTGTAAACATATATGCACCCAACATAGGAGCACCTCAATAAATGCAGGACATGCTAACAGCCATAAAAAGAGAAATTGACAGAAACGTAATAATAGTGGGGGAATTTAACACTCAACTTACTCCAATGGACAGATCATCCAGACAGAAAATCAATAAGGAAACACAGGCCTGAAATGGCATATTAGATCAGATGGAATTTGTTGATGTTTATACAGCATTCCATATGAAAGCAGCAGTACGCACATTTTTTCAAGTGCATATGGAACATGCTTCAGGATAGATCACATGCTGGGCCATAAAGCAAGCCTTACTAAACTTAAGAAAATTTAAGTCATACTAAGCATTTTTTCCAACCACAAAACTATGAGATTAGAAATCAACTACAAGAAAAAAGTTGTAAAAAAAAAAACACAAACACGTTGAGATTAAATAGTATGCTAATAAGAAACCAAGGGATCACTGAAGAAATCTAAGAGGAAATAATATGTAGAAACAAACGAAAATGTAAACACGATGATCCAAAACCTATGGGATGTAGCAAAAGGAGTGCTAAGAGGGAAGTTCATAGCAATACAACCTTACTTCAGGGAATAAGAAAAGTCTCAAATAAACAACCTAAACTTACACCTAAAGCTTCTAGAGGAAGAAGAATAAGCAAAACCCAAAGTTAGTAGGAGGAAAGAAATCATAACAATCAGTGCAGAAATAAATGATATAGAGACTAACAATAGAAAAGATCAATGAAACTTACAGCTGGATTTTTTCAAAAGATAAACAAAATTGATAAATCTTTAACCAGACTCATCAAGAAAAAAGGGAGAGGACTCAAATCAATAAAATTAGAAATGAAAAAGGAGAAGTGACAACAGACACCACAGAAATACAAAGGATCATAAGAGATTACTACAAACAACTCTACTCCAATAAAATGGACAACCTAGAAGAAATGGACAAATTCTTAGAAAGGTACTATATCCCAAGACAGAACCAGGAAGAAATAGAAAATATGAACAGAACAATCATAATTACTAAAATTTTAAATGTGAATAAAAACTCCCAGCAAGCAAAAATTTAGAACCAGATGGCTTCATGGGCAAATTTTATCAAACGTTTAGAGAAGAGTTAATACCTATCTTTCTGAAACTCTTCCAAAAATTTGCAGAGGAAGGAACACTCCCAAACTCATTATATGAGGCCACAATCACCCTGATACCAAAACCAAACAAAGATACCACAGGAAAAGAAAATTACAGGCCAGTATCTCTGATGAACATAGACACAAATATCCTCAACAAAATACTAGCAATCCGAATCCACTAATACATTAAAAGGATCATACACCATGATCAAGTGGGATTTATCCCAGGGAATCAAGGATTTTTCAATATCCATAGATCAATCAGTGTGATACACTACATTAACAAAGGGAAGATTAAAAACCACATGATCATCTCAACTGATGCGGAAAGAGCTTTTGGCAAAACTCAACTCCCATTTATTTAAAAAAAGCTGTCCAGAAAGTAAGCATAGAGGGAACCTTCCTCAACATAATAAAGGCCATATATCACAAACCCACAGCAAATATAATTCTCAATGTTGAAAAACAGAAAGCATTTCTTCTAAAATCAGGAGCAAGACAAGGATGTCCATTCTCACCACTATTATTAAATAGTTTTAGAAGTTCAAAACATGGCAATCAGAGAAGAAAAAGAAACAAAAGTAATACAAATTTGAAAAAGAAGTTAAATTGTCACTGTTTGAAGATGACCTGATACTGTACATAGAAAATCCTAGAGAAGCTACCAGAAAACTACTAGAGCTCATTAATGAATTTGGCAATGGTGCATGATACAAAATTAATACACAGAAATGTCTTGCACTTCTCTACATGAACAATAAAAGGTAAGAATGAGAAATTCAGAAAACAATACCATTTACAATCACATCAAAAAGAATAAAATACTTATGAATAAGCCTACCTCAGTTGGCAAAAGACCTTGACTCGAAACTATGAGATGTTGATGAATGAAATCAAAGATTACACAAACACATGGAAAGACATACCATGTTCTTGGACTGGAAGAATCAATATTGTCAAAATAACTATATTACCCAAGGCAATCTACAGATTCACTTCAATCTCTATCAAATTACCAGTGGCATTTTTTTCCAGATCTAGAACAAAAAAACCTTAAAATTTGTATGGAAACACAAAGACCCTGAATAACCAAACCTACCTTGAGAAAGAAAAATGGAGCTGGACGTTCAGGCTGCCTGAGTTAAGACTATACTATAAATCTACAGGAATAAAAACAGCATGTAGGGGCTTCCCTGGTGGTGCAGTGGTTGGGAGTCTGCCTGCCGATGCGGGGGGTGTGGGTTAGTGCCCCAGTCCAGGAGGATACCATGTGCCATGGGGCGGATGGACCCATGAGCCATGGCCACTGAGCCTGAGCACCCGAAACCTGTGTTCTGCAGCTGGAGAGGCCACAGTGGTGAGAGGCCCATGTACCGCAAAAAACAAAAACAAAAACAAAAACAAACAAACAAAAAACAGCATGTAACAGGCACAAAATCTTATAGATCAATGGAACAGGATAAAAAGCCCAGAAATAAACCCACACACCTGTGGTCAATTAATCTATGACAAAGGAGGCGAGAATATAAAATGGAGAGAAAAGACAGCCTTTTCAAGAAGTGGTGCTGGGAAAACTGGACAGCCACATGTAAAAGAAGAAGTTAGAACATTCTCTAACACAATACACAAAAATAAACTCAAAATAGATTAAGCACCTAAATGTAAGGCTGGATACTATAAAACTCTCTGAGGAAAACATAGGCAGAACACTCTGACATCAATCTCAGCAATATTTTGGTGAATCCATGTCCTCAAATAATGAATATATATATAGATATAGATATAGATATAGATATAGATATAGATATAGATATAGATATAGATATAGATATATATAAACAAATGGGACCAAATTAAACTTAAAAGCTTTTGTACAACAAAGGAAGTTGTATTTGTTGTAAAGCTTCTTTGGTGGTGCTCAATTCTCTTAGCTTTTGCTTGTCTGTAAGGCTTTTGATTTCTCCACTGAATCTGAATGAGATCCTTGGTGGGTAGAGTATTCCTGACTGTAGGTTTTTCCCTTTCGTCACGTTAAATATATCCTGCCATCTCTTCTGGCCTGCAGAATTTCTGGTGAAAAATCAGCTGATAATGTTATGCGGATTCCCAGGCATGTTATTTGTTGCTTTTCCCTTGTTGTTTTCAATATTTTTAAAGTTTAATTTTCGTTGGTTTGATTAATGTGTGTCCTAGTGTGTTTCTCCTAGTGTTTGTGTTGTATGGAACTCTCTGCACTTCCTGGTCTTGGATGGATATTTCCTTTCCCATGTTAGGGAATTTTTCCACTATAATCTCTTCAAATATTTCTTCAGACCCTTTCTTTTTATCTTCTTCTTGTGCAGCCCATATAATTCAAGTGTTGGTGCATTTAATGTTGTCCCTGAGGTCTCTGAAACTGTCCTCAATTATTTTCATTCTTCTTTCTTTATTCTGCTCCTTGGCAGTTATTTCCATCCTTCTATATTCCAGCTCACTTATTCACTATTCTGCCTTGGTTATTCTACTATTGATTCCTTCTAGTGTATTTTTCATTTCAGTTATTGTGTTGTTCATCACTGTTTGTTTGTTCTTTAGTTCTTCTGGTCTTTGTTAAATATTTCTTCTATTTTCTTGATCTGTCTCTTCTTTCTATTTCCAAGATTTTAGATCATCATTACTCTGAATTCTTTTTTCAGATTGGTTGCCAATTTCATCTTCAGTTATTCATCTTGTAGATATTTACCTTGCTCCCTCATCTGAAACATATATATATATATATATATTTTTTAACAACTTACCCTTCCCCCTCCTTGTATCCTGAAATCCATTCACTAGTAGATCAGCGTCTTTACTCCTGTCTTGCCCCTAGGTTCTTCATGACCTTTTTTTTTTTTTTTATTTACATTCCCACCAACAGTGCAAGAGGGTTCCCTTTTCTCCACACCCTCTCCAACATTTATTGTTTGTAGATTTTTTTTTTATGATGGCCATTCTGACCGGTGTGAGATGATATCTCATTGTAGTTTTGATTTGCATTTCTCTAATGATTAATGATGTTGAGCATTCTTTCATGTGTTTGTTGGCAATCTGTATTTCTTCTTTGAAGTAATGTCTACTTAGAATTACTGCCCATTTTTGGATTGGTTTGTTTGTTTGTTTGTTTTGATATTGAGCTGCATGAGCTGCTTATAAATTTTGGAGATTAATTGTTTGTCAGTTACTTCATTTGCAAATATTTTCTCCCACTCTGAGGGTGGTCTTTAAGTCTTATTTATGGTTTCCTTTGCTGTGCAAAAGCTTCTAAGTTTCATTAGGTCTCATTTGTACATTTCTGTTTTTATTTCCATTCCTCTAGGAGGTGGGTCAAAAAGGATCTTGCTGTGATTTATGTCATAGAGTGTTCTGCCTATGTTTTCCTCTAAGAGTTTGATAGTGTCTGGCCTTACATTTAGGTCTTTAATCCATTTTGAGTTTATTTTTGTGTATGGGGTTAGGGAGTGTTCTAATTTCATTCTTTTACATGTAGCTGTCCAGTTTACCTAGCACCACCTACTGAAGAGGCTGTCTTTTCTCCACTGTATATTATTGCGTCCTTTATCAAAGATAAGGTGACCATATGTGTGAGGTTTTATCTCTGGGTTTTATCTCCTGTTCCATTGATCTATATTTCTGTTTTGGTGCCAGAACCATACTGTCTTCATTACTGTAACTTTGTAGTATATTCTAAAGTCAGGGAGACTGATTCCTCCAGCTCCGTTTTTCTTTCTCAAGATTGCTTTGGCTATTTGGGGTCTTTTGTGTTTCCATACAAATTGTGAAATTTTTTATTCTAGTTCTGTGAAAAATGTCAGTGGTAGTTTGATAGGGATTACATTGAATCTGTAGATTGCTTTGGGTAGTAAAATCATTTTCACAATGTTGATTCTTCCAATCCAAGAACATGGTATATCTCTCCATCTATTTGTATCATCTTTAGTTTATTTCATCAGTGTCTTATAGTTTTCTGCATACAGGTCTTTTGTCTCCTTAGGCAGGTTTATTCCTAGATATTTTATCGTTTTTGTTGCAATAGTAAATGGGAGTGTTTTCATAATTTCTCTTTCAGATTTTTCATCATTAGTGTGTAGGAATGCCAGAGATTTCTGTGCATTAATTTTGTATCCTGCTACTTTACCAAATTCATTGATTAGCTCTTGTAGTTTTCTGGTAGCAACTTTAAGATTCTCTATGTTTAATATCATGTCATCTGCAAACAGTGACAGCTTTACTTCTTTTTTTCTGATCCTGATTTCTTTTATTTCTTTTTCTTCTCTGATTGCTGTGGCTAAAACTTCGAAAACTATGTTGAATAATAGTGGTGAGAGTTGACAACGTTGTCTTCTTCCTGATCTTATTGAAAATGGTTTCAGTTTTTCACCATTGAGGATGATGTTGGCTCTGGGTTTGTCATATATGGCCTTTATTATGTTGAAAATGTTCCCTCTTTGCCTACTTTCTGGAGGGATTTTACCATAAATGGGTGTTGAATTTTGTTGAAAGCTTTATCTGCCTCTATTGAGATGATCATATGTTTTTTCTCCTTCAGTTTGTTAACATGGTGTACCACATTGCTTGATTTGCATATATTGGAGAATCCTTGCATTCCTGGCATAAATCCCACTTGATCACGGTGTATGATCCTTTTAATGTGTCGTTGGATTCCTTTTGCTAGTATTTTGATGAGGATTTTTGCATCTATGTTCATCAGTGATATTAGCCTGTAGTTTTCTTTCTTTGTGACATCTTTGTCTGGTTTGATATCAGGGTGATGGTGGCCTCGTAGAATGAGTTTGGGAGTGTTCCTCCCTCTGCTATATTTTGGAAGAGTTTGAGAAGGATAGGTGGTTGCTCCTCTCTAAATGTTTGATAGAATTCGCCTATAAAGTCATTTGGTACTGGGGGTTTTTGTTGTCGGAAGATTTTTAATCACAGTTTCAATTTCCGTGCTTGTGATTGGTCTGTTCATATTTTCTATTTCTCCCTCATTCATTCTTGGAAGTTTGTGCATTTCTAAGAATTCGTCCATTCCTTCCAGCTTGTCCATTATATTGGAATATAGTTGCTTGTAGTAATCTCTCATGATCTTTTGTATTTCTGTAGTGTCAGCTGTTACTTCTCCTTTTTCATTTATAATTCTATTGATTTGAGTCTTCTCCCTTTTTTTCTTGATGAGTCTGGCTAATGGTTTATCAATTTTGTTTGTCTTGTCAAAGAGCCAGCTTTTAGTTTTATTGATCTTTGCTCTCATTTTTTCATTTCTTTTGCATTTATTTCTGATCTGATCTTTATGATTTCTTTCCTTCTGTGAAGTTTGAGGGTTTTTATGTTCTTCTTCCTCTAAATCATTAGGTGTAAGTTTAGGTTGTTTATTTGAGACGTTTCTTGTTTCTTAAGGTAGGATTTTATTGCTATAATCTTCCCCCTTAGAACTGCTTTTGCTGCATCCCATATGTTTTGGGTCATTGTGTTTTCATTGTCATTTGTTTCTAGGTATTTTTTGATTTCCTCTGTGATTTCTTCAGTGATCTCTTGGTTATTAACTAGTGTATTATTTAGCCTCCATGTGTTTATATTTTTTACATATTTTTTCCTGTAATTGATATCTAGTCTCATAGCACTGTGGTCGGAAAAGATATTTGGTAAGATTTCAATTTTCTTTAATTTACCAAGGCTTCATTTGTGACCCAACATGTGATCTACCCTGGCGAGTGATTCATGAGCACTTGAAAAGAATATGTATTCTGTTGTTTTTAGATGATATGTCCTACAAATATCAATTAAGGCCATCTTGTTTAATGTATCATTTAAAGCTTGTGTTTCCTTATTTATTTTCACTTTGGGTGATATGTCCATTGGTGAAAATGAGGTGTTAAAATCCCCTACTATGATTATTTTACTGTCAATTTCCCCTTTTGTGGCTGTTAGTATTTGCCTTATGTATTGAGGTGCTTCTTTGTTGGGTGCATAAATCTTTACAATTTCTATATCTTCTTCTTGTATCGATCCCTTAGTTATTATGTAGTGTCCTTCTTTGTCTCTTGTAATAGTCTTTGTTTTAAAGTCTATTTTTTTCTGATATGAGTATAGCTACTCCAGCTTTCTTTTGATTTCCATTTGCATGGAATATCTTTTTCCATCCCCTCATTTTCAGTCTGTGTGTGTCCCTAGGTCTGAAGTTGGTCTCTTGTAGACAGCATATATATGGGTCTTGTTTTTGTATCCATTCATCCAGTCTATGTCTTTTGTTTGGAGCATGTAATCCATTTTCATTTAAGGTAGTTATTGATATGTATCTTTCTATTACCATTTTCTTAATTGTTTTGGGTATGATATTGTAGGTCTTTTCCCTCTCTTGTGATTCCTGCCTAGAGCAATTCCTTTAGCATTTGTTGTAAAGCTGGTTTGGTGGTGCACAATTCTCTTAGCTTTTCCTTGTCTGTAAAGGTTTTAATTTCTCTGTCCAATCTGAATGAGGTCCTTGCTGTGTAGAGTAATCTTGGTTGTAGGATTTTCTCCTTCAACAGTTTAAATATGTCCTGCCACTCCCTTCTGGTTTGCAGAGTTTCTGCCAAAAATTTGGCTGTTAAACTTATGGGGATTCCCTTGTGTCTCACTGTTTTTCCCTTGCTGCTTTTAATATGTTTTCTTGTATTTAATTTTTGACAGTTTGATTAATATGTGTCTTGGCATATTTCTCCTTGGATTTATCCTGTATGGGACTCTCTGTGCTTCCTTGACTTGATAAACTCTTTCCTTTCCCATATTAGGGAAAATTTCAACTATAATCTCTTCAAATATTTTCTCAGTCCCTTTCTTTTCTCTTCTTCTTCTGGGACCCCTATAATTCAAATGTTGTTACGTTTATTGTTGTCCCAGAGGTCTCTTGACTTTCCTCAATTCTTTTCATTCTTTTTTCCTTATTCTGCTCTGCAGTAGTTATTTCCTCTATTTTATCTTCCAGGTCACTTATCCGTTCTTCTGCTCAGTTATTCTGCTATTGATCCCATCTAGAGTATTTTTAATTTCATTTATTGTGTTTTTCATCACTGTTTGTTTGCTCTTTAGTTCTTCTAGGTACTTGTTAAATGTTTCTTGTATTTTCTCCATTCTATTTCCAAGATTTTGGATCATCTTTACTATTATTATTCTGTATTATTTTTCAGGTAGACTGCCTATCTCTTCTTCATTTGTTAGGTCTGGTGTGTTTTTGCCTCGCTCCCTCATCTGCTGTGTGTTTCTCTGTCTTCTCCTTTTTCTTAACTTACCATGTTTTGGGTCTCCTTTTCTCAGGCTGCAGGTTCGCCATTCCCATTGTTTTTGGTGTCTGTCCCCAGCGGCTAAATTTTGTTCAGTGGGTTGTGTAGGCTCCTAGTGGACAGGACTAGTGCCTGTGTCCTGGTGGATGAGGCTGGATCTTGTCTTTCTGGTGGGCAGGATAGCATCCAGTGGTGTGTTTTGGGGTGTCTGTGACATTATTATGATTTTAGGCAGACTCTCTGCTAATGGATGGGCTTGTGTTCCTTTCTTTCTTGTTGTTTGGCATAGGGTGTCCAGCACTGTAGCTTGCTAGTCGTTGAGTGGATCTGGGTCTTGGCATTGAGATGGTGATCTCTGGGAGATTTGTGCCATTTGTTATTACATGGAGCTGAGAGGTCTCTTGTGGACCAGTGTCCTGAAGTTGGCTCTCCCACCTCATAGGCACAGCCCTGACTCCTGGCTAGATCACCAAGAGTCTGTCATCCACACAGCTTAGAATAAAAGGGAGAAAAAAAGGAAAGAAAGAAAGAAATTGTCTCATGTCCATCTCTTGGGTCCATGCTGATAGCCACGGCTTGCACCCATCACTGGAGTTCCTTTAAGTGGCCCTCTTATTCCCCTCTCCTCGTGCACCAGGAAACAAAGAGGGAACATAAAGTCCTTGCTTCTTCGACAGCTCCAGACATTTTCTCAGACTCCCTCCCGACTAGTTGTTGCACACTAACCCCTTCAGGCTGTGTTCACACAGCCAACCCCAGTCCTCTCCCTGCTATCTGACCTCCAAAGCCAGAGCCTCAGCTCCCAGTCCCCACTCACCCTGGTGGGTGAGCAGACAAGTCTCTCAGGCTGGTGAGTGCTGGTTGGCACTGATCCTCTGTGCAGGAATCTCTCCACTTGCCCTCTGCACCCATGTTGCTGCGCTCTCCTCCATGGCTCTGAAGCTTCCCCCCTCTGCCACCTGCAGTCTCTGCCCATGAAGGGCCTTCCTAGTGTGTGGAGAACTTTCCTCCGTCACAGCTCCTTCCTACTGGTGCATGTCCCATGCCTATTCTTTTGTCTCTGTTTTTTCTTTTTTCTTTTGCCTTACCCAAGTTCGTGGGGAGTTTCTTGCCTTTGGGGAGGTATGAGTTCTTTTGTCAACATTCAGTAGGTGTTCTGTAGGAGTTGTTCCACACGTAGATGTATTTCTGCTATATTTGTGGGGAGGAAGGTGATCTCTGCGCCTTACTCTTCCGCCTTCTTGAAGCTCCTCCTGTAACATATTTTTTATCATCTCATTTTTTTGAATGGTGTGGCTGTATTCTTGTCTTATTGGTTTTGGGGCCTGAGGTGTACAGCACTGGAGTTTGCAGGCAGTTGAGTAGAGCTGGGTCTTGGTGCCAGATGAGAACTTCTGTGAGACCTCACTCCAATCCATATTCCCTGGGGTCTGAGGTTCTCTCTTAGTCCAGCCGTTTGGACTTGGTACTCTCACCACATGAGGTCAGGTCTGATCCCTGGCCTGGGAATGAAGATTCTGCAAGCTGCACAGCATGGCAAAAGAAAAGATAAGAAAAGAAAAGGAGCAGAAAAATAAGAAAGAATAAAAACTAAAATAAAATTAGAAAAGTAAAAAATATATTAGGAAAAATAAAAATATAAGTGAAACAACTACAACAAGTTAAAACAGAACCACAACAGAAAAGAGGGGAAAAAGAGAAAAAGGAACCAACCCAAAGGAGCAGAACAATAACAAAGTATAAAGACTAAAATAAAATGAGAAAAATTAAAAATTTATTAGAAAAATATAAATGTATCAACAACAACAAGGTAAACAGAATCGCAACCTGAATAAAAAAGGCCGGAAAGGAGCTTGGCTCTGGTGGGGGGGGGGGGGG
>NW_020172841.1:107137-318132 GCF_003031525.2 Neophocaena asiaeorientalis asiaeorientalis
TCAGGTAGGGGTGGGGCTTAGGGTGGGGGAAGAGCCTATGTGGGATGATGTTTAAGCATGGGGCATGACCTAGGATCAGGACCAGTGTGGCAGGTAAGGCAGCATGTCCTGAGGGGGGCCTTGGAGTGAGGAGTTCAGGAGTTTGTAGGTAAGGCTCTAGGTAGGAGTGTGGAGGTGGAGCTTAGGCTCAGCCTGGCTGGATGAAGCCTCCAAGAGTGGAGGATTAGGCCTGGCACACCAGCAGACTCCTTGGGGCCCAAGTGGGCAGGGGAAATGCTGGCCACTCTCTCTCCCATTCCTCTACTCTCCTGAGGGTCTCCCCCATCCCCTTCGATCCCCTAACTGTGGGTGAGCCACACTGGGTGTCGGAATCCACTCCCCCAGCCAATCCCCAGAGGCACTGGGCCCTTCTGTCTGGCCTTTACTTTTCCTCCCCGCCCTTTTTCCCTCAGGATTCACATGGCTGGAGTGTACCTCAGTGGACAGAGGGTCAGGCCTGGGACCTCAGCAGGCTCCCTAGATCCCAAGTGGGTAGGGGAAATGCTGGCCACATTTCCTTCTAATACTGTGCCCTCCTGATGGTCTCTCCCATTCCTCTTCTGGTGTGGGAAAACTTCCCCTCCCCAAGCTACCCCTCAGAGGTGCCAGTCCCATCCCTCTTCCTCTTCTCTTCCCTCTCACTTCCCCACATGTCCTACCCTGTCACTGGTGGGTTCCTCCCATCCCCTTAGGTGTCTGTGGTCCCCCACCAGTGCCTGGTAGTTGTCCAAGTTGTGTGGAGATACGAGCTATGTGTCTTCCTAGTTCACCATCTTGACTCTGCCCCCAGTCTGTATACTTTAAAGTGTTAATTTTGAAGTAGAATCAAGGAATTGTACCTTTGGTAAGTAAGGACTAACTTGTGATAAGTAAAGTTAACATTTCCCCAGAAAGGCTGGATAAAATATCCAAACAAGAAAAATCTGCTTGAAGGGATCAGAGTGCTGCCAAGGCAGTTGGACCTAGAGGAGCCAAGATTACAGGCAGAAAGAGAGTTCATCATGTGAGCCCATCATTCACACAGTGCTTTACTTCTCTGCACCTCTGCTTACTTTTGGCATGTGGTTAGGCTTCAGGGACAACTAAGAAGCTAGACAAAGGGTGGTAGAAAGGAAAGGTGAAGGCTGCAAAGCTTTTGGCAATATCACGTAGCTAAAGAGGTGAAAACTGAAGTTTCAGATTGTAAGGGCAGCTAGAATTTGAGAGTCCATGGTCCCTGAGAAAAGACAAGTAGAGAGGATGACATTGCATTTCTTACCTTCAAATGGTTTGGTGAATTTGTACACTGCTCAGTGCAAGAGGCTAAGAAGATAAGCAGAGTCAAGTAAAAAAGAGAGTGGAGTTCAAGGAGGAGTGACAGTACTTACCATTTAGAGTGGTAATGAAAGCTTTCAATTCCATTTTGGATGAAGGAAAGGGAAATGTTGGAAATGTGTTGTGATTAAGTATTTAATCTTAGAAAATCATCAGAGTTTATTTTCCTAAACATTATTTTAGATATGTATTGTTACTTTATTTTTACTATTTTCTGTGGCACATCTGTGTGTGTGTATATATATATATATATATATATATACACATATATGTATATATTTACTATTAATCTATGTTAGTATTTTCTTCTTAATTAACACATTCTTATAAATAAGTTAGATATATAATTACCTATTTATCTAGCAGATATATATGCAGATTTTTTTCAATATTTTAGTTAGGTATTTTGTACATGGAAATCACAAGGTTAGATAAAGTTTCTATTGTTGAAATTGACTATTAAAAATTGATGACAATTTAAAAAAATAGATGATAAAAGTATTTTGTCATTACACATCACTTGGAGACTGCTATATTGACAATAATCAAGGAATGCAGAATTATTATTTGGAAATGGAATAAAACAATTTAAAACATATTTAAGACATATAAACACACATTTTATTTCTTATGTCACAAAGTAGAAATACCATGGCCTGAGTAGTAACAACTACATTTGTTCATAGAAAAGCAATCTAAATTTTCTAAGTTGTAGATTATTCTAAGGAATAACTACTTAATAAAAAATTGAAAACTTTAATCAAAGCTCAAGAAACACCAAATCTTTCTATAATTCTTTTGTCTGTTGTTCAAATAAAGCTTATCTTTCTATTTTTTTCCCATTTACTTGAATTTGCAAATGAATCTAGAATAATGCACATAATTTGGATCATTTAAATGTTATAATAGTCATACTTAAAGATAGATTAAAAATGATATTATTTTTAGGATACCAGTTAAATTGGAACCTTAATATATCAAGTGTATAAAATTGATCAAATTAATAAACACTATATGTAATTAACCACATGTTATCATAACTCTAGTAGCTGAAATATTAATTTTGAGAAAAAAAATTCATATTTATGATTATATTGCTAGATAGGTTATATATGTCTACTTGAAACTACTCTTATCAAAACAATGCCATAGAAGAACCCAAGGACTTTGGTCAAGAGACTTCAATTCTGTACCAAGCTTTGTCATCATAAGCTTTTTGGTTTTGGAGAATTAAATTTAACCTTTCTGGACATAAGTTAACTGGTCTGGAAAAGGAGAGTTTGACCAATCTTTAAGATTCTATATTGCTCAAGCAGTTCATACTTGCGTCTTCTGAGGTCACCATGTTCAGTTGATCATGTTGGTGTATGCTCAACTTTGAAAGCTGATGCTCAAAACTTAGATTAAATTTAACATAAATAAATCTCACAATGATTAAGAAAAAATTAGAGCGATTTACAAAAGGAATTTGAGCACCTCAAGTTGAAAACAAAAGCTATCCATTATTTGAAGATTATTTTATTTTGTATTCAACCACTATGAGTGCATTATCCCTTTAATTTTTTTTAAAACATGGTGTATGTCCAGCAGATTTAAAATCAAATATAATTACTGATATGTGCTTTGTGAGAATGTGGAGGAAAAATTACAGAGTACCATATTCAGCTTCAGTTTTTATTGGTTGAGTATATATTCAGACACCTACAGATACACAAACATATGTATGCATAATATAGTGTGCCTTGTATTACAGGTAAACATGCATACATATAATATAATCACTATTGTACCACTTCATTATAAAAAGTTGTGGAAAATATTATTTTATGAAATATTTTATTATTTAAAATGCTTTTAAAAGTAGAATTAAAACAATTTTCTCAAGGAATTGGAAACTTTAAACTCTTTGTAAAAAAGTTTGTGTGTGCCATTTGGAGCATATATTGATGAGGCAGTTATCTATTATTCCAGTTCTTATTCCTCTTTTCCTCACAGGCTCTATTCTTACATGAGATGAATCAGTGTTTCAAACAAAGTTTTGGAATAATTAAATTATGGAAGTTTGTGTTTGTATAATGTAATCACCTAATATATTAGGGATTTTGTTATTTACATGTTGTTTATAATTCCCTAGAACTATCTTTTTTGATAAGATCACAACTTCAACCTTGCAAAGAATCTATCAGTTACTTTATTTATTGCTTAAAAAGAAACTGACCTGTGATATTTTTGTTGTGAAAAAATAAGATTATGGGGGATCCCCTGGTGGCGTAGTGGTTGGGAGTCCGCCTGCTGATGTGGGGGACACGGGTTCGAGCCCTGGGCTGGGATGGTCCCACGTGCCGTGGAGCGACTGGGCCCGTGAGCCACAGCTGCTGAGCTTGTGCGTCTGGAGCCTGTGCTCCACAGCGGGAGAGGCCGCAGTAGTGAGAGGCCCATGCACCGTGATGGAGGGTGGCCCCCGCTCGCCGCAACTGGAGGGGCCCTTGTGCGGAGAGGAGGACCCAGCACAGCCATAAATAAATGAATAAATAAATTTATAAAAAAATAAGATTATGATTTAATGATGTCACAATATCATATCAAGTACTTTTTCCTTAATTTTGTGTGCTGAATGAGAGTGTTATCAAAAGGATATGATCATTAGCAGTCAGCAAATACCTTAATGATCTTATTCGAAACCATGGAAAAACACTCTAATCAGAGTCTATTGAGTGATAGTCATAAAAAGTTTCTGTTTTTCAAATATTGGGGGTGGGAGAAAATACTATGCAGCAAATATATTTTACATCTTAAACTTATAATAAATATTTACAGTTTATTCAGAAAGAGATTAGATCACTCACCCATGCATGTAAGAAACATGTCATGCAAAAAGCAATTATTTGTGCCACATTTTGAAGAATAGATAGAAATTTGAGAGGCAAAGAAAAAGAAGAGCATCTCATATCGTGACTCTGGAATGATAAATGGTAAAGCATGTGCAATATACACTGATTTACATTTTTATCTAAGTATCTTGATTTGGATCAGTCTCCTTGGAGTAAACAGTTTTTGTAAGGAAATAATGGGTGATAAACCTGGAAAGCAGGACTGGAACTAGATTGTAAACACTCTGAAAATCATGTTTCCCTCATTCTATTGAAAATACCTTCACTGAGGTCACTTATCAATAAATTGTATGCTTCTTTTTCAGTCCTTTACCTAGCGTCGTGGAATCACTTTAGGTGGTTGATTGGTCTACATTACTTTTTGGCTTCTGTCTTAATATGCTTGGGTTGCTATAACAAAATACCATAGACTGGATGGTTCATAAACAACAGAAATTTCTCACAGTTCTGGAGCCTAGGAAGTCCAAGATCAAGGTGCCAGATGATTGGGTGTCTAGAAAGGGTCTGCTTCCTTATTTGCAGATGGCCATATTCTCTTTATACCCTCACATGGCAAAGAGCAGGGAGAGTACTTTGGGGTCTCTTTTATAAAGCACTAATCCCATTCATGAGGACTTCACCCTCATGACCTAATTACCTCCCAAATGCCCTATCTCGTACTACCATCACATTGAGAGTCAGGATGGCAACATATGAATAATATGGGACCACAAACGTTTAGTCTACAGCAGATTCCATAATGCTCCATCTCCAGTCATTTTTTGTTTGTTTTCTTCCTAAATTTGCATCTCATTCTTCCTAGTTTCCTTTGCATCTTACTTTTCTTTCTGTGCCCTAAATGTTGATGTAATGTATATTTTCCTACACCATATTTTTCTCATTCTGCACAAATTCCCTAGACAATATCACTCTTTCCCATAATTTTAATTTTTAGATGTGATTCAGTAAAATGGTTTGTTGATGTTATTTTATTTCTATATCTGAACTCTTCTAGAGCTTCAACACTTTACAGAAAATTACAATATGTAGATAATCTGAATAAATTCATTATGTGAGATGGCTATACATATGCATATCAAAGCTTATGTCATTCATTCCAACCCAGTGACTGCCTCATCACCAGTCTGATTACTTAAGCCAGAAACACAAGTCATCATTGGTATCTACCTCATACCTCACAGTCATATCTAATGCATCACTATTGTAGAATAAGATTTATACATTCTTTTAAACTTTTAAATTCATTCTTTGTCTATTCCCTATTGACTTTGTTTACATCATATTTTTTTAAAATAAATTTATTTATTTATTTATTTTTGGCTGCATTGGGTCTTCGTTGCTGTGTGTGGGCTTTCTCTATTGCTGCGAGTGGGAGCTACTCTTCGTTGTGGTGTGCAGGCTTCATGTCCCCTGCTCTGGCAGGCGGATTCTTAACCACTGTGCCACCAGAGAAATCCTTCATCATGTTTTGACAGGATAAATTCAGTACTTGTTTGGTTTTTAGAGATGAGCCTTCAAGCTTGTCTACATCTTATTTTTACTCAACTTTTTCAAACCCAGTTTCCTTTTCAAGAATATTTTCCCCCTGTGTTTACAATCTTTTAGAGTCTTGGAAATGGAGACAGTATACATGGATATTTTCATCTATACGGGATTCATCATTTGTGGAGAAAATATTTACTAAGCTTTTCCAATAAACTCTGGAGATTTATTTGCAGTCCAAGATTCTTCCAAAGGTCTCCAGTGAAATTTCTTGGTTGGAATACACATACTAGAAGATTGTTGTATAAGAAATATGCAGAATGCCTTGAAAGCTATCATAACCTGAAAACTTTAGTTCCTGGATTGTAATAGCATATTCAGCATAGTAAACATTTTTGGAATTTGTAACTATTCTAAACAAAATTGTTCATATATTTGAGAAAACTGTCACTGTCTCACAGGGCTTCCTTTGTATATCACAAAGGAGGTGTACAACATATTATGAAGGGGAAAATAGTTTACATACACCAGAAAAACTGCTTTCCACATCCAGGCTTTGTAATTCAACCTCCATATAATTGGCAATTTTCCTTTGATCATTTCTTTGACTGCTTGGAGGTTTCTGTAATATCACACTAATAAGATTTTTACCTTAACATCTTACAATTAACTCTGAACATGACTGTCAGCTTGCTCTTGAATTCTTGAGACCAGGCATTTCTTGTCCATGAGATAAACACACAGAATGAAGAGTGTTACTAAAATAAATCTCTCTCATCTATATAGAAAACATTTATTGATATGGCCTTATTCATCAATAATATTTTATAAATAATACAATTATATACAATTGCTTTAATGTCAACTATGTTGCCACTTTGATGTGATGGAGCAGGAAACAAATCTTGAATCTGTTGAACCATGTAAGGCTTGCTTTTAATATCACCTTCTTTGCTGACTCATAACTCTTCTTCACAACCTCCATCATCAGCTTCTCAAGAAAATTCACTACCTTTAGTTAGATCAATAAGTAAAGAAAGATGTTAATATCACTCTCATTCTTTATCTAATTTACTAGTTATTTCACAAATTTTTATATCAATATTTTTTTCTGTATTATGCATTCTACTATCAAATACTATACACATAACTTCCTATTTACTCTTTATTAGGACTCCATTGTTCTTACCCATATTATGCATTGTGGTAATTGGCATATTCAGCACACAATGTTAGAGTTTTGCAACATGCTCCTTTATCAAAAGGCTATCATATTATCATTTGCATTTATTCAATGCATCTTCTCAATGTTTATGAGTTCAAATATGATCCAAGAAAGGTAAAAACAAAGGTAAAAAAATAATAAATCATTCAACAAACACATTCAGAAAAATGCAAAATTTCAGCCAATAACACTCAGGGTGATTCTGAGTTTCCTCTCTTAGTGGTAGCAACATCTCAGATGTCATCTTGTTGACACCCTGCAAGCTTTTCAAAGAATACATAGTTCTGGAGTTTTAACATTTTATTTTCAACAGAATTCATGGATATGTCCATGTATTGCTTTTTATTATTTATTTATTTACTTATTTATTGGTTCAGGGAGGGTATATTTTTTTTTAAATCCCCAGATACTGAGATAAAATTATTAAGTTAAAGGAGTATATAGTAAAATGTATATATTCAATAGGGTATTAAGATGTGAGCTTTCTAACATTTTGAAGAAAATGGCTGGGTTGTCAGGGCTTTCCAATAGTTAAAGACTGTACCTTCTCACCTGGACATATCCAAAGGACAAGAACCAAAAATTATTTTAAAATTGAATTTAATATTCTTATTGTTAATGATGATATTGAATGATTATTATGTATATATTATATATAATTATGTATATATATGAATACATAAATTTATATATATATATACAAATTCATGTATATATACATGAATTTTTGTATCCATATTGAAAATCAGCTACAACCAAAACACCCCTCATTGGTCATAATTGATGTTGCTTAAGCATCAACTAATTATTCTGAAATTGTGAAATAAAAGTAAAAAAAGACTTTTATAAAGGAAAAATAAGGTGCATCTCCTTCTCACTCTCCCTATCCCACCACTCTAGGTGGTCACAAAACACTGAGTTGATCTCCCTGTGCTATGCAGCTGCTTCCCACTACCTATCTATTTTACATTTGGTAGTGTATATATGTCCATGCCACTCTCTCACTTCATTCTAGCTTACCCTTCCCCTCACCCTGTGTCCTCAAGTCCATTCTCTACATCTGCATCTTTATTCCTGTCCTGCCCCTAGGTTCTTCAAACCATTTTTCCCCTTTTTTTAAGATTCCATATATATGTGTTAGCATACAGGATTTG
Source organism: Neophocaena asiaeorientalis asiaeorientalis (assembly GCF_003031525.2). Lineage (NCBI taxonomy): Eukaryota > Metazoa > Chordata > Mammalia > Artiodactyla > Phocoenidae > Neophocaena > Neophocaena asiaeorientalis. The sequence goes on from NW_020172841.1 coordinate 115,243, forward strand.
TTTTTCTCTTTCTGACCTATTTCACTCTGTATGACAGACTCTAGGTCCATCCACCACACTACAAATAACTCAGTTTCGTTTCTTTTTATGGCTGAATAATATTCCATTGCATATATGTGCCACATCTTCTTTATCCATTCAACTGTTGATGGACAGTTATGTTGCTTCCATGTCCTGGCTATTGTAAATAGAGCTGCAATGAACATTGAGGTACATGACTCTTTTTGAATAATGCTTTCCTCAGGGTATATGCCCAGTAGTGGGTTTGCTGGGTCGTATGGTAGTTCTACTTTTAGTGTTTTAAGGAACTTCCATACTGTTCTCCATAGTGTCTGTATCAATTTATATTCCTACCAACAGTGCAAGAGGGTTCCATTTTCTCCATACCCTCTCCAGCTCTAATTGTTTGAAGATTTTTTGATGATGGCCATTTTGACTGTTGTGAGGTGATACCTCATTCTAGTTTTGATTTGCATTTCTCTAATTATTAGTGATGTTGAGCATCCTTTCAAGTGTTTGCTGGCGATCTGTATATCTTCTTTGGAGAAATGTCTGTTTATGTCTTCCACCCATGTTAGATTGGGTTGTTTCTTTTTTGATATTGAGATGCATGAGCTGCTTATATATTTTGGAGATTAATCCTTTGTCAGTTGCTTCATTTGCAAATATTTTCTCTCATTATGAGGGTTGTCTTTTCATCTTGTTTATGGTTTCCTTTGCTTTGCAAAAGTTTTTAAGTTTCATTAGGTCCCATTTGTTTATTTTGGTTTTTATTTCCATAACTCTAGGAGGAGGTTCAAAAAGGATCTTGCTGTGATTTATGTCATAGAGTGTTCTGCCTATGTTTTCCTCTAAGAGTTTTATAGTGTCTGGCCTTACATTTAACTCTTTAATCCATTTTTAGTTTATTTTTGTGAATGGTGTTAGGGAGTGTTCTATTTTCATTCTTTTCCATGTAGCCGTCCAGTTTTCCCAGCACCACTTATTGAAGAGACTGTCTTTCTTCCATTTTATATTCTTGCCTACTTTATCAAATATAAGGTGACCATATGAGCATGGGTTAATCTCTGGGTTTTCTATCCTTCTCCATTGATCTATATCTCTGTTTTTGTGCAAGTACCACACTGTCTCGATTACTGTAGCTTTGTAATATAGTCTGAAGTCAGAGAGACTGATTCCTCCAGCTCCATTTTTCTTTCTCAAGACTATTTTGGTTCTTCAGGGTCTTTCATGTTTCCATACAACTTGTGAAATATTTTGTTCTACTTCTGTGAAAAATGCTGTTGGTAATTTAATAAGGAATGCATTGAATCTGTAGATTCCTTTAGGTAGTATAGTCATTTTCACAATATTGATTCTTCCAATCCAAGAACATGGTATATCTCTCCATCCATTTGTATCATCTTTAATTCCTTTCATCAGTGTCTTATGGTTTTCGGCATACAGGTCTTTTTTCTCCTTAGGTTGGTTTATTCATAGGTGTTTTATTCTATATGTTGCAATGGTAAATGGGAGTGTTTCCTTAATTTCTCCTTCAGATTTTTCATCATTATTGTATAGGAATGCATGAGATTTCTGTGAATTAATTTTTTATCCTGCTACTTTACCAAATTCATTTATTAGCCCTAGTAGTTTTCTGCAAACAGTGACAGCTTTATTATTCTTATCTGATTTGGATTCCTTTTATTTCTTTTTCTTCTCTGATTGCTAAAACTTCCAAAACTGTATTGAATAATAATGGTAAGAGTGGACAAGCTTGTCTTTTTCCTGAATTTAGAAGAAATGGTTTCAGTGTTTCACCATTGAGAATGATGTTGGCTGTGGTTTTGTCATATACAGCCTTTATTGTGTTGAGGTAGGTTTCCTCTATGCCCACTTTCTGGAGACTATTTATCATAAATGGGTGTTGAATTTTGTCAAAAGTTTTTCTGCATCTATTGAGATGATCATGTGTTTTTTTCTTCTTCAGTTCGTTAATATGATGTATCACATTGATTGATTTGCATATATTGAAGAATCCTTGCATTCCTGGGATAGACCCCACTTTATCATGGTGTATGATCCTTTTAATGTGCTGTTGGGTTCTGTTCGCCAGTGTTTTGTTGAGGATTTTTGCATCTATGTTCATCAGTGATATTGGTCTGTAGTTTTCTTTCTTTGTGATATCTTTGTCTACTTTTGGTATCAGGGTGATGGTGATCTCGTAGAATAATATTTTTCTTAAGATAACCAAAACAAATGTAGTAGGCTTCCTGGCTCCCATGACGTTTGATGTTCCAGAGTCCAAAAATATTTATGAAATTTTAGCCAGAGATCAGTTTTCATTTTATAAATGTGAGCTATATCAAATTCTCTTTTTACCTCTGTGAAGAAAATGTTGCTCTCTCTGGAAGTGTGCAATGTTTAGAACTTTGTACATTTCATTATTATCTTTAGAAACAATCTCTTCCTCTTGTTCATGTGGATTGAATGTTTCAGATCAAACAAGAAACAATGTTCTTGTCAATTAACATAGAACATAATACAGTGGTTTGATTTCAGGTGCCTGAATATAGCAAAAATTGAGTAAGAAGATGCATATTCTCTTTCATTATTGAAAAGAACAGAAGGTATACATACTTATTCATTGCCATTTTATTTAAAAACTAATATTCAAATATTTTACCCTCAGTTTCCATGTTTGCTTTTTGTTTGTTTGTTTCTTTTCAGATCCCATGTGTGAGTGAGATCATACAATGGTTGTTGCCAAGGGCTGGAGAATGGAGGAAGTGAATAGAGGTTTATCAAAGGGTACAAAGTTTCATTTATAAGATGAATACAGTCTGACTATCTAATGTACAGGACAATGATTATAGTTAATAATACTGTAATGAATATTTAAAAATTGCAAGGGGAGTATATCTTAAACTCTTCTTCCACACACAAACACACAAAAGTAACTATGTGGGATATGTTAATTAATTCAATAATGGTAATCCTTTCACAATGTATATGTATATCAATTCATCACATTGTATATTTTAAAAAAAAATTTAGCTTAACTTTCAAAAAATATTATTTATTTTGCTGTGCCAGGTCTTAGTTGCAGCAATGCAGGATCTTTTTTTTTTTAACTTGTGGATGGTGAGATTTTCGATGTCACATGCATGCCCTTAGTTGTGGCTTGTGGGACCTAGTTTCCTGACCAGGGATAAAACCCAGTGCCCCTGCATTTGGCGTGTGGAGGATTAACCACTGAACCATCAGGGAAGTCCCTTAAATCAAATCTTTTTTTTTTTTTTCTTTACATCTTTATTGGAGTACCATTGCTTTACCAAGTACTGTTAGTTTCTGCGGTATAACAAAGTGAATCAGCCATATGTATATATATATATCCCCATATCCCCTCACTCTTGAGCTTCCCTTCAACCCTCCATATCCCACCCTTCTAGGGGGTCACAAAGCACCAAGCTGATCTCCCTGTGCTATGCAGCTGCTTCCCACTAGCTGTCTACTTTACATTCAGTAGTGTATATATGTTAATGCTACTCTCTCACTTCATCTCAGCTTCCCGTCCTCTCCCCTGTGTCCTCAAATCCATTCTCTACGTCTGACTCTTTATTCATTTCCTGACCATAGGTTCATCAGATCCATTCTTTTTTAGATTCCATATATATGTGTTAGCATACAGTATTTGTTTTTCTCTTTCTGACTTACTTAACTCTGTATGACAGATTCTAGGTCCATCCACCTCACTACAAATAACTCAATTTCGTTTTTTTTAATGGTTGAGTAATATTCCATTGTATATACCTGCCATATCTTCTTTATCCATTCATATGTCGATGGACACAGGTTGTTTCCATGTTCTCGCTATTGTAAATAGTGATGCAATGAATATTGTGGTACATGTCTATTTTTGAATTATGGTTTTCTCAGGATATATGTCCAGTAGTGGGATTGCTGGGTCATATGGTAGTTCTATTTTTAGTTTTTTAAGGAACCCCCGTACTGTCCTCCATAGTTGCTGTATCAATTTACATTCTCACTAACAGGGCAAGAGGGTTGCCTTTTCTCCACACCCTCTCCAACATTTATTGTTTGTAGATTTTTTGATGATGGCCATTCTGACCAGTGTGAAGTGATACATCACTGTGGTTTTCATTTGTATTTCTCTAATGATCAGGGATGTTGATCATCCTTTCATGTGTATGTTGGCAATCTGTATATCTTCTTTGGAGAAATGTCTATGTAGGTCTTCCTCCCAATTTTGGACTGGAATGTTTCTTCTTTGATATTGAGCTGCTTGAGCTGCTTTTATATTTTGGAGATTAATTCTTTGTCAGTTGCTTCATTTGCAAATATTTTCTCTCATTATGAGCACTGTCTTTTCATCTTGTTTATGGTTTCCTTTGCTTTGCAAAAGATTTTAAGTTTCATTGGGTCCCATTTGTTTATTTTTGTTTTTATTTCCATTTCTCTAGGATGTGGGTCAAAAGATCTTGCTGTGATTTATGTCATAGAGTGTTCTGCCTATGTTTTCCTCTAAGAGTTTTATAGTGTTTGACCTTACATGTAGGTCTTCAATCCATTTTGAGTTTATTTTTGTGTATGATGTTAGGAACTGTTCTAATTTCATTCTTTTACATGTAGCTGTCCAGTGTTCCCAGCACCACTTATTGAAGAGGCTGCCTTTTCTACATTGTATATTTGTGCTTCCTTTATAAAATATTAGGTGACCTTATAAACGCCTGTTTATCTCTGGGCTTTCTGTCCTTTTCCATTCATCTATATTTCTGTTTTTGTGCAAGTACCATATTCTCCTGATTACTGTAGCTTTGTAATATATTCTGAAGTCAGGGAGCCCGATTCCTCCAGCTCCGTTTTTCTTTCTCAAGTTTGCTTTGGCTATTTGGGGTCTTTTGGGTCCCCATACAAACTAAAAATTTTTGTTCTAGTGCTGTGAAATATGTGCTTGGTAGTTTGATATGGAGTGCATAGAATCTGTAGATTGCTTTGTATATTATAGTCATTTTCAAAATATTGATCCATCCAATCCAAGAACATGGCATATCTCTCTATCTGTTTGTATCATCTTTGATTTCTCTTTTTTTTTTTTTTTTTGATACACGGGCCTCTCACTGTTGTGGCCTCTCCAGTTGTGGAGCATGGGCTCCAGATGCACAGGCTCAATGGTCATGGCTCACAGGCCCAGCTGCTCTGCGGCATGTGGGATCTTCCCAGACTGGGGCACGGACCCGTGTCCCCTGCATCGGCAGACGGACTCTCAACCACTGCACCACCAGGGAAGCCCATCTTTGATTTCTTTAATCACTGTCTTATAATTTTCTGCATACAGTCTTTTGTCTCTTTAGGTAGGGTTATTCAGAGGTATTTTATAATTTTTGTTACAATGGTGAATGGTAGTGTTTACTTAATTTCTATTTTAGATTTTTCATTGTTAGTGTATAGGAATGTAAGGTATTTCTGTGCATTAATTTTTTTATCCTGCTACTTTAGCAAATTTATTGATTAGCTCTATTAGTTTTCCAGTGGCGTCTTTAGGATTCTCAATGTATAGTATCATGTTATCTGCAAACAGTGACAGTTTTACTTCTTTTTTACCAATTTGGATACCTTCTATTTCTTTTTCTCTTCTGAATGATGAAGCTAAAACTTACAATACTATGTTGATTAATAGTGGTGAGTGTGGGCAAACTTTTATTGTTTCTGATCTTAGAGGAAATGGTTTCAGTTCTTCTCCATTGAGAACGGTGTTGGCTGTGGGTTTGTCATATATGGTCTTGATTATGTTGAGGTAGTTTCCTTCTATGTTCACTTTCTGCAGAGTATTTATCATAAATGGGTGTTGAATTTTGTCAGAAGCTTTTTCTGCATCTATTGAGATGATCATGAGGTTTTCTTCTTCATTTTATTAATATGGTGTATCACATTGGTTGATTTGCATATTGAAGAATCCTTGCATTCCTGGGATAAACCCCACTTGATCAACGTGTATGATCCTTTTAATGTGCTGTTGGATTCTGTTTGCTAGTATTTTGTGGAGATTTTTTGCATCTATATTCAGCAGTGTTATTGACCTGTAGTTTTCTTTTCCTGTAACATCTTCATCTGGTTTTGGTAACAGGGTTTTAGTGGACTCATAGAATGAGCCTGGTGTTCCTTACTCAGCTATATTTTGGAAAAGCTGAGAAAGATATGTGTTAGCTCTTGTCTAAATGTTTGATAGAACGCAACTGTGAAGTCATCAGGTCCTGGGCTTTTGTTTGTAGAAGATTTTTAATCATAGTTTCAATTTCAATGCTTGTAATTGCTCTGTTCATGTTTTCTATTTCTTCTTGTTCAGTCTTGGAAGGTTGTACTTTTCTAAGAATTTGTCCATTTCTTCTAGCTGGTCTATTTTATTGGCATAGAGTTACATGTAGTAGTCTCTCATGATCCTTTGTATTTCTGCAGGATCAGTTGTTACTTCTCTATTTTCTTTTCTTATTCTGTTCATCTGAGTCTTCTCCCTTATTTTCTTGATGAGTCTGTCCAATGGTTTACCAATTTTGCTTAGCTTCTAAAATAACCAGCTTTTAGTTTTATTTATCCTTGTCATCCTTTCCTTCATTTCTTTTTCATTAATTTCTAATCTGATCTTTATGATTTCTTTCCTTCTGCTAACTTTGGGGGGGGGGTTAGTTGTTGTTCTTTTTTTCTCTAATTGCTTTAGGTGTAAGGTTAGGTTATTTATTTGAGATTTTTCTTGTTTCTTGAGGTAGGATTGTATTGCTATAAACTTCCCTCTTAGAACTACTTTTGCTGCATCCCATAGGTTTTGGGTCATCGTGTTTTCATTGTCATTTGTTTCTAGGTACTTTTGATTTCCTCTTTGATTTCTTAGAGATCTCTTTGTTGTTTAGTAGCATTTTAATTAGGCTCCATGTGTTTGAATTTTTGAGATTTTTTTCCCCTGTAATTGATACCTAGTCTCATTGCATTGTTGTTGGAAAACAACTTGATACAGTTTCAATTTTCTTATACATACCAAGACTTGATTTGTGACCCAAGATATTATCTGTCCTGGAGAATATTCAATGTGCACTTGAGAAAAAAGTGTATTCTGTTGTTTTTGTTTGGAATGTCCTATAAATATCAATTAAGTCCATCTGGTCTAATGTGTCATTTAAACCTGGTGTTTCCATATTTATTTTCATTTTGGATGATCTGTCCATTGGTGAAAGTGGAGTGTTAAATTTCTTTATATGTTATTGTCGATTTCTCCTTTTATGGATGTTAGAATTTGCCTTATGTATTGAGGTGCTCCTATGATGGGTGCATAAATATTTATAATTGTTATATCTTCTTCTTGGTTTGGTCCTTTGATCACTATGTATTGTCCTTCCTTGTCTGTTGTAATAGCCTTTATTTGAAAGACTATTTTGTCTGATATGAGTATTGCTACTCCAGCTTTCTTTTGATTTCCATTTGTATGCAATATCTTTTTCCATACCCTCACTTTCAGTCTGTATGAGTTCCTAGATCTGAAGTGGGTCTCTTGTAAACAGCATATATATATATGGGTCTTGTTTTTGTATCCATTCAGGCAGCCTCTGTCTTTTAGTTGTGGCATTTAGTCCATTTACATTTAAAGTAATTATATATATATATATATATATATATATATATATATTTCTATTACAATTTTCTTAATTCTTTTGGGTTTGCTTTTGTAGGTCTTTTCCTTCTCTTGGGTTTCCTGCCTAAAGAAGTTCCTTTAGCATTTGTTGTAAAGCTGCTTTTGTGGTATGGAATTCTCTTAACTTTTGCTTGTCTGTAAAGGTTTTAATTTCTCTGTCAAATCTGATTGAGATCTTTGCTGGGTAGATTAATCTTTGTTGTAAGTTTTACCATTTCATCCCTGTAAATATATCCTGCCACTCCCTTCTGGCTTGCAGAGCTTTTGCTGAAAAATCATCTGTTCACCTTATGGGAATTCCCATGTATGTTACTTGTTGCTTTTCCCTTGCTGATGTTAATATTTTTCTTTGTATTTTTGACAGCTTGTTTAATATGTGTCTTGGTATATTTTTCCTTGGGTTTATCTGTATGGGACTCTCTGAACTTCCTGGACTTGATTGACTATTTCCTTTCCCATGTTAGGGAAATTTTCAACTCTAATTTCTTCAAATATTTTCTCAAACCCTTTATTTTTCTCTCCTTCTTCTGGGACCCCTATAATTCTAATGTTGGCGCATTTAATGTTGTCCCAGAAGTCTCTGAGACTGTCCTCAATTCTTTCCATCCCTTTATCTTTATCCTGCTCTTTGGCAGTTATTTTCACTATTCTATCTTCTAGGTCACTTATCTCTTCTTCTGCCTCAGTTATTCTGTTATTGATTCCTTCTATAATGCTTTTAATTCATTGATTGTGTTGTTCATCATTGTTTGTTTGCTATTTAGTTCTTCTAGTTCTTTGTTAAATGTTTCTTATATTTTCTCCAGTCTATTTCTGAGATTTTGGTTCATCTTTACTATTATTACTATGAATTCTTTTTCAGGTAGACTGCCTATTTCCTCTTCATTTGTTTGTTCTGGTGTTTTTTTACCTTGTTCCTTCATCTGCTGCATATTTCTCTGTCTTCTCATTTTGTTTAACTTACTGTGTTTGAGGTCTCCTTTCCCAGGCTGCAGGTTTGTAGTTCCTCTTAATTCTGGTGTCTTCCCCCAGTGGGTGAGGTTGGTTCAGTGGCTTGTGTAGGCTTCCTGGTTGGGGGTACTGATGCCTGTATTCTGGTGGTTAAGGCTAGATATTGCCCCTATGGTGGGCAGGCCGTGTCCTTTGGTGTGTTTTGGGGTGTCTGTGAACTTAGTATGACTTTAGACAGCCTCTCTGCTAATGGGTGGTGTTGTGTTCCTGTCTTGCTAGTTGTTTGGCATGGGGCATCCAGCATTAGATCTTGATGGCCATTGGGAGGAGCTGGGTCTTAGTGTTGAGTTGGAGATCTCTGAGAGAGCTCTCATCGATTAATATTACATTGAGCCAGGAAGTCTCTGGTGGTCCAACATTCTGTGCTCTGCTCTCCTACCTTGGAGGCTTAGGACTGACACCCAGGTGGAGCATCAAGACCCTGCCAGCTGCAAGGCTTGGAAGAAAAGGAAGAAGAAGAAAGAAACAAACAGACGGAACCCCAAAACAAATGGTAAAACAAAATTAAACAGACAAAATCACACAAACAAACATACATACACACACTCACAAAAAGAGAGAGAGAAAAAAAAGGGAGAAACCAAACCAATAAATAAACCCACAAATGAAAATAATCACTAAAAACTAAGCTAAGACAAACATAAAACCAAACCCCCCCCAAAAAAAGAGGAAAGCAAACTACTAGTCCACTATTTCCCCAAAGTCCACTGCTCCAATTTTGTTAATACTCATTGTCTATTCAACATACGTAAGGTTTACCAAGCCGACTGTGGAGATTTAATCCACTGCTTCTGAGGCTGCATTGAGAAATTTCCTTTTCTCTTCTTTGTTCACACAGCTCCTGGGGTTCAGCTTTGGTTTTGGCCCTGCCTCTGCATGTAGGCCACCCTCAGGCTTCTGTCTCTGCCCGGGCAGAAGGGGGTTAAAACAGCAGCTGATTACGTTTCTCTTGCTCACTCAGACCAGGGAGTGGGAGGGGTAGAGTTCTCACTACTGGAATGTGGGGCTTGCTTGCAGTGGCAGAGGCTGGCATGACATTGCTACACTCTGAGGTGTGCTGTGTGTGCTCCCAGGGAAGTTGGCCCTGGGTCATGGGACACTGACAATGACATGTTGCACAGGCTCCTGGGAGGGTGTGGGTAGTGACCTGCGCTTGCATAGAGGCTCTTTTGTGGCAGTGGCAGCAGTGATATTTGTCCACAGTGCCCACCTCTGTGGTCTGAGATGATAGACATGGCTCACACTTATCTTTGGAGCTTGCTTAGGCCATGCTCTGTCATCTGTGGGCACAGGGAGCAGGAAGCCCCTCTCCCTGCACACCCCAAGACAATGGTCTCTTGCCTCTCTGGCAGGTCCAGACTTTTTCCCATACGCTCTTCCAGCTAGCTGTGGTGCACTAGCTCCCTTCAAGCTGTCTTCACATAGCCAACCTCAGTCCTCTCCCTGCAGTCTGACCTCTGAAGCCCAAGCCTCAGCTGCCAGCCCCCACCTGCCCCGGTGGTTTAGCAGAAAAGCGCCTCAGGCTGGTGAGTTCTGGTCAGTACCAATCCTCTGTGTGGGAATCTCCCTGCTTTGCCCTCTGCACCCCTGTTGGTGTTCTCTCCTCTGTGGCTCCAAAGCTCCCCCCCCATCTCCACCAGTGAAGGGGCTTCCTAATGTGTGGAAACTTTTCTTCCTTCACAGCTCCCTCCCAGATGTGCAGAGCCAGTCCCTGTTCTTTTGTTCTGTTTTTTTCTTTTGCTCTACCCAGGTATGTAGGGATTTTCTTGCCTTTTTGGAAGTCTGAGTTCTTCTGCCAGTATTCAGTAGGTGTTCTGTAGGAGTTGTTCAACGTATAGATGTATTTTTGATGCATTTGTGGGGAGGATGTTGATCTCCACATCTTACTCCACTGCCGTCTTGAAGGTCTCCCCACATTGTACATTTTAAATATCTTACAATTTTATTTATCAGTAAAATAAAGCTGAAGAAAGAAAGTTATGAAAGTGATAATTAACTTGATTGTGATAATTATTTCACCATGTATAAGTATATCAAATCTGTTGAATGCAATAAATACAATTTTATTTTTTAATTGTACTTCAATAAATCTGGGGAAAAAATCATAAATTGGAAGAAAAGGGAGGAAGAGAGTCCAAGATCATGATTGTGGAACATTATACAGCAGCAGGACAACCTGAATTCTCTGGAGAAAATGTCCCTATAGAGATAATTTGAATACAAGTTGGTTAAAACAGGATAGAGCACATTAAGAAGGGCAGTAGGTGCCATGTCCTCATAAATTCCTGTTAGTGTCCCTATAGAGATAATTTGAATACAAGTTGGTTAAAACAGGATAGAGCACATTAAGAAGGGCAGTAGGTGCCATGTCCTCATAAATTCCTGTTAGTGTCCCTATAGAGATAATTTGAATACAAGTTGGTTAAAACAGGATAGAGCACATTAAGAAGGGCAGTAGGTGCCATGTCCTCATAAATTCCTGTTAGTACTCAAAACATATTTGAAAGGAAAAGGAAGTCTCATAATTTAGGTGAGTAAATGATGAATAAAAATGACACTATTGTGACAATGTGAATTTGTTTTATCCATCCAGGTATTCTTAGATCGTAAGATCTTGGGGAAGTTGAGGCATATCTCTAAGCAGATGATGCTTAAAACGTTCTCTTGCACCACCCAGAATGAATACATAAATGTTATCTATCATACATTTTCATATTCATTAAGCCTTTTCATGATACTGTGGATATATCCCTAGCTCAGGCAACAGTCATGAATAAAATAACTAAAGGAGTTAAAACTTTCATTTATTTATAACAAAATACTGAATTGTTGCTTCAGCTGGTAGTCTCAAAAATACTAATAGGTATAAGAAGGATGACGTGAGAATGTAGATGTAGAGCTGGAAAATCAACATACTGTGAAAGGTGAGTCTATAATTCATCTTAAATTTGAAGAACTGCACATCATTTTATTTTATTTATTTTTAATATACATTTTTTATTGGGGTAGAGTTGTTTTACAGTGTTGTGTTAGTTTCTACTGTACAGTGAAGTGTAGTAGAGTTAGTTCCCTGTGCTATACAGCAGGTTCTTATTAGTCATATATTTTATACTTATTAGTGTATATATGTCAATCCCAATCCCAATCATTTTTGACATGCTCACTTGACATATTTGCTTCAAACCACAAGACCCTTGATCTTTAAAGAAGACTGACCACTTGTACCTTCACTTTGAGAGCTGAATTGAGCCATTACCATGAAGGTCTGTCATCTAATGGACTCCAATGAACATAATGACTTCAGTTCATTGGGTTAATGATCTGTGAATAGAAAATTGTCTAAATAAAATTTGAGAACATAGATTCAGTGAATCATTCCCTTTTAAAAGTATATTTTTCTTTAGAAGATAAAAAGCTGAAAAGATCTTTTAAAATTCTTGCTTACACTATAATTACTGGATAAGCAGTATGAAATAAATAATTACTCATTTTACTAAAAGTCACTAGGTAATAATAGTCTGATGTTTAAAAATTAATTTTGAGGTGTTGCAGTACACCAAATTATTAATTTCTTAGGAGGAGATAAGAATATAACATGCCTGTCTACAAGTAAATAAAATAACCTTGTTAGTGCTGGTGTACTGCACCAGCCTGGGGATCCTGCACTGGGAAGACAGACTCCCGGAACATCTTACTTTGAAAATCAGCAAGAGCCTTAAAGGGAATGTGCAAAATCTCTCTACATCCCAGCTTAGAGGTAGTAGTTTGAAAGAAATCTGGGTCAGACCATGTGCTCATTGTGGAGAGCCTAGTGGAGAGGCAGGTGGCAAAAAGGACTTGTCTGTGGATTGAGAGGCTGGCATAAACTATTTTTTGGAGATTGTTTTGACACAATAACACCAGTGCTAACAAGTGCAATTTCTGTATACTCCTTCTAGTCTATTAGCACTGAGACACTCCCTGTCCATCAGTGGGCCCCCAGCAGCTAAGAGACCCCAGGCAACACAGCTTCCCATAAGGGATATGTCCCTGTCCATCAGTGGGCCAGAAGAGGCTATACAGGAAGTGGTGCCAAATACCAGTGGGTCCACATCTATCAAAATGAGGCAATGGGGCTGGGTGCCATCTCTGTCTACCAGTGCACACAGAGTTGTTGGCCCTGCCACAACAGAAAGGTGCATGCAGCCTACATAAGGGTCAGTCCTAGAGTATATAGTTTTGGTGACCAGAGGAGAGCATCCTCCAGGGTCTAATAGGACATCTCCAATGTAAGCTTACTTCTCCAAGATAAGAAGATATAACCAACCTATATAATATATAGAAATAAACACAGAAAATTAGGAAAGTTGATAAGACAGAGGAATATGTTTGAAATGAAGGAATAAGACAAAATTTCAGAAAAAGTCTAAAAAAAGCAGAGATAAAAAAATTGAGCTGGTAAACAGTCCAAGGTAATAGTTATAAAGATGCTCACTGAAATTGAGAGAAGAATGCATGAGCATAGTGAGACATTCAATAACGTGTAAGATATTTAAAAAGAATTGAACAGAGCTAAAGGATACAAAAACTGAAATAAAAATACACTGAAAGGAATCATCAGTAGATCAAGTGATATAGAGGACTAGATCAGAAATCTGGAAGACAGAGTAGTGGAAATCACCTACGCAAAACAGAAAGAAAAGAAGAATATTTTAAAATAAGGATAGTTTAAGAGATATCTGGGAAAACATCAAGTATACTGACATTCATATTAAAGATGTCCCAGAAGCTGAAGAGAGAGAGAAAGGGATGAGAATTTCTTTGAAGAAATAATACCTGAACATTTCCCTAAACTCAGGAAAGAAACATATCCTGTCCAGGAATGACAGAGTCCCAACCAAGATGAATCCAGAGAGACATGCACCAAGACACATTATAATTCAAAAGGCAAAAATTAAAGATGAGTAAATATTAAAAACAGCAAGGGAAAACTAACCAGTTATGTAAAAGGGAACTTGCATAAGATTACCAGCTGACTTTTCAGCAGAAACTTTGCAGGCCAGAAGGGAGTGGCATGATATATTTAGAGTGCAGAAAAGAAAATAACCTACAAATAAGAATACTCTACCTGGCAGGTTATCATTTAGATTTAAAGAAGATTTTATAGACAAGAGTTTTACAGACAAGCAAAAGCTAAAATAGCTCAGCACCACTAAAATGGCTTTACAAGAAATGTTAAAGAGACTTCTCTAAGCAAAAAAAGGCCACAACTAGAAATATGAAAGTTAAAAAAGGAAAAATCTTACTGGTAATGGGAAAGATATGGTAAAGTTAGGGGAACAATCACGTATAAAACTAGTATAAAGATTAAAAACACAAAAGTAAAAAAACCAAACCAAAACAAAAAACTCCCACAAAAGTAGTATAATCAAATAAAATTATAATAGGTTGTTAAGGGATGCACAAAATAAAAGATGTAAAATATAATGTCAAAAAATAAAACATAGGAGGTAGTAAAAATGTAGAGTTGTTAAAATGTGTTTGAACTTAAGAGATTATCCACTTAAAATAATAACATAAATATATATATATATAAAACTTACATAACTTACATTATTTCTTATATATATATATATATATATATGTTGTCATATACAGGACATACCTGTAGCCTACATACTACATACCTGTAGTAACCACAAAGCAAAAACATATAATAGAAAAATGCATACAAAAAGAGAGAAATCCAAACACAGCACTAAAGACAGTCTTAAAATAAAAAAGAAGAGAGCACTTTGTCACAGCTCTCTTCTTTTTTTTTTTTTATTTGAGGACTGTCTTCAGTGCTGTGTTTGGATCTGGACATATATACACTACCAAATGTAAGGTAGATAGCTAGTGGGAAGCAGCCACATAGCACATGGAGATCAGCTCAGTGCTTTGTGACCACCTGGAGGGGTGGGATAGGGAGGGTGAGAGGGAGGGAGACGCAAGAGGGAAGAGATATGGGAACATATGTATATGTATAACTGATTCACTTTGTTATAAAGCAGAAACTAACACACCATTGTAAAGTAATTATACTCTAATAAAGATGTAAAAAAAAAAAGAAAAAAGAAGAAGAGAGCTAAAGAAGATGAAAGGAACAGAAGGAATGACAAAAACAATTAGAATAATTACATATCCATCACCAATTACCTTAAGTATAAAAGGACTAAATGCTCCAATAAAAGACATACAGGAACCAAATGGATAAAAATATAAGAACCGTATATATGCTACCTTTAAGAGAGACAATTCAGATCTAAAGGCACAGACAAAGTGAGAGGATGGAAGAAGTTATTCCATGCAAATGGAAATGGAAAAAAAAAAAGCTGGAGGAGCAAAACTTACAGAAGACAAAATGGACAATTTAAACAAAGACTGTCATTTTCACAACATTGATTCTTCCAATCCAAGAACATGGTAAAGCTCTCCAACTGTTTGTATCATATTTAATTTCTTTCATCAGTGTCTTATAATTTTCTGCATACAGGTCTTTTGTCTCCTTATGTAGGTTTATTCCTAGGTATTTTATTCTTTTTGTTGCAATGGTAAATGGGAGTGTTTCTTTAATTTATCTTCTAACTTAAATACTAATAAAGTGCTAAGGTTTATGTAATTCTAAACTAATTAAGGACAGTACCAATGCTGCCAAAAGTAAATAATAATAATAATAAATATAAAGAGAATCATTTTGCAGTACAGTGACTATGATTCTTAGAATTACAACATAGAAACTGTTTTGTGTAAGACTCAATAAATTTTCTTTTACAATGCTATTGCAGTTTTGGAGAATAATTTCACAGTATTTACCAAAAAATCCACTGTTAAGATTTGACCCTAAATAAGGCAAAGTATTTGCCATTTGCAAATTTAACTGCAAGAATATATATATGTTTTAAGCTGTTGTTCTCTTAATTTCAAATATCCTGCATTTTTACTCTTCTCATGATTACTGATTTACACAACACATTTGTGTGTGAATTATTTCCTACCTTTACTGTATGCTTGCCTTTACTGTTGAGCTTTTCCATTCGTAATTTTCTTTTTTCTAGATGTGGCCTTTTCTTTTCCACCTAGAGAAGATCCTTTAGCATTTATGTGAAGTGAGTTTGGTGGTGCTGAAATCTTTTAGCTTTTTCTTGACTGTAAATCTTTTGATTTGCTCATCAAATCTGAATAAGAATCTTGTTGGGTAGAGTATTGTTGGTTGTAGGTTTTTCCTTTTATCACTTTAAATATATTGTGCCACTCCCTTCTGACCTGCAGACTTTCTGCTGAAATATCAGCTGATAACCTTATAGGGATTCTCTTCTATATTATTTGTTGCTTTTCCCTTGTTGCTTTTAATATTTTCTTTCTCTCTTTTTTTTTTTTTTTTTCAATTTGATTACTGTGTGTCTTTGCCTGTTCCTCTTTGGTTAATCCTGTGTGGTCCCAGGGTAGACTCTGACCTGTTGGTGGACTTTGTTCCCCTGGGTGCCAGATCACTGTTTTCTTGCTTCTGGTGTCTGCCCCCTGGTGGGCGAGGCTGCTCTTGTGAAGAGCAGAGGCTGCTCTTCACAAGAGGCTTGTGAAGGTTTCCTGGTGTGAGGTACAGTGCCATCCCACTAGTGCTTGGGGTTGGGTCTTGGCTCTCTGGTAGGCAGGGCCATGTCAAGTGTCACATATAGAGTGGTATGGGCTCAGGACCACTTTAGGGAGACTGTCTGTTGATAGGTATGACTGTTCCCATCCTGTTAGTTGTTTTGACTTAGGCTTCCCAGCACTGGAACTTACAGGTTGTTGTGTGGGGCCAGATCTTGGTGCTAATTACCCATGCAAGATGTCTGCTTCCAGCAAGATTTCAAGTAGATGAACACACCCTGATATTTCCACCACCAGCTTGAGCCACAGCTGCCCCTCACCTCCACAGGAGAACCTCTAAGACCAGCAGGTATGTCTAGTCCAGGCTTCTATGAAGTCACTGCTTTTGCCCTGTGTCCCAGTGCACACAAGACCTTGTGTTCACCATCCAAGAGTGGACTCTCTGTTTCCCCCAGTCCTGTGGAGCTCCTGCACTCAAGCTCCACTGGCCTATGAAGGCCAATGCTCTGGGGTCTCCTCCCAATGCCAGACTCCCAGGCTGGGGAGCCTGATGTGGGGCTCAGAACTCTCACTCTTGTGGAAGCATTTCTGCTATATAATTCTTCTCCAGTTTGTGGTTCACCCAGCTGGGTGGCATGGGATTTGATTATATTGTGAGTTTGCCCCTCTTACCATCCTGTAGGGTTTCTTCTTTTTGTCTTTGGATATAGATTATATTTTTGGTAGGTTCCAGTCTTTTTATCAATTGTTCAGCAGTTAGTTGTGATTTTAGTGTGCTTATGAGAGGAGGTAAGATCAAGGTCTGTCTAGTGTGCCATCTTGTCTCCAGTTCTCTTCTTTATAAAGATTTTTTTTAACCTTTTTGGTTTTCTTTTGTTAAGGCTTCCTTTTGTTCTTAAACTAAATGCATAGGTTATAAAATATTTAACCTATAAGTATCTTCAGTATTTTAAGGTATACCTTGTAAGTTTGTTTCTATTTAAAGGAATATTCAGTCTTCCATGCTTTGGGGATTTATCCTTTGAAATTTCCATCATGAATACTACTCACTGTTAAAGTTCTATCTTTGAGTTTACTCCCCAAAAATTTTTATAAAGCTATATAACTTTTAGTTTCCAGATATTACCACTATACAATTTGTTGCTTTTTTATTTGACATTTCTTTCAGTCTAGTGTGTTAAAAGTTTTACTCACTCTATATAAATAAAAATGCTCCCATGAAGAATTCAATATAGGAAAAGATTGTAATACTTTATTGTCATCTTTTATGATAAAAAATGATTCATAGTTTTAATTTTGATGAAACCCACACTTTTTAAAACACAGAAATATTTTAATTGTAGCATTTTTTAAAAACTTGAATTTTACATGAAAGCCTAGTGAAAATTGTGTCCTCATTAAGCATACAAAAAGTATGATAACTCATTAATTAAAAAGAAGAAAAAAGTTTGAAGACCTACATATGTATTATATAATTTTCCCTCTATTTTCCATTTAAACATTTTAACATTGAACAGTCTTCAATGTTAAAGTTGATTATCATATGAATATTATATATGTAATATATTTCTTAGTGATAAAGCAAATATTATTTGTGCAATTTTATTTTATTTTATTTTATTTTGTTTTATTATTATTATTTGGTAGTACATGGGCCTCTCACTGTTGTGGCCTCTCCTGTTGTGGAGCACAGACTCTGGACACCCAGGCTCAGCAGCCGTGGCTCGTGGGCCCAGCCACTCTGCGGCACGTGGGATCTTCTCAGACTGGGGCACGAACCCATGTCCCATGCATCGGCAGGCAGACTCTTAACCACTACACCACCAGGGAAGCCCCATTCTATAGACTGACATAAACTTGATGCAATAATTTACAATGAAAGGAGTAAAGATTGCAAAAGATCATTGGGGATGTGTCCAGTGATAGACAACAAATCTCACAAATGATAATCTCTGTTAACACTGTGCTCTGCTCCAATAATTAATATCAATACTTTTGGAATGTATACTCAATAACCTTGCATTTTCAGGACCCAATGTTGTATAAAACTATTAAGAATTTACTACTGTTAATTCAATTTAGATGTCAAAGATTTGATGTGTGATGATGCAATTTAGAAACAGCAAATTTTATGTTTTTTTCCTAAGAAAATATATTTGAGAAATAACCAAAATGGTCTACCATAAACAGGAATAAAATATGAATTGTAACCAATATAATAATAAGCAAACCCTTACTCTGTTATTAAAATATTTTAGTGAGAAATTATTATATGCCAAGTACCATTCTAAGTAATAATTTAATTCTCACGCCTCTATAAAGTTGTGTTCTTAGACCAATTTTTCAGAAGAGAAAACTGAATCACAAAGAAATTAATTTAAGCAATGAACATCCTCTGAGTTACAACTTCTAAATTACAGAAAAATACTTAGCATCCAGGTAATCTTCAAACAGAAGCTGTTTTCTTAATTTAATCAGTATTTTAGACTTCATTTTAAAGAAAAACATAGCCAGCATAAAATTTAATTAGTAACCCTTTAATAATGTTAGTAAAATTACAGTAGAATATCACTCAATTGTATGTGATTTCAATTCTATATTTCCTTTTTATGTACTATGTCATTTAGCAATTTCATTAAGTGGATGTTCATATTGTCTTTGTTTCCCAGCTAAGCAAACTGAGGCACAGATTAAAATAATTGCCAAATATCACACAGTTAGGAGTGGACTGTATAATTTTTTTTTCTCTTAGTCGAATGTTGTTTGAGACTCAGTGTGTCAGTTTAGCAAATTCTGGTTATCCTATAAGTGGTATTTAGAGTAGATATCTTTCACGTGGATTTTGTATGATGCCCGCCTTTCATCTGAGAAAGAATCTTAGAACTCTTTCACCTGAGAAATGTTCCTTCCCTGATTCCAATTATTTGATGATAATTGGGAAATTCAAGTTCTTATCATCTCTTGTTGTCTAGTCAGATTAGTCTAGTGGTTGGTATTAGTTTCTAAATAATGCAGTTAATGCATTCCTGTCTCCTAGACCTAGTAGATTGCTCCAGTAATAGGCATGTGGCCTGAATGAAAATAATTGGTTTTCTTCAATGTTTTTTCTCCCTAAATTGGAACTGTAGCAAAAAAGACAATATTTTAGCTGTGAAAATTGAGAATGTTGACTAACATATTATCTCCCATGTATTGAAGGATGATCTGAAATAGGGGATACTGGAAGAGATATGGAGAATGAAGCAGAACCAAAAAAACCCCGTTGTTATTTTCATATTTGTTTCCAATCATTTCTGTGTCTCAGACATATTATGGATATTTCCATAGATATTTGAGACTTCCAAAAGTTTTTTTTTCCATTGACTCAGTTACTTAGGAGTCTTTTCACTGCAAATAAAGGATTATAATAAATGCAATAATTATTTTCAGAAAGTACCTGAATGACAGGAGTGGCATAGGTTAGCCCTAGGTTTTAGTCACCTGTAATCTACATCAGTTTACCATGCTTACCCAACTAACAAATAATTTATACTATTGTTTAATATGGAAAATTAATTTCTATTATCATATGTGGTGTGCACAAAAACAGCTTTAGAAAACTACTATTTTAATTAATCTGCAACTGTCAATGTAAGTAGGGCTTGTAATGAATATTCTACATTAAGACATATCCCTAAGATTCCAAACTCTCATACATACTCTAGCTTGAATTCCCTCATACATAGAACTTCTAAGCCTTTTTTTGTCAAAGAATGTTAACCAGAAATGGGAATCTGAAAAACAAGTAGAGATGATTACCTGAGTTCTCTCTGGTGTGAGTGCTCACAGGACAAAATATTTGTCTACTATCTCTTTTTGGCAAAAAAGAAGTTGAAGATTTACTCATACTGAAAACTCAGTAGATAACTTACAAAAGAACTTTCAATTTTAAGAAAGAAAAAACAAAAAACTGGTATTTTATTTCTGGTGATGTTAAAGTGTCCCAGATAAAGATGTCATCTACCACTGAGGTCACATACTTAAAGAGGGAAATTAACGTGATCTTGAAAAGAAACTGACTTTAAAAATCTGCTTTCTTTTTTTATTGAAATATCATTAACATATATTAGTTTCAGATGTACACATAATAATTATATGTTTGTATATATTGTAAAATAATTACCAGAATAACTTTTGTGAGCATCGATCACCACACATAATTACAAATTTTGTGTGTGGTGAGAGCTAAGATCAACTTTCTCATATATAAAGAGTATTATTAACTATAATCACTATGGTGTACATGACATCTCCACAACTTATTTTATAACTGAAGTTTGTACCTTTCGATGACTTTCACTCATTTAACCTACCCCCCAATCCCCACTTCTGGCAACCACCAATCTGTTCTCTAACTCTAAGAACTCATTTAACAACTAATTTTAGATTCCTCATATAATTGAGGTCATATGTATTTGCCAAAAAGGATCTTCTTTTTAAAGGGGAAAAAAACCTTTTTAAACTTAGAATTTCAGAGGAAAAATGGCACAAATATTCAGAGGAGTTGGTGAGTGCAGAGTCTATATGGATGACTTGAAGGTAAGAGTTTCTTCTTCAAGCAATAATAAAGCAGAATTCATTGTTTATGAGACTGTTGTAGACCAAAAATAGGGCAGTATTGTTTTTTGTTTGTTTGTTTGTTTTTTGTTTAATGGAGAGAAATGGGTAGCAAGGCTACATGAACAGAAGGGCAATCATTCTGGGTTAGATAGATTCCTGAGGAAAACTTGCAGACAAAAGTTGTTCTTTTGTTGACTAGTCAGTGAAATTTGTCTATATATGCAAAGCTTACAGTTTGTTTATATCTTACCTCATTACAGAAAATAATTTGAGATAAATGCTTAAAGCTGATAGTATTGCTCAGAAACTAGTTCCTGAATACTCCAGTTGGGATTTCTCAGCTCTATAATAAATCCTCATATCATTTAATATGGATCAATAAAATGTGTAGCTCTCTTTCTTATGTTCCTTATTGAAAATAACAGTATGTGTAGACAAAATTGTTGTTCAAATTAGTAATGGCGTAAAAATATAAGAGATGGCATATAGGAGTAACAGGAAATGCTCACTTTCAAAATATATCTCCCAGTGGTTTGGTGAGTACAAAATTTTTAAGAAATGTTAGAAATTCACCCCCTTGATTTGTATTAATTTAGCATTCAGATTTTCCTTGTGTATAAAAATGGATAAAGTTGGAAATTTTACCATATTAAATTTATTCATCAGGCATTAATAGTACTTTTTTTTTTTTTTTTACAGTACGCGGGCCTCTCACTGTCGTGGCCTCTCCCATTGCGGAGCACAGGCTCTGGACACACAGGCCCCGCAGCCATGGATCAAGGGCCCAGCGGCCATGGATCAAGGGCCCAGCCGCTCCGCGGCACGCGAGATCTTCCCAGACCGGGGCACGAACCCGTGTCCCCTGCATTGGCAGGCGGACTCCCAACCACTGCGCCATCAGGGAAGCCCTAATAGTACATCTTCTTGTCCAACAATAGGGTTCTGAAATACTGAGGCAGGTGCAAACTTAAGGAACAGTTGTGGGTAGGGGAGAAGGATGTGTAGTATTGGAATAGAGAGAAAATAAAACTGTTTCTTTGGAAATCATTTTTTCTCTAGGCTTCTCTGACATTATAATTATTTTCTTTATCCCCCTTTCTTCCTACATTCTCTTTGCCTATTTCCTGGTTTCAAATATTATCCAGTAAGAAGGGCTCCCAGAAATTATCTTTATTATTGACCTCTCTGCTGAGTAGTAGCCTTTCACAACTGCTTTCTAGATAAATATACTCATTAACATAGCATTTTTTTTCTTTTGAGTATATCACTTTCCTCTCAAACCTATGCATTTTGTGACAAAATTTTACTTCTGTTATACATTATAACTGAAATATTTATTCTTCCACCTTCTTGCCACGCAAATATTACCAAATATTACTAGGAATGCCACCTGACAACTCTCTCTTTTTCAACTTCTGCTTTCTAAAAGAGACAGCTGGCAGTGTGCTCCACTATGAGTGATGTGACTTGAATCTGAATGTCATGGATGCCATGGGTAAGTCACGTGAGCTTGTAAGATTCCTTAGTGGCTAATACTACACCATACATTAAATGCCAAATGGATATTTATTGACTCAAAAAATAAACAATTTAACTCCTCTCTTCCGTATTATTTGTTTGTATAATATTCTTTGCCTACATAACTTGTTATTGGCAATCAACAAATAAAATATAAAGCACTAGGCAATACCATTTCATATTCATCAAACTGATAATACTTTTAAAATAATATTAGGGTAGCAGGGACAGGGGAGATTGGGGAACAGTATGGATTCTGATATTCTCTCAATTAGAGTGTAAATGTGTATAATTATTTTGGAAAAGAGTTTACGATATCCAGTAAGTTTACAACACAGTGATTTAACCTTAGTGAAACTCTCAAATACATAAGTTTATTCTATTAGTCAGGGTTCTCCAGAAACAGAGCCATCAGATGAGACACAGAGAGAGAGAGTTGGTTTTTTTTTTTTGTTTTTTTTTTTAAGGAATTGGTTTATGTGATTGTTAGGGATGGCAAGTCTGAAACCCACAGGACAAGGCAGCAGGCTGGAAATTCAGTTAAGAGTTGAGGCTTATCTTCACAGTCTGCAGGACAGGCTAACATGCTAAAACCTCAGGTAAGTTTCCCTGCTGATGTCTTGAGACAGAACTGCTTCTTCAAGAAATCTCAATCTTTCTTCTCAAGACCTTCAACTGACTGGATAAGGCTCACTCATTGTGGGTGCTTTACTGAAAGTCAACGGTTAACAAATACTTTCATAGCAACCTCTAGTCTAGTGTTTGACCAAGCAACTAGGCACCATAGCATAGCTAAATTGACACATAAACATTAACTATCACAAGTCATATTTTTAAAATTTATTTATTTATTTTTGTGGTACGCGGGCCTCTCACTGTTGTGACCTCTCCCGTTGCGGAGCACAGTCTCCGGACACGCAGGCTCAGTGGCCATGGCTCACGGGCCTAGCCGCTCCACGGCGTGTGGGATCTTCCCGGACCGGGGCACGAACCTGTGTCCCTTGCATCGGCAGGCAGACTCTCAACAACTGCACCACCAGGGAAGCCCACAAGTCATATTTTAAAAAGTTAAATATTTCATCCAAAAATTAATTTATTGAATTACTACAGTTTGGGGCTTTAATAGTTTGCCAAGACATCAGGCATAACATATAATAAGCTTAACAGAATGTCCCTCTTAATAAGAGTTAATTATATTATTATTTCTGAGGCTAAATAAAATATGCATCTTAAAAGATTAAGGAATTAAGGTAGTTTCCAGTATAGCATAATTTATCAACTACATGTGTTTTATGCCTATGGGGAATTTGTTTGGAGGTCATTTAAATATATTTATTTTGTTCTAAAGATAAAGGTCTACTGATATCTAAAGATATCTAAAGATAAAGGTCACCTTCTTAAATGTTGTGCCATTATTTTAACTATTATTTACCTTTCATCATTATCAATTGGTTTCTTGTTACATAGCTTGAAAACACCAAAGACAGTCCTATAGTTGTAGATGATACTCTTGATGAGAACTGACAAATGCTTACTGCAGTGTGATAATGTTCTGGCCAAATTTGAAAAGGCTAATTCTTTGAACCTACCAAATAATTCAAGCTAAATGTTAATTTTTTTTTCTTCTAAATTTATCTTGCACGTCTCATCCCTGAATGGAAGTCTATTTCAAATGTAATAATGTCAAGACAACCCCAGTGCTAATATTGATCTAAAATGTGTTGATATTTAATTAACAAAAGTTATCTGGGTGAGGGGGATAGTCACTATTGAGAACAAAAAGGAATATGCACATATGGATAGATCCATTTTAGATTAATTTTAATGAAATAACTGACTTATATCCACGCTTTGGGGCTATGAACAATTTTTCTTTTCTTTTATTATTATTATTTTTTTTTTGCCTCAACACCAATTCACTATTTATAATTCTATTTCATGTGTTAGAAAACAAAGCTAATACTATTGCATTACAGCCAATTATTGCCTTTCTATTTTGTTTTCATATACAAGTAGCTAACACAAAGAATAAAAATATTTTAAAAAATAAGAATAATTTAGATACTCTGAATAATTTACAACCTTTTATAACACTCATTCCACGTAAGAGTAAACCCTGATATAAAAGAATTTGGTTGCATATTGATGGAGACAGGTTTTACAATTGTCATGACTCACTGTTTTCTAGTAAATGCAGAAATAGTTCTGAGGTTAATCTTCCATATCAAAATAAAATGAGCAGCCACCTGCTCTAATGACTTCTCATTGCTCTGAAGTGGCTGATGAGCCAGACAGTAGCTGGAGAAGGAAATGCCTTATGATGCCAGTGGTTTGTTTACCTAATTCTACTTTAACTCATTTTACGTGATCTTTCAAATGGTATTTATGGTTTTCTTCTAATTATAAAAGTAATGTATTTCCATTGAGAATACATAGAAAATTCACCTCCATTTTGAACATTTAGAAATTTAGTAATTAATTTTCTTAATATTTTCAGTGCATGTGTAATTTTAAATTAAAAAGGAAAAATATCGTATGTACAATTTTCTACCCATCATATTTCATTTAATAAACTATTGTGACTGTTTTATAATATTAAAATATTTGAAAAACATACTTTACTGATATTGTAATGTTTTTGCCTTTATCAATATGGTAATTTATGTAACTAGCCTACCACTGTTCAAAATTTAAGTTGTTTCAATTTCTGGATAATATAAATTAATAGAACTTTAAATAGGACTTTAACCTATAGGTTAAGTTTTTTTTACATAAAGATTTTTGAAAAATTCAAAGGTTTGCAATGAACATTGCCAACTTGCTTTCTAGAAATTTTAATCAACTCACACGACCAGCAACACTGAATGAAACAGGCCATTCAGGTGTATCATTGCTACATATAAATTAACTACTAAATTCTACTTTTCCAAGTTAATACATAGAAAATCATATCACTTTGTGATGGTTTGCCAGTCTTTGACATTTCTTTGTGGTTTTCACATAATTTTTTTTAAATTTGTATTTCATCATTTGGGAATTGCCTATCCTTTTTTTTTGCCATTTTTTTTAAAGGAGTACCTCATATTACTAAAACCAAACCAAACCAAAACAAAATTAAAAATTCTATATAGATTAAGAATGTCTACACTTTTCTGTCATGTATGTTCTAAATCTGAGTTCTAAGGTTATAATAAATTTTCAATACCACATATATTATTTTTGATATCAAATTACTTTATTATAATTTAAACCACTAATTTTCTCTCCATGGTCTTTTACTTTATTATATTTATAAATAGCATTAGAAAATACATGCATAGTACTGTTTAATATTTTAGTATCACAGTATATATATGTTTCAGATTTTTAAAATTAATATCATGACATATATATATGCATATACAAAAGATCATAGCAAATATATATAAATTATCTATCCAACTAATTTCATTTAATAAAATAAAGTGTTACAATTTTATGAGAGTAAATATTTTGGAAATTAATTCTTATGTTCTCTCTCTTCATCTCTTATTATTTCTTCCATAACTCACTTCTCTTTTCCTTGATTTTTGTCTTTGTTTTTAAGTTTAGTATTTCTTTTCTAGTACATAAAAAAGTTTTTAAGGATATGTTTTATTATTATTTTATTTGAGACATATAACTTTTTCTCAAATATTCAACATGCGTTTCACATTGTGAATGGATGTTCCCAAAATATGTTCTAAAATATTGTATTTATTTTAATGATTTTTTTCTTTATTTTTAAAATAGTGACTTTTCTTTCTTAGGACACCTATGATTCTTTAGGTTGAGTTCAAGATTATCTGTCTTCCTTTTCACTTTTTGATTTTTTACCCTTCATTTGAAGGGGTATATTCAAGTCTATCAATCACATTGACATCAGTTATTCTCCCCAAAGCATTTCTCCTCTAATTTTTAAAAATATTTTTCTATTAATTTTTAGTTTCCTTGTAATATTTCTGTATTTCACACATCTAACTTTCACTTCATCTTTTTTCTTTTATCTTCATATATGGCTTTATTTTTTGTTTCAATTTCTATTCTATAGAAGCTAAACATTCTTTCATATTATTGGTGTTAATAATCTTTACAAATCTTTCTTCCATTATGTTTTTTATTTTTTAAGATGTTGGGGGTAAGAGTTTATTAATTAATTAATTAATTTTTGCTTTGTTGGGTCTTCATTTCTGTGCAAGGGCTTTCTCTAGTTGAGGCAAGCGGGGGTCACTCTTCATCACGGTGCACAGGCCTCTCACTATCACGGCCTCTCTTGTTGTGGAGCACAGGCTCCAGACATGCAGGCTCAGTAGCTGTGGCTCACGGGCCCAGTTGCTCCGCAGCATGTGGGATCCTCCCAGACCAGGGCTTGAACCTGTGTCCCCTGCATTAGCAGGCAGATTCTCAACCATTGCGCCATCAGGGAAGCCCCTTCCATTATGTTTTTTATATAGTTTTCCTATTTGATTTTCTTCTGAGAATCAATAAGAAGCTTTCCTTTCCTTTTTCTATATGAATTTTTATATGTAGATTGTATTTTCTTTGAAATCATTCTTAGTGAAATGAGATTTACCCAGATTCTCTACTTGTTGTTAGTTCCAATGAGTCTCTGCATGACATTTCAACTTTCTTTGGAAACGCCATATAGTTTAGGAAAGATGCAATATCTTTTGCTATCTTGCTATACAGGCAGCTCACCAGACATTAACCATTTATTAACTCTCTGACACTTGATATAGTGGTAAACACTGATCCTCAGTAGTCTGGAGAATCAAGCTATGAATATTTTGTGAGGACTATACACAATATAGTTGTAAAATATCTGACGTATTATCTGGTCTAAATTAGGCAAATAAATAACTGGAGTTATTACAATTCTATGGTGTTCAGCCATGTTCTGGGTTACAGTCTTGATTTTTTCTGTGTTGTTCAGTTTCTATGTATTTTTAAAATTCTTGATGGGTGTGACTCTTCTAGTAACATGATCAGTTAAATTTCATGAATTTACTCATTAAAATTTTTCTTTCATGACAGAAGAGGTGCTGAACATAAATAAGTCTATTTGATAACCAAAACTGGTTGTAGTGATTTAAGTGCAAAGGAGTCATAAGAAGGTTTTATGGAAGAATATAGAGGGAGGAATAAATATTTTGATGAACTAAATACTTATAACCATGCATATGAACATAGTTTGTGTTACATAATCCTCAATTTTCTAAAACTGTGTTTAGAAAGTTTTTGAAAAGTCAGAGCTTATGAGAATTAGAATACACTTTACATTTAGAAAATTTTTGAGTATTTCTATTTCTTTTATTATATGATAATATAATAATGATAACATATTAATAAATAATATTTATAAGTGTATATTAGATAATAAAATGGTAATATAATATTTTATTTTAATTATTAGCATTTAAAAATCTTCTTTGGAGCATAGGTAAAACATTCTCTGACATGAATTGTACCAATGTTTTCTTAGGTCTCCCTAAGCAATATAAATAAAAACAAAAATAAACAAATGGGACCTAATCAAGCTTACAAGCTTTTGCACAACAAAGGAAACCAAACAACAAAAACCCCAAAAGACAACCTACAGAATGGGAGAAAATATTTGCAAATGATGTAACAGACAAGGGCTTAATCTCCAAAATTTACATATAACTCATACAACTCAACAACAACAGCAAAACAAATAAACCAATCAAAATATAGGCAGAACTTAATAGATATTTCTTCAAAGAAGACATACAGATGGCCAGTAAACACATGAAAAGATGCTCAACATCACTAATTATTAGAGAAATGCAAGTCAAAACTACAATGAGGTACCACCTCACACTGATCAGGGTGGTCATCATTAAAATATGTACAAATAACAAATCCTGGAGAGGATTTGGAGAAAAAGGAACACTACTACACCACTTGTGGGAATGTAAGTTGGTACAGCCACTATGGGAAACAGTATGGAGACTTCTCAGAAAACTAAAAATAGAATTACAATATGATCCAGCAATCCCACTCTTGGGAATATATTCAGACAAAGCTATAATTCAAAAAGATACATGCACCCATATGTTCATAGCAGCACTGTTCACAGTAGCCAAAACATGGACACAACCTAAATGTCTGTCAACAAATGAATGGATAAAGACATGTGGTACATATATACAATCCAATACTACTCAGTCATAAAAAAAAGAACAAAATAATGCTATTTGAAGCAACATGGATACAACTAGAAATAATCATACTAAGTGAAGTAAGCCTGAAAGATAAAAACAAATATCATATGCTATCACTTATATGTGGAATCTAAACTACAGTGCAAATGAACCTATCTACAAAACAGAAACAGACTCATAGAGAACATTCTTGTTATTGGCAAGGGGTGTAGATAGGAAGAGGAATGGACTGGGAGTTTGGAGTTGATAGACGCAAACTATTACATTTAGAATTGATAAGCAACAAGATCTCAATGTATAGCACAGGAAACTATTGAATATCCTGTGATAAACCATAATGGAAAATAATATAAAAACAGAATGTATATATGTGTATAACTGAGTCACTTTGCTGTACAGCAGAGATTGCCACAACATTGTAAATAAACTATATTTCAATTAAAAAATTAAAAAAACTAATGAATAAATAAAAGCTTCATTGGTATGGGAATGATATTTATTAAAATTGTTGGACTAGGGATTCCCTGATGGCACAGTAGTTGAGAGTCCGCCTGCCAATGCAGGGGACATGTGGTCGTGCCCCGGTCCGGGAAGATCACACATGCCGCGGAGCAGCTGGGCCCGTGAGCCATGGCCGCTGAGCCTGAGCGTCTGGAGCCTGTGCTCCGCAATGGGAGAGGCCACAAGAGTGAGAGGCCGGCGTACAGCAAAAAAAAAAAAAAAAAAAAAAATTGTTGGTCTAAGTTTTTTTCTCTTATTCCATAAATCAAGATATTGATCAAATGCCCTTTCTCCAATTCTGACAGTTCATTGAAACTAAAAGAATTATTACTATCCTATCTTCAAATTTTAAAAATTTTATTTACCAATTTTTCTGCTTTGAACAGTTATCTATGACTTTGAAAGCATGCAGACATTGGCATAGATTAGATAGAGCTTCAAGCTATAGGTACAGATCAAATCTGTCTGTACATATTGAAATAAATTTCTAGACACAAGACAGAGCCACTCCTTCCCAGAATACCACATCAGCAAACCAAGCTTTCCTGTTTCTGTAAATTCTGTGTTTGACCAGAAATGAAGTATATGCAGTCGCCAATCACCAAATACCAACTCATCTCTGGACTATACACTTGTTTCTTTGTTCCTTGATCTTTCTAAATAAGGTCAGATTTGTAACCCCAGGCAATTTTGCCCTATTTTTATGTGCTGCTTCTAACACTCTGTAAAACTCACTCATGCCCAAAATTGTTCAGAAAGAGTGCTCTGTTGCTTCTAAGGCACTGTACTTCCTCAGTCCATGGATTGTTTTCCGTTGAACAGAAGACATCATTTTCTTTATTAAATTGTTTTACTTTTGATGTGTTGACTGTTTTGGTGACAAGAGGGAACCTGAAGACAATTGCTGAACATTCCAAGACAGCTCCCAAACACAGACAAAGATACCCACAGAGCCTTTTGGCCTACTGCCTCTTCAGCCACTCTCTGAGATCTCCAGTAAGGTTCTCTTGGATTGAATTCCACTTATTTTGCATTCTGAGCTCTTCAAGTTTGTTTCTGTTAATGCTTCTGGGTGGAAAATTGCAGTGTGATAGACTCCATATTTTTTGCAGTGAGACCTAGTGGGCCTCAACATTTGGGTTTGTGGCCAACTTCATCTACCAGGTAAATGTCTTCAAGAGGTCCTAAATAGGTCTCAGTAGCTGTGTACAGGCAGCCAGAAACATTACATCTGTTTGAATTTGGTAGGAATACTTCAAAAAGGGAAAATAATGGGTACCCCTCAATCTAAAGAAAGCAAGATGACAGCCACTGGAGGACTCAGAAAAGCTTTGAGGTAAATCCACAGCATAAACTCGTAGAGGACTCAGGGAAATAAATTAAGACAAACGATTTGGACCATTTTGACCACTGGAGCATCAAAATATAAGTAGGCACAAGTTAGACTATTAAAAGCCTTTAGTGCATCTGCCACTATAAAGAAATCTTCTCATGAAAAACATAATATATCTGTTGTCAATGGGAATCTCAGAAGTCAAAGCCACAAAATTGGTGGACACACATCAAGCACTTGAGAGTTGTTAGAACCCTCACCACATAACTGTAAGACTCCTTTCCTAGGATAAGTTGGTCACAGAATGGGTTAGGTTGACACTAGGTCACCTGCCAACCTCAAGAAAGTTTCCATTCAATGAGAAACACTGTAAAATACCATAAAATTCCTAATCCAGCAGCACATCCATTAATTTGGCTCTGAGGGACCCAAGGCTTAGCTATAGAAATGGGATCCTCAAGTTTAAAGAATTGAGTGTATCCCATTCCAGCATACCTGCTTATTTTATGTCTAAAAACTGTGGTCCTGGAAGAAGTAGATATCTACAAAAATGGCAAAATCTTACTAAGATAACCTAGAATTGC
This sequence comes from Neophocaena asiaeorientalis asiaeorientalis, assembly GCF_003031525.2. Classification (NCBI taxonomy): domain Eukaryota; kingdom Metazoa; phylum Chordata; class Mammalia; order Artiodactyla; family Phocoenidae; genus Neophocaena; species Neophocaena asiaeorientalis. The sequence goes on from NW_020172841.1 coordinate 146,281, forward strand.
AATGGTCATTATGGGAAATGTTCCAATTAGACAAGGTCAGTCATTTAAGAAGTGCACTTGAAAGCAGAGTCTCCCAAATCAAACAGAATGGGATATCTTTTATAATTGGCATGCAGAAGCCTTCAAAATCCTTTTTTTTAAGTAAATTTTTATTGGAGTATAGTTGCTTTACAATGTTGTGTTAGTTTCTGCTGCACAACAAAGTGAATCAGCTGTACGTATACATATACCGCATATTTTTTAGATACCCTTCCCATTTAGGTCACCACAGAACACTGAGTAGAGTTCCCTGAACTATACAGTAGGTTCTCACTAGTTATCTGTGTATATTTTATATATAGTACTGTATATGTGTCAATCCCAATCTCACAATCCATTCCACCCTTTCGTTCCCCCCTTGGTATCCATATGTCCATTCTATACGTCTGTGTCTCTATTTCCTTTTTTCAAATAAGTTCATCTGTATCATTTTTCTAGATTCCACATATAAGCAATATTACACAATATTTGGTTTTCTCTTTCTGACTTACTGCACTCTGTATGACAGACTCTAGGTCCATCCACCTCACTATAAATAACTCAGTTTAATTTCTTTTGATGGCTGAGTAATATTACACTGTATATATGTGCCACATCTCCTTTATTCATTCATCTGTTGAGGGACATTTAGATTGCTTCCATGTCCTGGCTACTGTAAATAGTGCTGCAATGAACATTTCGGTACTTGTATATTTTTGAATTATAGTTTTCTATAGGTATATGCCCAGGAGTGGGATTTCTAGGTCATATGGTAGTTCTATTTTTAGTTTTTGAAGGAACCACCATACTGTTCTCCATAGTGGCTGTATCAATTTACATTCCCACCAACAGGGTAAGAGGGTTCCTTTTTCTCCAAATCCTCTCCAGAATTGATTGTTTGTAGATATTTTGATGATGAACCTTCTGACCAGTGGGAGTTGATACATCATTGTAGTTTTGATTTGCATTTCTCTAATACTTAGTGATGTTGAGCAGATTTTCATGTGTTTGTGGGCAATCTGTATGGCTTCTTTGGTGAAATGTCTAGGTCTTCAGCCCATTTTTTGATTGGGTTGTTTGTTTTTTTGATATTGAGCTGCATGTTCTGCTTGTATATTGTGGAGATTAATCCCTTGTCAGTTGCTTTGTTTGTAAATATTTTCTCCCATTCTGAGGGTTGTCTTTTCATCTTGCTTATGGTTTCCTTTGCTGTGCAAAAGCTTTATATTTAATTATGTCCCATTTGTTTATTTTTATTTTCATTACTCTAGAAGGTGGGTCAAAAAATGTCTCATTGTAACTTATGTCAGAGTGTTCTGTCCATGTTTTCCTCTAAGAGTTTTATAGTGTCTGGCCTTACACTTATGTCTTTAATTCATTTTGAGTTTATTTTTGTGTATGGTGTTAGGAAGTGTTCTAATTTCATTGTTTTTCATGTAGCTGATTAGTTTTCTCAGCACCACTCATTGAAGAAACTGTCTTTTCTCCATTGTATACTCTTGCCTGCTTTGTCATAGATTAGGTGACCATAAGTGCATGGGTTTATCTCTCGGCTTTCTATCCTGTTCCACTGATCAATATTTCTTTCTTTCTTTTTTTTTTTTTTGTGCTCGTAGCATACTGTCTTGATTACTGTATATTTGAAGTATAGCCTGAAGTCAGGGAGCCTGATTCCTCCAGCTCCATTTCCTTTTCTCAAGTTTGCTTTGGCTATTCAGGGTCTTTTTTGTTTCTGTACAAATTTTAAGATATTTTTTGCTCTAGATCTGTGAAAAAATGTCCTTGTTTTTTTGATATGTATTGCATTGAATCTGTAGATTGCTTTGGGTATTATAGTCATTTTCACAATATCGATTGTTCCAATCCAAAAACAGTGTATATCTCTCCATCTGTTTGTGTTGTCTTTCTTTCAACAGTATCTTATAATTTTCTGAGTAGAGATCTTTTGCCTTTTTAGGTAGGTTTATTCCTAAGTATTTTATTCTTTATGTTGCAGTAATACTTGGAATTGTTTCCTTAATTTCTCTTTCTGATCTTCCATTGTTAGTGTTTAGGAATATAAGAGATTTTTGTGTATTAATTTTGTGTCCTACAACTTTATGAAATTCATTCATGATATCTAGTTGTTTTCTGGTGGTATCTTTAAGATTCTCTATGTATAGTGTCATGTTAACTGCAAACAGTGACAGTTTTATTTCTTTTCCAATTTAGATTCCTTTTATTTATTTTTCTTCTCTGATTGCCATGGCTAGGAGTTCAAAAACTATGTGGAATAAAAGAGGTGAGAGTGGACATCCTTTTCTTGTTTCTGAACTTAGAGGAAATGCTTTCAGTTTTTCACCATTGAGAATGCTATTTTCTGTGAGTTTGTCATATATGGTCTTTATTATGTTAAGGTAGTTTCCCTCTATGCCCATTTCCTGGAGAGTTTCTATGATAAATGGGTGTTGAATTTTATCAAAACTTTTCTACATCTATTGAGATGAGCATATGGTTTTTACTCTTCAATTTGTTAATATGGTGTATCATACTGGCTGATTTGCATATACTGAAGAATCCTTGTATCCCTCAGATAAATCCCACTTGATCATGGTGTATAATCCTTTCAGTGTGTTTTTGGATTCGGTTTGCTACTATTTTGTTAAGGATTTTTGTGTCTATGTTCATCAGTGATATTGGCCTGCAATTTTCTTTTTTTGTGATATCCTTGTCTGGTTTCATATCAGGGTGATGGTGGCCTCATAGAATGAGCTTGAGTGTTTCATCCTCTACAATTTTTTGAAGAGTTTGAGAATAATAGGTGTTATCTCTTCTCTAAATACTTGATAGAATTCACCTGTGAAGCCATCTGGGTCTGGACTTGGGTTTGCTGGAAGAATTTTAGTCACAGTACTTGTGATTGGTCTGTTCTTATTTTCTGTTTCTTCCTGGTTCAGTCTTGGAAGATACAACCTTCCAAGAATTTGTCCTTTTCTTCCAGGTTGCTCATTTTTTGGCATATAGTTGCTTGTAGCAGTCTCTTATGGTCCTTTGTATTTCTGTGGTGTTCATTGTAACTTCTCCTTTTTTCTTTCTGATTTTTTGTGCCCTCTCCCTTTTTTTCCTGATGAGTCTGGCTAAACATTTAGCAGTTTTGCTTATCTCCTTAAAGAACTGACTTTTAGTTTCATTCATCTTTGCTATTGTTTTCTTTGTTTCTATTTCATTTATTTCTGCTCTGATCTTTATGCTTTTTTTCACTTCTACTAACTTTGGGGTTTGTTTGTTCTTCTTTCTCTAATTGATTTAGATGTACAGATAGGTGGTTTATTTGAGATTTTTTCTTGTTTTTTGAGGTGGAATTGTATTGCTATAAACTCCTCTCTTAGAACTGTTTTTGCAGCATCCCATAGGATTTGGGTTGTCGTGTTTTGGTTGTCATTTGTTTCTAGGTATTTTTAAATTTCCCCTTTGATTTTGTCCATGATCCATTAGTTATTCAGTAGCATATTGTTTAGCCTCCATTTGCTTGTGTTTTTTTAACATCTATTTTGGAGTATAATTGTTTTACAATGTTGTGTTAATTTCTGTTGTATAACAAAGTGAATCAGCTATATGTATACATATATTCCCATATCCCCTCTCTCTTGTGTCTTCCTTCCACCCTACATATCCCACCCTTCTAGGTGGTCACAAAGCACTGAGCTGATCTCCCTGTGCTATGCAGCTGCTTCTCACTAGCTATCTATTTTAAATTTGGTAGTGTGTATATGTCAATGCTACCCTCTCACTTCATCCCAGTTTACTCTTCCCCTCCCCCATGTCCTCAAGTCCATTCTCTACATCTCCTGTACCTAAGTTCATCAGACCTTTTTTTTTAAGTTTCCATATATATGTGTTAGCATATGGTATTTGTTTTTCTCTTTCTGACTTATTTCATTCTGCTTGTGTATTTTACAGGGTTTTTTTCTGTAATTGATTTCTAATCTCATAGCATTGTGGTAAGAAAAAGTTCTTGATGTGATTTCAATTTTCTTAAATTTACCAATGCTTTATTTGTGATCCATGATGTGATATACCCTTGAGAATATCCCTTGTGCACTTGAGAAGAAAGTGTATTCTGCTGCTTTTAGATGGAATGTCCTATAAATATCAATTAATTCTATCTGATCTAATATGTCATTTAAGGTTTGTGTTTCCATATTAGTTTTTTGTCTCAATGATTTGTCCATTGTTGTAAGTGGAGTGTTAAAGTCCCTCACTATTTTTGTGTTATTGTCAATTTCTCCTTTTATGGCTATTAACATTTATCTTCTATTGAGGTACTTCTATGTTGGGTGCATAAATATTTATAATTGTTACATATTCTTCTTAGATTGATCCCTTGATCATTATGTAGTGTGCTTCCTTGTCTCTTGTGATAGTCTTTATTTTAAAGTTTATTTTCTCTAATATGAGTATAGTTACTCCAGCTTTCTTTTGATTTCCATTTGCATGGAATATCTTTTTCCAACCCCTCACTTTCAGTCTGTTTATGTCCCTAGGTCTGAAGTGGGTCTCTTGTAAACAGCATACATACAGGTCTTGTTTTTGTGTCCATTCAGCTAGTCTGTGTCTTTTGGTTTGAGCATTTAGTCCACTTACATTTAAGGTAATTATTGATATATATGTTTCTATAACAATTTTCTTAATTGTTTTGTGTCTGTTTTTGTATATTTTTTTCTTTTTTGTGTGTTTTCTGCTATTCGGTAAAAAGGCTTTAAGATTCCACAATAGCTTCATTGAAAGATTGATTGCAAATATCCGATGAAAAGTTACAGACATGAGTGGTATCTAAAACAAAAGATTATAAGACTTACATGACTCATAATATTCCTCTTTATTGTCCTTTTAGCTGAGTACTCAGTCTAATAATCCTCTAACTGAATTTCTCTTCTACTTTGAAGAGACCACAAGGCCATAAGAGAAGTCCACCAAGTAAATGGCCTTATTACTGCAACCAGGTACAAGGCCAGAAACCTAAAACACCTGGACCTTCCCCTTTTTGCCTCCAAGGACCTCATCATCAAAACAATGGCCAAAATCTTGATGTCTCATTTTCAATCATCAAAAACTTTGGGAAAAATATTATCCTCAGCGGTTTTGTCAAATCCTTCCACACCAACTCTAATGTACCTTTGCTTATCCTCAGTGGAAGGATTCAATATAGACCCCTCTGAGTATTAATAGGAATCCAAGAGATTCTCTGGTAAAATGCTACTAGTTATTATTTTAAACAGCCAGGGGGAAACTAAAATTAGAATTAGGGGAAATCTTGCCAAGTATTTGTAAATACTAGGGCTATACTCTCTACTTTAAACCCCACTTGCTTGGGAGTCTTCAGATGGGATCCTGGGAAAACTGGCTGGCCAGTGAAAAATTCCTACCAGAGAATTTTACCAGATTCAGCTCTCCCAGCTCTCCTTAGGATCTTGTTGAGAAAGAAAGGTAAAATTTCACATTTTCCCCTCCTTTCCTAATCCAGATTTTTGTGAATAAACAATCCAATTTCACTGTTTATTGATATTTTCTCCCCAATGTATGGCAATTGCCTTCTTAATTTGTCTCATCTTTTGTTCTGAGAACTTTGCTTTGCTTTCTGCCTGCCCAAGGCACATGGCTTTTTGGTTCTCCCTTATACAGGCAGCTCATGTCTCAGGTTGTTGTCCCCAAAATATGGCCAACAGAAATGTGGGTTGCACTCCATCTGTAGCTAGTGGTCTACCAACTGTTGCCAACTCTCAAAGGAATCATCTAAGTCTTTCTTTTGGCTATCTTTGGAAGTGGCTCTTAATCTTGAGAGAGTAGTATCTTTTGTACCCTCTTTGGGGATGCTTCTTGCATCCCTGGTGTTCAATACTGCCTGGAATATTTACTGTTTGTTCCAGCTGAAATTTGACAAGATATTTAAAATTATTTTTTTAAGTAGCTCTATGGTCAGAAGTTGTCCAAATTGGAAGCTGACATTCAGAATATGGTAAGAATTTTTTTAAAGACCTTTTTCCCTAAGCCAAAATGAAACTATGTATCCAGAAGTGGGAAAATATTCCAAGGACAACAGCTCTAAATCTAGAACACTGGAATCTTCTTTTTCTATTTTTTTTGGCATTATCATATCCATCTTGTGGTTAAAATTTTAAAACAGAAGCTATGAGATCTCTGTTTGCATCCATGTGTATCTTTATGTATGTCTATACATGTATGTTATAGATGTGTGATTTTTCAACCTTAAATTGTATTGCCAAAATTAATTTGTAAAACACTTTATTTAATTTACTTAAATAAAATCAAACATTTACATAAATCAAGTATGCTCTCAGACATATGGAAGGTAAGCCAATTGTATTTCAAGTTCACATGGTCTAAGATAAACTTCAGTAAATCTACTTTAAGTTGTTGGTTTAATTAAAGTAGGCATGTCTTTAGATTTATCAGCATTAAATACAAATTTTATTCTACCTAGGTTTACTAAAAATCAAATGAGCTCATGTTATCTCTGTCACAGAATTTGTCAGCAAGAAAGATAACTTAAGATGGTGGCTTGCTCTTCAATGTCTCATTTTTGAAGAGCAAAATTTTTGAAATTTTCATGAGTAATCTAAACATTATTGTTAAGAACAAGTAAATTAAATAGATGTAAGATATGGGCTTTGCTGGTGGTGCAGTGGTTGAGAGTCTGCCTGCCGATGCAGGGGACACGGGTTCGTGCTCCGGTCCGGGAAGATCCCACATGCTGTGGAGTGGCTAGGCTCATGAGCCATGGCCACTGAGCCTGCGTGTCCAGAGCCTGTGCTCCACAATGTGAGAGGCCACAACAGTGAGAGGCCCACATACCACACACACAAAAAAAGAAATAGATGTAAGATAAAAATTTTCTTATTGTTGAACTTTCCAACAGTAGTTTTGCTTTATGGTCCATCTACTTAATAGTTTCCAAAATATTTTTGGTATCTTGAAACATTCAAGTTATACTGAGGTAAGTTAAATGATGGCTATTCATTGAATATCAAGATCATTTCCAAATAGGATAATACATTAATTATTGATCCTTGTTTTATCCACTTTTAGCTTCCCTATATAGAAGAACTAAATATATTTGAGCCTATTAGTAGACATGTTTTGTGAACATTGAAGATTTTACTGTGAGGGAGAATATAATTGTAGAAATTATAAAATGTATTTATATATTTTCCAGTCTTCAGAATGCTACTGTAGCAGTCCACAGTTGCTTCCTTCTTAACTTTCACTGGGAATAAAGAATTATATGGGTTAAGGTTTATAATCAATATATGTAATTAAAATTACTTTAAATAATAAGGATGAAAGAAAATAATCTGTATGAAAGCCAAATGACTAGTTTCCCCAGAATGGGGACAAAATAATAAAACAGGACAAAACTTGAATGAATATACAATGTTGTAGAAGATTTGTAGAAAGAGAATTTGAGAAAGGAATTTTATGTGTGACTAAGCTATGGTCAAACTTTTTCTTTCCAAACCGCATGGGAAGAATACTTCACTGCTTGTGTGGCACTGCCCTCTCCCAATCCATGGATTGTTTTCCCTTGAATAAAAGACATCAAGCATATCATGATTGTTTTAATTATGTCATTTGATATACCACATGTGTTATTTCAATAATTTAAGCTTTTTCAGTAATTTAAGCTTTTAAATATTTAGATCCAGTCAATATATTATAAAAATCTTGACATAAAAACTGAATGGTTTTTAAACCATGTATTTAAAAAGTGACCATAGAAACTCGTTCAACTATAATATTTTCAAATAGTTTACATTCTGATTTTAATAATAATAATCTTTGTGTAACACAATAAGAATTTGCACATATCTACATTATACTGATATATACCTGTCAAATGTATATGTTTGCATTAGTTATGTTCTAAGCACATTTATTGAAATTTATGATATGGTGAGCATACATGCCATCTAGAAGTAAATATCTAGACTATAAAACTACTATGTTAGAATTATGTATAAGGTTTTTCAGGGAAAGGAGATAGCAATTAATTCTGTCACAAAGGAAATCATCATTTCACAAAGTTTGGATCTTGACAGAAAAATGACATTCTTCTAGAGTTAGATGTGGTGATAAGCATGAAGAGCATTTCAGGGAGGGGGTTAAAAATAAAGAGGCTAAAAGTAAAGTGGCAATTAATGTGTATGTGTTTTAGAAATGGTTTATAATTTGCTGTGCCCAGAAAATAGGGAGAGAATTAGAGGAGGGGAAGGAGTGGAAATTTAATCTAGGAAGGTAAATTGGAGCATATTATGAAGAGGTTTAAATACCAAAATAAAAACTTCAAATGCTGTTCTCCAAACCAAAGGAAACTTAACTATAGTGATTCTGTGATTGGGTTTGACAAAGAAAATTCTGACTGAAATACAAAAGACACACTTAAAGGCAAATAAAAGAAGTAGCCAGTGAGGAGATTTAGAAAGTTATTACATTATTTTATACAAAAAATAAAGCAAGGGCCTGTAAAATGAAAGCTATGAAATTACCATTGATGTAGATGGAATTCTGTGAAAAAAATTTCATAAGCTTTATCAGTGAGACTTGTGGGAAAAGTGTACTTTAGGTGTATATATAATTATTTTGCTCTCATGCATACACATTTTCATAATTGTCAAGAGTATTTAAATAGTGCACTTGGTACACTAGCTGTTCTGTGGAATTTCAGACATCACCCAAATGTTGAGAAGACAATCTGAGCAGATAGGAAGATTGAATTCTCATTATTCCATCTGTGTTTCCCTTAGTGCTATATATACACATATAATACATACACAGATTCAAACACATATTTACGTATTCATATATTGACATCATGTGCTTAAAGTATGCATTTTATTAAATAATCTTAATGTAGCCCATTGGGAAATGCTTTTTCTTTAAATCTCTGCTGCTTATTGAATTACAACACTTCTCATACAGATTAACCATTCTATTACTCATTTTTAATTTTGTGTGTGTTTTATTTTTCCACAAGTACATATAACCATTCTATATGTCACTCTGTTGAAAATTTCTATTGTAGTTAGTGAGAGAAATAGAATACTCTCAATGATGAGAGAAGTGCAGAGTTAAGTGCGAGAGTTTCTCAAATGGCAGAGTTTCACCAAATCTTAGGGAATGGGATAAATTTAAAAAAACAGAGAGAGCACAAAAATATTTCTGGTTCAGAGAATAGTAACTATACTAATTTTAAATGTAGAGCTCACTGTGGATATTTACAAATTATAATTCTTAAGTATATCAAAATCATATCTTAATATTGTGTTTATTATAAATGCAAATAGTAACATGAATAAAATTTGTGGAGATAAAACTGAAAAGAAATAATACACCAATCCTAAGACTCATACACAACTATAGCTGCTAACTCTATTGTTCTTTTCATAGTTATGATTTTACAAAATGAACCAAGTTACATTCAGCTTTTTAATGTCACATTATAAAAAACCATAAAAATGGCACAATCTATTTCCAGATTCCCTTTACAGTAATTTTCTTCAGGATTCATATTCATATACCAATAATTTGGATTTGGGGGCATATTAAAATGTTTTCCTTCATAACTTTGATATGAACCTGCTATTGCCTTGAATTATTTTACAGGCTTGTTGAAATCCTACTCATCTTCAAAGTCCTCGCTCACATTATATGCTCTAAACATAGCCTTCTGAAATGCCAACCAATAGGAAAAAATCTTTTCTTATTCTAAGTAGACTATTATGTTTTCCAAATATACTGACTCTAATTTCTAACCCGCTCAGGCACAGGGTCATGGTCTGATTCTGAAAAAATATTTTATACTTTGGATATTCTCAATATGTCATTTTATCATTCCCTTAATATAATGCAATTGGCAAGTGCAAGATACACACTTTAAATATTCCATATATAAATTGACATACACATTCACACACAGGAACACATTTGCATAGCACATCAATACCTGAAATACAATATCTAAAACAAATTATCACAGTTTATAAACTACTTGATAAAACCAAAATCCTCCTCTAAAATATTTATATTGAAAATAATAAATATGATTTTAGAATTGGCTTCCTATATAATTTGTATATAAATATTAAAATACAAATGAGATGAGGTATATATTTCTATATATACTTTTAAAACATGTCTAAATAATCCCAGCTGTGCAAATTTTAGGATTTAACAGCAATATTATTTTTTAAAATGTACCCTGTTTACCAATATTATTCTTCAATATAACTTTTTTTTATTTTAAATTTTTATTTGTAGATTGTTTTAAATTTTTAGGTTTTTTTAAAAAAATTTATATTATTTGGAGCATAGTTGATTAACAATGCTGTGCTAGCTTCAGGTGTACAACAAAGTGGTTCAAATATACATATATCTATTCTTTTTCAAATTCTTTTCACATTTAGGTTGTTACAGAATATTGAGCGGCATTCCCTGGACTATATAGTAGGTCTTTGTTGGTTATCTGTTTTAAATCAAGCAGTGTACATGTCAATCTCAAACTCCCACTCAATCACTCCCCACCACCCTCCTACTTGGTAACCATAAGTTTGTTCTCTAAGTTTGTGAGTCGGTTTCTGTTTTTTAAGTAAGTTAATTTGTATTATTTTTTTGAGATTCCACATAATTGCAATATGATATTATATTTGTATTTCTCTGTCTGACTTCCTTCATTTAGTATGATAATTTCCAGGTCCATCCATGTTGCTGTAAATGGCATTAGTTTATTCTTTTCTATGGCTGAGTAATATTCCATTGTGTATATGTACCACATCTTCTGTATCCATTCATCTGTCGATGGACATTTAGGTTGCTCCCATGTCTTCACTATTGTAAGTAGTTTTGCAGTGAACACTGGGATGCATGTAGCCTTTTGAACCATGATTTTCTCCAGATATGGGTCCAGGAGTGGAATGGCTGGATCATATAGTAGCTCAAATTTTTGTTTCTTAATGAACCTCCATAACTGTTCTCATAGTGGTTGTAACAAACTGCATTCCCATGAAAAGTCTAGAAGGGTTCCCTTATCTCCATGCTCTATTCAGCATTTATTGTTTGTAGATTTTTTCATGGTGTCTATTCTGACTGGTGTGAGGTAATATCTCATTGTAGTTTTGATTTATTTTTCTCTAATAATTACTGATGTTGAACATCTTTTAATGTTCCTCTTGGCCATCTGGATGTCTTCTTGGGAGAAATATCTATTTAGGTCCTCTGTCCATTTTTTGATTGGGTAGTTTGTTTCATTTGTTTTTGATATTGAGCCACATGGGCTGTTTGTAAACTTTAGAGCTTAATCCCTTGTTGGTTACATCATTTGAAAGTATTTTCTCCCATTCTGTGGATTGTGTTTTTGTTTTGTTTATGGTTTCCTTTGCTGTGCATAAGCGTTTGAGTTTCATTAGGTCTCATTTGCTTATTTATTTTTTTTAATTTCAACTACCTGATGACTCAGAAAAGGTCTTGGTATGATTTATGACAGAGAGTGTTCTGCCTATGTTTTCCTCTAAGAGTTTTGTAGTATATGATCTTACATTAGATCTTTAATCCATTTTGAGTTTATTTTTGTGTATGGCATTAGAGAATGTTATAGTTTCATTCTTTCACACGTGGCTAACCAATTTAACCAGCAGCACTTATTGGAGAGACTGTCTTTCCTCCATTGTATGGTCTTGCCTCTTTTGTTGCAGATTAATTGACCGTAGGTGCATGGGTTTATTTCTGTGTTTTCTATCCTGTTCCATTGATCTGTATTTCTGTTTTTTGTGCCAGTACCATATTATTTTGATGACTGTAGTTTTGTAGTATAGTCTGAAGTTAGGGAGCCTGATTCCTCCATCTCTGTTTTTCTTTTCAAGATTGCTTTGTGTATTCGAGGTCTTTGTGTCTCCATACAAATATTAAGATTCTTTTGTTCTAGTTCTGTGCAAGATGCCATTGGTAATTTGGCAGGGCTTGCATTGAATACGCATATTGCCTTGGATAACATAGTCATGTTGACAGTATTGATTCTTCCAATCCAAGAACATAGTATATACCTCTATCTGTGTCATCTTCAATTTCTTTCCTAGCATATTATAATTTTCAGACTTCAGGTCTGTTGTCTCCTTAAGTAGGTTTATTTCTAGGTATTTTATTCTTTTAAATGCAATGATAAATGAGACTGTTTCTTTAATTTCTCTTTCTGATCTTTCATTTTTATTTATAGAAATGCAACAGATTTCTGTGTATTAATTTTGTATCTTGCAAATTTACCAAATTTATTGTTGAGCTCTATGTATAGTATCATGTTATATGTAACAGTGAGAGTTTTACTTCTTTTCAAATTTGGATTCTTTTATTTATTTTTCTTCTATGATTGCTGTGGCTAGGACTGCAAACTATGTTGAATAAAAATTACAAGAGTGGGCATCCTTGTCTTATTCCTGTTCTTAGAGGAAATGCTGTCAGTTTCTCACCATGAGTATGCTATTAGCTGAAGGTTTGTCATATATGGCCCTTATTATGTTGAGGTATATTTTCTCTATGCCCATTTTCTGGAGAGATTTTCATAAATGGATTTGGAATTTTGTCAAAAGCTTTTTCTGCATCTATTGAGATGATCGTATGGTTTTAATTCTTCAATTTTTTGAGGTGTTGTATCACAAAGATTGATTTGGGATACTGAAAAATACTTTCATTGGTAGGATAAACCCCACTTGATCATGGTATTGGATGCTTTTAATCCATTGTTGGATTTGGATTGCTAGTAATGTGTTGAGAAATTTTGTATCTATGTTTATTATTGATATTGGTCTATAAATTTCTTTTTTTGTGGTATTATTGCCTGGTTTTGGCATCAGGGTGATGGTGGACTTATAGAATGAGTTTGGGAATATTCCTTCCTCTGCAATTTTTGGAGTAGTTTCAGAAGGACAGGTGTTAACTCTTCTCTAAATGTTTGACAGAATTTACATGTGAAGTCATCTGGTCCTGGACTTTTCTTTTTTGGAAGTTTTTAAATCATAGTTTCAATTTTAGTACTTGTGATTGATCTGTTCTTATTTTCTATTTATTCTTGGTTCAGTCTTAGGAGACTATACCTTTCTAAGAATTTGTCCATTTCTTCCAGGTTGTCCATTTTATTGGCATATAGTTGTTTGCAGTACTCTCTTAAGATCGTTTCCATTTCTGTGGTGTTTATTGTAAATTCTCCTTTTTCATTTCTAATCTTATTGATTTGAACACTCTCTCCTTTTTTCTTGATGAGTCTAGCTAAAGGTTCATCAATTTTGTTTATCTTTTCAAAAAATTAGCTTTTATTTTCATTGATAATTTCTACCATTTTTCTTTATATTTCATTTATTTCTGCTTTGATCTTTATGATTTCTTTCCTTCTACTAATTTGGGGTTTAGTTTGTTCTTTTTTCTCTAGTTGCTTTCATTGTAAGGTTAAGTTGTATATTTGTGAATTTTTTTTGTTTGTTTCCTGAGGTAAGATTGTATTACTATAAACTTCCCCCCTAGAACAGCTTCTCTTGCATCCCATAGGTTTTTGATTGTCATGCTTTCATTTTCATTTGTCTCTAGGTATTTTTTTAAACATCTTTATTGGAGTATAATTGATTTACACTGGTGTGTTAGTTTCTGCCTTATAACAAAGTGAATCAATTATACATATACATATGTTCCCATATCTCTTCCGTCTTGCCTCTCCCTCCCTCACACTCTCCTTATCCCACCCCTCTAGGTGGTCATAAAGCACAAAGCTGATCTCCCTGTGCTGTGGCTGTGTCCCACTAGCTATCTATTTTACATTTGGTAGTGTATATATATCCATGTCACTCTCTCACTTTGTCACAGCTTACCCTTTCCCCTCCCCATATCCTCAAGTCCATTATCTAGTAGGTCTGTGTCTTTATTCCCCTCTTACACCTAGTTTCTTCATGACCTTTTTTTTAGATTCCATATATATGTGTTAGCATATGGTATTTGTTTTTTCTCTCTCTGACATACTTCACTCTATATGACAGACTCGAAGTCCTTCCACTTCACTACAAATAACTCAATTTCGTTTCTTTTTATGGCTGAATAATATTCCATTGTATATATGTGCCACATGTTTTTTATCCATTCATCCAATGATGGGCACTTAGGTTGCTTCCATCTCCTGGCTTTTCTAAATAGAGTTTCAATGAACATTTTGGTACATGACTCTTTTTGAATTATGGTTTTCTCAGGGTATATGCCCGGTAGTGGGATTGCTGGGTCATATGGTAGTTCTATTTGTAGTTTTTTAAGGAACTGCCATATTGTTCTCCATACTGACTCTATGAACTTATATTCCCACTAGAAGTGCAAGAGTGTTCCCTTTTCTCCACACCCTCTCCAGCATTTACTATTTCTATTTTTTTTTTATGATGGCCATTCTGATCGGTGTCAGACAAGATGGACTTAATTGATATTTATAGCACATTCCATTCAAAAACAACAGAATACACATTTTTCTCAAGTGCTTATGGAATATTCTCCAGGATAGATCATATCTTTGGTCACAAATCAAGCCTTGGTAAATTTAAGAAAATTGAAATTGTATCAAGTAACTGTTCCTACCACAATGCTATAAGACAAGATACAGGAAAAGATCTGTAAACAATACAAACACATGGAGACTAAACAATACACTACTTAATAACGAAGTGATCACTGTAGAAATCAAAGAGGAAATCACAGAATACCTAGAAACAAATGACAATGGAGACATTATGACCCAAAACCTATGAGATGCAGCAAAAGGAGTTCCAAAAGGGCAGTTTATAGCAATACAATTCTACCTTAAGAAACAGGAAACATCTCAAATAAACAACCTAACCTTGCACCTAAAGAAATTAGAGAAAAATCAAGAACAATAACTAAATCCCCCCCAAAGATAGCAGAAGGAAATAAGTCATAAAGATGAGATCAGAAATGAATGAAAAAGAAATGATAGCAAAGATCAATAAAACTAAAAGCTGGTTCTTTGAGAAGAGAAACAAAATTGATAAACCATTAGCCAGGTTCATCAAGAAAAAAAAGGGAGAAGACCCAAATCAATGGAATTAGAAATGAAAAAGGAGAAATAATAACTGACACTGCAGAAATACAAAAGATCATGAGAGATTACTACAAGCAACTCTATGCCAATAAAATGGACAACCAGGAAGAAATGGACAAATTCTTAGAAATGCACAACCTGCCAAGACTGAACCAGGAAGAAATAGAAAATATGAACAGACAAATCACAACGACTGAAATTCAGACTGTGATTAAATATCTTCCAACAGACCTAATCCCACGACCAGAAGGCTTCCCAGGTGAATTCTATCAAACATTTAGAGAAGAGCTAATACCAATCCTTCTCAAACTCTTTCAAAATATAGTAGAGGGAGGAACACTCCCAAACTCAGTATATGAGGCCACCATCACCCTGATATCAAACCAGACAAAGATGTCACAAAGAAAGAAATCTATAGGCTAATATTACTGATGAACATAGATACAAAAATCCTCATCAAAATACCAGCAAAAAGAATCCAACAGCACATTAAAAAGATCATACACTGTGACCAAGTGGGTTTTATTCCAGGAATGCAAGGATTCTTCAATATATGCAAATCAATCTACATGATGCATCATATTAACAAATTGAAGGAGAAAAACCATATAATCATGTCAATAGATGCAGAGAAAGCTTTCGACAAAATTCAACACCCATTTATGATAAAAATCCTGCAGGAAGTAGGCATAGAGGGAACTTTCCTCAACATAATAAAGCCCATATATGACAAACCCACAGCCAACATCATCCTCAATGGTGAAACACTGAAACCATTTCCACTACGATCAGAAGCAAGACAAGTTTACCCACTCTCACCACTATTATTCAACATAGTTTTGGAAGTTTTAGACACAGCAATCAGAGCAGGAAAAGAAATAAAAGGAATCCACATCAGAAAAGAAGAAGTAAAGCTGTCACTGTATGCAGATGATATGATACTATACATAGAGAATCCCAAAGATACCAGAAAACTACTAGAGTTAATCAATGAATTTGGAAAAGTAGCAGGATACATAATTAATGCACAGAATCTCTAGCATTCCTATACACTAATGACGAAAAATCTGAAAGTGAATTTAAGAAAACCCTCCCGTTTACTATTGCAACAAAAAGAATAAAATATCTAGGAATAAATCTATGTAAGGAGACAAAAGACCTGCACGCAGAAAATTATAAGACACTGATGAAAAAATTAAAGATGATACAAATAGATGGAGAGATATACCATGTTCTTGGATGGATCAACATTGTGAAAATGACTCTATTACCCAAAGCAATCTACAGATTCAATGCAATCCCTATCAAACTACCACTGGCATTTTTCACAGAACTAGAACAAAAAATTTCACAATTTGTATGGAAATGCAGAAGACCCTGAATAGCACAAACAATCTTGAGAATGAAAAATGGAGCTGAAGGTATCAGGCTTCCTGACTTCAGAGTATACTACAAAGCTACAGTAATCAAGACAGTATGGTACTGGCACAAAAACATAAATATAGATCAATGGAATAGGATAGAAAGCCCAGAGATAAACCCACGCACATATGGTCACCTTATCTTTGATAAAGGAGGCAAGAATATACAGTGGAGAAATGACAGCCTCTTCAATAAGTGGTGCTGGGAAAACTGGACAGGTACATGTAAAAGTATGAGATTAGAACACTCCCTAACACCATACAAAAAAATAAGCTCAAAATGGATTAAAGCCCCAAATGTAAGGCCAGAAACTATCAAACTCTTAGAGGAAAACCTAGGCAAAACACTCTATGACATAAATCACAGCAAGATCCTTTTTGACCCTCCTCCTAGAGAAATGGAAATACAAATAAACAAATGGGACCTAATGAAACTTCAAAGCTTTTGCACAGCAAAGGAAACCATAAACAAGACCAATAGACAACACTCAGAATGGGAGAAAATTTGCAAATGAATAAACTGACAAAGGATTAATCTCCAAAATTTACAAGCTGCTCATGCAGCACAATAGCAGAAAAACAAACAACCCAATCCAAAAATGGGCAGAAGACCTAAACAGACATTTCTCCAAAGAAGATATACAGATTGCCAACAAACACATGAAAGAATGCTCAACATCATTAATCATTAGAGAAATGCAAATCACAACTACAATGAGATATCATCTCTAGGTATTTTTTGATTTCCTCTTGATTTTTTTCAGTGGTCAATTTGTTGTTTAGAAGAATATTGTTTAGCCTCCTCGTGTTTTTGCCTTTTCCAGTTATTTTCTTGTAGATCATATCTGATCTCATAGCATTGTGTTTGGGAAAGATGCCAGGCATTATTTTAATTGTCTTAAACATACTGAGCCTTGTTTTGTGGCCCAACATGTAATAAATCCTGGAGAATTCTCCATGTGCTCTTGAGAAAAATGTGTAATCTGCTGCTTTTGGATAAAATGCTCTATAAGTTTCAGTTAAGTCCAATTGATCTAATATGTCATTTAAGCCCTCTGTTTCCTTATTGATTTTCTGTCTGGATGATCTGTTCATTGATGTAAGTCGGGCATGATAGTCCCCCACCATTATTGTGTTACTGTCAATTTCTCCTTTATGGCTATTAGCATTTGCCATATTTATTGTGGTTCTCCTATGTTTGGTTCATGTATATTTACAATTGTTATATCTTCTTCTTGGTTTGATCCCCTGATCAATATGTAGTGTTCTTCTTTGTCTCTTACTATAATCTTTAATTTAAAGTCTATATTTTTCTGATACGAGTGTTGCTATTCCAGCTTTCTTTTGATTTCCATTTGCATGGAATAGCTTTTCACTCCCATCACTTTCACTGTGTATGTATCCCTAGATCTGAAATGAGTTTCTTGAAGACAGCATATTTATGGGTTTTTTTTTTTGTGTGTGTGTGTGTGTGTATCCATCCAGCCATCTCTGTCTTTTGGTTGGAGGTTTTAATCCATTTATGTTTAAAGCAATTATTCATAAGTGTGTTCCTATTGCCATTTTCTTAATTGTTTTTTTTTTTTGTTGTTGTTGTTTTTGGGGTTTTTTTGTAGCTCTTTTTTCTTCCCTTCCTCTTTTGTTCTCTTCTGTTGTGGTTTAATGACTAGCTTTAGTGTTATGTGTAGAGTCCTTTTTCTTTTTTGTATATGTACCTATTGTAGATTTTCCATTTGTGGTTCCCATGAGGTTTTGAAATAGCAGTCTATATGTAAACAAGATTGTTTTAAGTTACTGGTATTTTAATTTCAAATGCATTTCCAATATCCTGCATTTTGTGCTCCTCTTCTCACAATTACTGGTTTTGATATCATATTTGTGTGAAAATAATTTCCTATCTTTACTTTATGTTTGCCTTTACTGGTGAGCTTTTCCATTCATAATTTGCTTGTATCTAGTAGGGTCTCTTCTTTTCCACCTACAGAATTTCCTTTAGTATTTCTTATAAAGCTGGTCTGGTGATGCTGAATTCTCTTAGTTTTTCTTGTCTGTAAAACTTTTGATTTCTCCACTGAATTTGAATGAGAGCTTTGCTGGGTAGAGAATTCTTGGTTTTACGTTCTTCCCTACATCACCTCAGACTTTCTGCTGAAAAATCAGCTGATAATCTTATGATGAGTCACTTGTAGATTATTTGTTACTTTTCCCTTCTTGCTTTTATATTTTTTTCTTTGTCTTTATTTTTTGTTAGTTTGATTACTAGTGTCCCAGTGTGTTCGTCCTTGTATTTATCCTTCCTGAAACTCTCTGTGCTTCCTGGCCTTTGGTGACTGTTTCCTTTCCCAGGTTAGGAAAGTTTTCCACTATTATCTGATCCAATATTTTCCCAGATTCTTTCTCTCTCTTCTCTTCCTTGGTCCCCTATAATGTTATGTTGTTGCATTTAATGTTGTCCCAGAGGTTTCATAGACTGTCTTCATTTCTTTTCATTATTTTTTATTTATTCTGTTCTGTGGCACTGATTTCTACCATTCTGTCTTCAGGTTCACTTATCCGGTCTTCTGCCTCAGTTACTCTGCTATTGATTCCTTCTAGTATATTTTTTATTTCAGTTACTGTATTGTTCATTTTTGTTCTTTAGTTCTTCTAGTTCTTTATTAAACATTTCTTGCATCTTCTCAATATGTGCCTTCATTCTTTTTCTGAGATCTTGGATCACCTTCACTATCATTGCTCTGAATCCAGTAGATTGTCTCTCTCCACTTAGCTGTTCTTCTTGAGTCTTATCTTGTTCCTTCATCTGGGACATATTCCTCTGCCATCTCATTTTGTCTAACTTTCTGTGTTTGTGGTTTCTGTTCCACAGGCTGCAGGTTTGTAATTCTTGCTTCTTCAATCTACCCTCTGGAAGATTAGGCTGTCTAAGAAGCTTGTATAGGCTTCCTGGTGGGAGGGTCTTTTTCATGCCCACTTGTGTGTGGAGCTGGGTCTTGTCCCTCTGGTGGGCAGGGCCATGCTCAAGAAGACTTTAATCAGCTCTTCTGCCAATGGGTGGGGCTGTGTTCCCACCCTGTTGGTTGTTGGGCCTGAGGAATCCCAGCACTAGAGCCTACAGTCTGTTAGGTCGAGCTAGGTCTTGGTGAGAAAATGGTGTCTCCAGGAGGGCTCATGCCAATGAGTACTCACCAGAACTGCAACTACCAGTGTCTTTGTCCCCATAGTGAGCCAAAGCCACCTCCCGTCTCCACAACAGATCCTCCAATAATGGCAGGTAGTCCTTGCCCTGTCTATTATGAGGTCACTGCTTCACTCCCTGAGACCTGGTTCACATGAACAATGTGTGCACCTTCCAAGAGTGGAGTTTCTGTTTTCCTCAGTCCTCTGGAATTTCTGATTAAACCCCACTGACTTTCAAAACAAGATTCTCTGGGGACTCCTCTTCCCATTGCCAGACAACCAAGCTGGGAAGCCTGACATGGGGCTCAGGACCTTCAATCCTATGGGAGAACTTCTGTGGTATTATTAGTTTCCAGTTTGTGGGTCACCCACCTGGAAGGTGTGGGATTTGATTTTATCATGATTGTGCCCCTTCTACCCCTTTGTATAGCAAGAGATGTCTACTCAACACTCTGTAATAACACCTCTGTTGTGGTTTCTTCTCTATCTTTGCATATAGGGTATATTTTTTGGTAGGTTCTAGTGGGTTTTTTTGATGTTTGTTCAGCAGTTAGTTGTGATTTTTAGTGTTTTTATAAGATGGCCTAAAAGGAGCTTATGTCCTTTTACTCCAGCATCTTGCCAGCCAATTGCTTTAATTTTTTTTAATATCAAACAGCAATCTTACTATTAATATCCTCAAAGAATAACTCTTGTTTCTCACACTACCACTTGTCCCTCATTTCAGTAAATGGCATGATCATCTTCTCATCCACAAACTCAAGCCAAAAACCAAAACAAACAAAGCCAAAGTCACTCTTTCTTACTTTCTTTGTCTTATATCTCTCAGCCAATTCTATCAGTTTTACCTAAAAATATGCTCAAAAGCCTTCAGCTCTCTCTACTTTCAGTACCACCACCTTAGAAAAAGCACCATATTTTTTTTTAATCCTGGACCACCTTTATAACCTCCAACACTGACCATTTTTTTGGACTCTACTCTCTAGTTTACAAACAATGACTTAATACTGACTAAATAATAAATAAATTATGCTATTGACTCCCTTATTTAAAACTATTTGTGGCTTCCCATGTCCTTCAGAAACTGCATGACTAATTGACACTTGCTATTTTGTTCTTACTGCAGAAGTGTCTCTTGTGATGCCTTCTCTAGCTATATACTCTAAGGTAGGCCACAGATACTATCATAGTTCTCAAATTTATTTTATGTATAAGATATAAGATATCTGTTTTTGTTTGTGAGTTTTAAATTCCCGTGGTAGGATAGAAGATGGACAGTAATTATTAAAAGTCAGACTATTACACCTTTGAAAGCTGGTGTAATATTCTGAATATTTTTTAATGTTCGATTATTGATAAATCTAAAGTGCCAGTTCTTCCTTTCTTGTCCCACATCTGGGCAAGTTAATAAGAAAGCCTGCCCCCACCCCCCACCCAGTGTTATAAGACTTTCTAATAACACAAGCTCTGCATACTTTAGAATCCTCACCCCATTCCCACCCAGAATAAAGACCAGAGCCATTGACCTCTTTATTCTCTCAAGTCACTCCAGCTAATTTTGTACCACCTTAGGCACTGCACTGCTCTTTTCAGAAAGTCCCATAAGGTAAAAATTTTTCATACCTTCTCAGTGTGTGTTTAAGTTATGAGCATGGACATCTGGCCTATTTATTGGGAAGAGATCTATACAATCACCTTATGGCAACTACAGAGCTGTTCTTCTCTTATGGAGAATCCTAACATCAAAATCATATTGTACCATACATATTTTCTTTATTCCCACAGGGTAATGTGGATATATTAAAATTATTTCTAGGCATAATTTGAGCAATGTTGAAAAACTTTTTAAGTTTAGTTTTTTTCAATTAAAGTATGCAGCTCAGATTCAAATCAAATCAGAGTTAATATTGTATTTGTAAAATTAATGTGAAGTCATCAAGATATATTTTCATATTATGGCTCTCTATAGTGTATGTACTTATTGTTAAAATTAACAGTTTAGGTGAAATGAAGTTGTACTCATTATTAAACTGTGTAGTCTAAACATTTGGTAAGAAATTACCAAATAATTATTTTTTACAAACTGAAGTGTACTTAAGAAGATGTCATGTGAACATAATAATATTCAGGGATTTATTGTGAGAATAAGAAAAAGTTGCCAAGCTGGGGTTTGAAATTTCAATGTAATCACTTTTTTACAGTTATACCTGATGATTGCAAACTCTCTTACAATAATTTCAACTCAATAATACAATCATAAAGTCGAGAAAAAGTCACTCATCTTTATCTATGGCCACTAAAATACTTCAGGGTTCCTATACAAGGAAATGACACAAGGTAAACTTTTAAAAGACTGGCTTTAATTCAAATTGTGTTGATTAAAAGTTATTACAGAAGTTGATAAAACATATTTTAGTTTAGTACATATGTTGCATCAACAAAATAAAAATTTTGCTACAGGGTCCCAGTTTCCATTTCTCTAGGAAGGAATGAGATTTTTATAGGAAGAGAAGTGTACCTAAAGAATATATCTGTGCATTACTGAAAAGTTGTAGGAAGTGTGACTCTTTTCAGTGTTGAATGAGTTTAGCTTCTGTTAAATTAATGAATGATTTAACTAATATTAAGGCAAATATTGTTTAGTCTGTGTCCTGTAAATGCAGTCTAGACTTCATATAGTTTATATATTATATTATGCATTGTAATTATATACTAAAATATTTTTAATCTGATTCAGTGTTGTCTCATTCAGGCATATTATTTATTTTTTAATTTATCAGACATTCATTTAACAGACATTTATTGAGAGCCAACTATGTGTTAGGTATTGTGTAATTTTATTGTTGCCATGCTTAAACATTTCTATGCTTCCAACTTTTGATAGATAAATGTTTTATTTTAGTGATTATCTGAGTGAAATTTTTACATACACTTTTGAAGTGCTGCAGTTGCTTTTACTCTTCTTTCGATTAATGTTTCCTCGACTTTGGTCTGGGTATTTTTGCTGAGCTGTTGACAGAAAAATCAACTTGGAATCCTGTTTAAAAATCAGAGTACAATCTCCACACCCCAGAAATTAAATAGTTTTATAGAGAATGTCAGGACTCAATACTTTCCTGCCAACTTGGCTAGAGATATTTTAGGATACAATATTTGAGAATTGGAAAGTCATCTTTAATTGTACAATAATCAAGGATTTAAAAACTAAACAGAATATATCCCCATAATTTGTGAAATGCCTCCATGCCAACCTGCTAGCTAAACAAAGGGATTCTTTGTTTACTAATCTCTAATATTTAATTTTAATTGATAACAATATGGAATATTTTATTTTCTCTTTAAGTTGTATTTTATATTGGAGTGTAGCTCATTTACAATGCTGTGTTAGTTTCAGGTGATTCAGTCATACATATACATATACATATTTCAGATTCTTTTCCCATATAGGTTATTAAAAAAATATTGAAGAGAGTTCCCTGTGCTATACAGCAGGTTCTTGTTGATTATCTATTATATGGATTGTAGCGTGTATCTGTTAATCCTAAACTCCTAACTTATCCCTCCCCAACCTTTACCCATTGGTAACCATAAGGATGCTTTCAAAGTCTGTAAGTCTGTTTCTGTTTTGGAAGTAAGTTCATTTGTATCCTTTTTTTTTTTTTTTAGATTCCACATATAAGTGATATCATATGATATTTGTCTTTGTCTGACTTCCTTCACTTAGTATAATAATCTCTAGGTCCATCCATGTCACTGCAAATGGCATTATTTCGTTCTTTTTTATGGCTGAGTAATATTTCATTGTACATATGTACCACATATTCTTTATCCATTCATCTGTCGATGGACATTTACGTTGCTTCCATGTCTTGGTGATTTGAAATACTGCTGCAATGAACATTGGGGTGCATGTATCTTTTCCAATTATGGTTTCCTCTGGCTATATGACTACAAGTGGGATTGATGGATCATTTAGTAGTTCTATTTTTAATTTTGTTAGGAACCTTCATGCTGTTCTCCATAGTGGCTTTACCAATCTACATTCCCACCAAGTATAAGAGGGTTCTCTTTTCACCACACCCTCTCCAGAATTTATTTTTTGTATACATTTTTTTATGATAGCCATTCTAAGCAGTGTGAGGTGATATCTCATTGTAGTTTGATTTGCACTTCTCTTATAATTATTGATGTTGGGCATTTTTTCATGTGCCTCTTGGCCATCTGGACACCTTCTTTGGACAAATGTCTATTTAGGTCTTCTGCCAATATTTTTATTGTGTTTTGTTTGCTATTGAGCTGCAAGTGCTATTTGTAAATTTTAGAGATTAATCCCTTGTCAGCTACATCACTGGAAAATATTTTCTCCCATTTCAGGTGCTGTATTTTCACTTTGCTGTGCAAAATCTTTTGAGTTTAATTAGGTCCAATTTGTTTGTTTTTGTTTTAACTTCCATTACTCTAGAAGACTCAGAAAAGATCTTGTTGTGATTTATCTCAGAGAATGTTCTGCCTATGTTTTCCTCCAAAAGTTTTATAATGTCAGTCCTACATTTAGGTTTTTAATCCATTTTGAGTTTATTTTTTATATGGCATCAGAGAATGGTATAATTTCATTCTTTTACATGTGGCTGTCCAGTTTTCCCAGCAGCACTTATTGAAGAGGCTGTCTTTCTTCCATTGTATATTCTTGTCTCCTTTGTCTTAGATTAATTGACCATAGGTGTATGGGTTTATTTCTGGGTTTTCTATCCTCTTACATTGATCCATATGTCTGTCTTTGTTTTGAATACTATAGCTTTGTAATATACTGTTTTGATTACTCTAGCCTCATAAAATGAGTTTCGGAGTATTCCTTCCTCTGCAGTGTTTTTTGAATAGTCTTACACAGATAGTTCTTTTTTTTTTCATATTTTGTATTTCTTCCTTGTTCAGTCTTGGAAGAGTGTGTCCATTTCTTCTAGGTTGTTCATTTTATTGGCATTTAGTTGCTTGTAGCATCTCTTATGACCCATTTTATTTCTGTGGTGTCAGTTTTAACTTATTTTTAATTTCTAATTTTATTAATCTGGGCCCTCTCTCTCTCTCTCTCTCTCTTTTTTTTTTTGATGAGTCTGGTTAAAGTTTTATCAATTTTGTTTATCTTTTCAAAGAACCAGATTTTTGTTTCGTTGATCTTTTCTATTGTTTACTTTGTTTCTATTTCATTTGTTTCTGCTCTGATATTTATGATTTCTCTTTTACTAACTTTCAGTTTTGTCTGTTCTTCTTTACCTAGTTGCTTTAATTGTAAGGTTAGGCTGTTTATTTATGATTTTTTATTTGTTTGTTTCCTCAGGTAAGAGTCACTGCTATAAACTTACCTCTTAGAACTATTTTTTGCTGTGTCCCATAGGTTTTGGATTGTTGTGATTTCATTTTCATTTGTCTCTAGGTAGTTTTTGATTTCCTCTTTGATTTCTTCAGTGATCCATTGGTTGTTTAGAAGCATATTATTTAGCTTCCATGTGTTTGTATCTTTTCTAGTTTTTTTCCTTGTAGCTGATTTCTAATCTCATAGTGTTGTGGTTGGAAAAGATAGTTGATATGATTTCAATTTTCTTAAGTTTAATGAGGTTTTCTTAGTGGCCCAGTGTGTTATCTATCCTGGAGACTGTTGCATGTGCACTTGAGAAGAATGTGTATTCTGCTGCTTTTAGATGGAATGCTCTATAAAAATCAATTAATTTCATCTGGTCTAATGTGTCATTTTAGGCATGTGTTTCCATATTGATATTTTTTCTGGGTGATTTGTCCATTAATGAAAGTGGGGTGTTAAAGTCCCCTACTATTATTGTGTTACTGTCAATTCTTTCTTCGTTGGCTGTTAACATTTGCCTTATATATAGGGGTGCTCCTATGTTGGGTACATATATATTTACAATTGTTATCTCTTCTTCTTGGATTGATCCCTTGATCATTATGTAGTGTCCTTCTTTGTCTCTTGACTGCCCTTAAAGTCTATTTGTCTGATATGTGTATTGCTACTCCACCTTTCTTTTGATTTCCATTTGCATGTAATAGCTTTTTCCATTGCCTCACTTTCAGTTTGTGTGTGTCCCTATATCTGAAGTGAGTCTCTTGTAAACAGCATATATATGGGTCTTTTTCTTTTTCTTTTTTTTTTCCATTCAGCTAGTCTATGCCATTTGGTTGGGATATTTAACCCATTTACATTTAAGGTAAGTGTCAATATGTATGTTCTTATTGCCATTTTCTTAATTGTTTTGGATTTGTTTTTGTAGATCTTTTTTCTTCTCTATCTGTTTGATGTCATGATTTGATGACAAATCAAATAATTTGATGTATCTCATGATTTGATGTCTATCTTTAGTGTTGTGTTTGGATTGCTTTTTTATTTTAATGTATGTATCTATTGGTGGATTTTTGCTTTGTGGTTACCATGTGTTTTTCATATATCCTACTTTCATATGTATATATGTATAATTGTGCCTGTATGTGTGTATATGTGGTGTGTGTGTGTGTGTGTGTGTGTGTGTGTGTGTGTGTTATTGTTTTAAGTTGCTGGTCATTTTATTTCAAATATATTTCCAATATCCTGAATTTATACACTACTCCTCTCATGATGGTTGGTGTTGATATCATATTTTTGTGTGGATGATTTCCTACTTTAACTATATGTTTGCCTTTACTGATGAATTTTCCCATTCACAATTTTCTTGTTCCTTGGTGAGGACTTTTCTTTTCTGCCTAAAGAAGTTCCTTTAGAATTTATTGTAATGCTATTTTGTTAGTGCTGATTCTCTTACCTTTTGCTTGTCTATAAAGCTTTTTATTTATCTGTTTAATCTGAACAAGAGCCATGCTGGGTGGATTATTCTTGGTTGTAGGTTCTTCCCTATATGACTTCAAATATATTGTGTTACTCCTTCTCTCCTGCAGTGTTTCTGCAGACAGATCAGATGAAAACCATATGGGGATTCCCTTGTATATTGTTTCTTGATTCGCTTGTTGCTTTTAATATTTTCTCTTTGTCTTTAATTTTTGTCAATTTGATTACTATGTGTCTCAGTGTGTTCCTCCTTGGATTTATCCTGTATGGGACTCTGTGCCTCCTGAACTTGAGTTAGTGTTTCCTTTCTCATGTAAGGGAAGTTTTCAGCTATTATTTCTTTAAATATTTTCTAGTTTCTGCTGTACAACAAAGTGAATCAGCTATATGTATACATATATCCCCTCCCTCCTGGACCTTCCTCCCAGCCCCCCATCCCACAAATCTAGGTCATCAGAGAGGACTAAGCTGAGTTCCCTGTGCTATATAGCAGGTTTGCACTAGCTATCTATTTTACACTTGGTACTGTATATATGTCAATCCTAATCTCCCAGTTTGTTCCACTCTCCATTTTCCATTCTGTGCACACATGTCTGTTCTCTATGTCTATGTCTCCATTTGTGCTCCAGAAATAGGTTAATCTGTACCATTTTTCTAGATTCCACACATATGCATTAATATACAATATATGTTTTTCCCTTTCTAACTTACTTCACTCTGTATGACAGACTCTAAGTCCATCCACATCTCTACAAATGACCCAATTTTGTTCTTTGTTATAGATGAGTCATATTCCATTGTATATATGTACCACATCTTCTTTATCCATTCATCTGTTGTTGAACATTTAGGTTGTTTCCATGTCCTGGCTATTGTAAATAGTGCTGCAATGGACATTGGAGCACATGTGTTGTTTTGAATTATGGTTTTCTCAGGGTATATACCCAGTAGTGGGATTGCTGGATCATATGGTAGTTCTATTTTTAGTTTTTTAAGGAACCTCCATACTGTTTTCCATAGTGACTGTATCAATTTACATTCCTACCAACAGTGCAGGAGGGTTCCCTTTTCTCCACACCCTCTCTAGCACTTATTGTTTGTAGATTTTTTGATGGTCATTCTGACCGGTGTGAGGTGATAACTCACTGTAGCTTTGATTTGCATTTCTCTAATAATTAGTGATGTTGAGCATCTTTTCATGTGTCCCTTGACCATCTGTATGTCTTCTTCAGAGAAATGTCTATTTAGGTCTTTCACCCATTTTTTTTGACTTTTTTTTTTTTTTTATATCTTGAGTTCAATGAGCTGTTTGTATACTTTGGAGATTAATCCTTTTTCTGTTGCTTCATTTACAAAAGACCCTGAATAGCCAAGGCAATCTTGATAGAGAAAAACAGAGCTGGAGGAATCAGGCTTCCCAACTTCAGACTATACTACAAAGCTACAATAATCAATTCAGTATGGTAATGACACAAAAACAAAAATATAGATCAATGGAACAGTATAGAAAGCCCAGAGATAAATGCTTGCCTTTATGGTCACCTAATCTATGATAAAGCAGACAAGAATATACAATGGTGAAAAGATAGCCTCTTCAATAAGTTGTGCTGGGAAAACTGGACAACTACATGTAAAAGAATTAAATTAGAACACTTCCTAACACCATGCACAAAAAGAAACTCAAAATGGATTAAAGACATAAATGTAAGACCGAAAACTATAAAACTCTTAGAGGAAAACATAGGAAGAATATTCTTTGACATAAATTACAGCAAGATCTTTTTTGACCCACCTCCTAGAGTAATGAAAATAAAAACAAAAATAAACAAATGGGACCTAATGAAACTTAAAAACTTTTGTATAGTAAAGGAAACCATAAAGAAGACAAAAAGTCAGCTCCATGACTAGGAGAAAATATTTGCAAACAAAGCAGCAGACAAAGGATTAATCTCATATATACAATTTTAAAGAAATAATTGTACACAAATGTTCCATGTCCTTCTCAGTAAGAGATGTTCACATCTGTTTCAGGTTAGAGTTGTTCATTTTGTTTGTTGTAAGTGATAAATATTGGTTAAATTATAGCAAAGTTTTTTACTCACTATTAAAAGTATATTAATTTTGTTGTTTAATTTAATTTATTCACTATATTATTCATAATATAGTGAAAAAATAATGATGATTTTTTTTGCTAAAAAGCCCTCTATTTTTATAAATTACTATATTTGGCTTGCTTATAGTTAATATTTTTATGTGCCTGTTCTAGTACTTTGGTAACTAAATTTACACTAGACACCTAATACATATATATAATATACCTTTCAATCTTTTTTTTTTTTTTTTTTGTCACCAGAATATATTGAGTAAAATTACAAATCATCACTTCTTTGAAGCTTTGGTAGAATTTGTATTGTAAAGTCACTCATTCTGTTGTCTTTTGGTGAGAGAGATTTTGTCTACTCTTTCAAAATTTTGTATTCTAAATGGTTAGTAAATTTTTTATTCTTCTTAGATGAACAGTTGTTTCTAAATATTATGTAAATTTAATTTAATTTCTTAAACATATGATTTTAAAAGTTTGTGGCTTTCTGAATGTTTGGATAATCTTGAATATTAGCTTTATATTATTGAGACCAAATTTATTAAATATGTGTTATGAGATTATGTTGTTAACTTTCTAAACTTTTTCTAGAGCTTTTTCCCCACTGTTACTTTTCGTGCTCCATATTTATTTTTAAAGCATGTGTATTCTCTTTTTTGGGTGGCATTTATATATTTTTTTACTAAAGGTCTCTTGTGATTAGCCTAAAGCTACCTTTTAAAATTTTCTTGAATTATAATTTAGCTGAAAGCAAAATATTGGTTTGGGGATTATTTTCTCCCACAGAATTTTCCACTATCCTCTGTCTTCTATATTTTTAAATAAACAGTCTACTGAGATCAAATTTTTTTCCTTATGAAAATAATGTATATTTCAATTCTGGCTCTTTAAAGTTTTTTTTGTGTGTATTTGATGCTCTGAAGTTTTATTAGAGTATACGTAGTTGATATCCTTTTATATAGCTTTCTGTTCATTTATAGTGGTTTCCAAATACACACATTGAAATCTATTGACAATCCTGAAAAATCTAAGCCATTATATTTTCAAATATTGCCTTTCTTCTATTGTTTATATTTTCTCATCTTAGGACTTCTATTTCTATTACATACATTATGTCTTCTCATTCTGCTCTACGTGTCTGTTAAGTTTTCTCATAATTATTTAATTGTCTCTCTAACTTACTTCTGAGAAACTTCTTCAGATTATCATGTAGTTGACTGATTCTTTCTTCTTCTATCTATTTTATTTATCCAGTCAGTTTTGTTTCAATAATTCAATTTTCATGTCTAAAAATTATGTTTTCCCCTTCAAATATTCTTGGTTTTTGATAATTTCTTATATTTATTTATAATATTTTGTGGGTTTCTTTTTTTATTTTATTTTCTGGTTTTCAGACAGAAAATTATAGTATGTAAAATCTTCAGGCTTCTATTATTGCTGTTTTTGTTTTTTTCTGATTTAACTCATGTTGTGTCTATTCTTTACCTATGTATTTATTTTTTATTATTGTTGATTTGTATTTGGCTTAACTTCTCAGGTGGGAATCCTTAGGGCTCTTTACCTTATCTATAGTTTATTAGCTTAAATTTTCTGGATCACAAAGGAGGATTTCACACATTTTTTATTCCATGAGAATGGCAATTCTTTTTGTTTTTTAAATATTTTTAAAATTATTTTTGCACTTGTAATAATAATTAATTAATCAATTAATGATTGACTTACATTTTTTAGTCTGAGCCATTGTTTTCAGGTTTCTCATTTATTCAATAAATATGATGCTTAGTAAGTGCTAAGGAACACATTACATTATTAAATATTTACTGCGTTTCTAATATGAATAAACCTGTCAATGTTTTTGGTCCTGGGAATATGGTAATGAACAATACAGTCATGGTCTCAGATCTAATACTGTTGGTGACTGGGATACATACTAAACAAATAAGTGATGATTTTTATTGATAGTAATCATAATACTTAGTACAAAAGTGAAGTACAAGGATGCAGTAGGAGAGAAACTGGATCTAGGAGAGGGAGGAGTCTGATCAGGAATTATTTTCTTAGTCCAAAGAAAATAAAGGTCAAATTTAGGGAGTAAAAGATGCATTCAAAACTGAGGGTAAAGCATTTCTAAAAACTTTTAGTGTAATATGTTTGAAAATAAGAAAGAGGGCCATTGTAGATGCAATGCTAGGAATGAGTAGCTACAGAATGATTGAGGTAGGGACTGGCTCAAGATGAAACACAGGAGGCAGCCTTTTGGACTATACTAAGACTACACATTATTGTTACTCTTAAATACACAAGTCAAAGTGTTTATATATAGAACTAATACAGTCATATATGTGTTTTAAAATATCCCTCTTACTGGACTATGAAAAATTATATATTTGTATATGTAATTTTATGTATTATTTATTATATA
The DNA here is from genome assembly GCF_003031525.2 of Neophocaena asiaeorientalis asiaeorientalis. Taxonomy (NCBI): domain Eukaryota; kingdom Metazoa; phylum Chordata; class Mammalia; order Artiodactyla; family Phocoenidae; genus Neophocaena; species Neophocaena asiaeorientalis. The sequence goes on from NW_020172841.1 coordinate 177,376, forward strand.
TGCACACATATATTTTTGAATGTGATAAGTACAATATTACTTCTAATTTCAAGAAGCTCCCTATGTGTAGTGGGTGAAATATTCAGTGGCTGTTTCTGCAAATTCAAGTGTCAGGATGAAATTTTAAAAGTATACCTGTGAGAATTTGTATTCGTGTGTGTGTGTGTGTGTGTGTGTGTGTGTCTGTGAACACATTTTGAGTGGGTCAAGGACAAGTTGAGAATAGGCTGAATACACAAATTAGCTGACTTAACTTTAACATGTTAGTCTTTGTTGATAACACAAAATGATATTAAGTAAACTTCAATTTCAATAATACAAGGCTCAAATGAGTCAACATTAACTGCTGTCTTTGTGTTGGTTGATAACTAAGAAATCCAATCAATTTTCTAACTATTTTGAAATATCCAGATATTTGACTATAGTGAATGAATTGTTTGGATGTTTTCACAGCTATTTTTACTTTTTATTTTTCCTTTGGTGATTATAATCTAAAGCCTGTTTTAAAGGTTATACATTTCTCTGGTATTTTGCCATATAGATGTAGATTCACTTTTTTCTATGAAAATAAATATTCAAAATATTATCTCAATTCTGGCATTCATTCATTTCTTCCAAGCTTAACTTTTCCTTATGCTCCTCTCTCATGCCTTGAAATTTAAATCATACAGACCCTGATTTCATTAAATTTCTCTTAATTAATATCTATGTAACATAGGGCATGTTATATATCCAATCAACAACTTAGTTAATTTTATCTATGAGTTAGTACAATTAACTACCTCAGAGTGATGTCCCAAGCAATAATACCATCTCGTTTTTCTTCTGTTTCCTTCAAGTCAGCATTTATCAAAACTACCATACTACTTTCTGAAAGGTAGCAAATATTTATAAGCATTTTCATACATTTGCACATAATAAGCAAATGCTTAAAAGCAAAGCATTTTTCAGTTGAATACATTTTAAGCAGTTTTAAGAGTATAGGAAACATAAATAAAAACAGAGATTAAAAAGTACAGTTGGTAAATTTTTGAAAACTGATTAAATTCTAGCCATTTTCAGCAATGGAGAAATAAAGGAGATAGCAGAATGTAGCCAAATCCAAGCTGAATTGCTGTATTTCTGCTAATTTTTATTCCCATATGTAGTAATATAAAAATAATATAAATTATTTTCTTCAATTATCTTACAATGATCACTCTCTAATTTAGCTTATAATGACTGTTCTCTTAAATTGCATGATATGGTTAAATGATATTAAATATATTCTAATGTCTTGTGCCTTAATATTATGTTTTAATGTCAAATAAACCAACCATGACCTATTTTTCAGATTATCAACATCTCTCGAAATTAACATTTGCCTGAAATCAGGATAGGTCAATCATTAAATTATAATAATAATAAACAAGCTGCAGAGATCTAACTTCAAATGTCTTTATAAAGAATCCAGAGTACAGTTACTCAAGTAAACTTTAACATTTATGGATACGAGCAAGAAAGCACTAACATATTTTTATCTCTGCCCATGATGTTAGGTAAGCAAATTAATGATTTTGCTTTATGAGAAAATTGAAAAACTATTTTTTTCAATAAATTACTTTCAGTGAAACTAAAAATCTAGAAAAATCTGCTTCATAAAGAAAATTTCAAGACATTTTACTTTGATTTTAGGACCTCATGTGCCAATGTTTCTTACTTAAGATAATATTTGTCACACAGGAAATATACAGGTATTGTCTTTCCAACAATCTGTGTAGTTCTATAGAATTCGTTCTTTATTTTCTTGTAGAATCCTCAGCAGATATACCTCAGACGCATTTAACTAGACAAGGAAATAAAAAATCCTACAAGGTATAAGTTGAAATATGATAATGACTTTTGCTTCTTATACTTTGTAAAAAGAAAGCTCACTGTAGTTTAAAATTACATAGATAATACTTATCAATGATTCCCAAGAATGTAACTTTTCTTTATAAAAACAGGCTCCTTGAATAGTAAAAAAATGCCTTAAGTTTGTCAGTCATAATTGTAAATGAAGTATATTAATATAGGAATACAGATTTTTGATTCTGACCTCTTTATTGTTACCAAGGGTCTAAGACAGGACCACTTCCAATACACTGCCACTGGGTAATGGAAATTACCATCAGAATACCATGTAGTAGCATTTGAGTATCCATAATTTCCTGCTAGGGATCAAAATCATTTCTATTGCTATGGTTATTTCTCAAAGAGGATACCACACTGTGCAGGGTTGCCAAATATGAAGATGAACCACATATAGCAAGGGCCACTTCCTATATCAGAATGATTCTATAGAGTACTGCTCTTCAGCAAGTACTACTTTCAGACTAACATTATCCACTTAGAACAACCAGAAAACCTAGATAAAATATTCACTAATCTCTTTAAGTCCCTTTGAAAACTACCAAGGACGATAAGGAGGACTTGTGGGGCTAAGCTCTTATCTGGTAGAGAAACTATGTTCAGAGAGGTGAGTCAACATTTGGAATGTGCTTCTCTTGAAACACAAGTAATACCTAAGATGAAGTGACATGAGAATAGATTTATGCAGACTCACATAGCTGGTAAAACAAAAATTGAACTTTAGAGTCTTATAGACTTTTAGTCTATACTTCAAAATTCTACACCTTAGATGTAATGATGAATGGGAAATAAACCATGTCTCACAGAGACTGAAACTCATCTTCAAATCTTATCAATTTACTACTGACTAAATTTTATCTAGAATTGCTCATGCCACTAGATTGATCACTAGAAGCAAAACTAAATTTCTTCTGGAGCAAGATAAAATTGTTCAGTCTCAAATTATCTCTAATTTTCCCCAAATGTAATGACTTGTACTCCATCAAAACAAAAAAAACAAAAAAAACAAAAAAAACAAGCAATTATAAGAAAACTAGATGAGTGAAAACAGAGAGAAAAAGGAAAAACAAAAAGAAAACCAAAACTATAGATACATACACAACACTTCCAAATAATGGAATTATCCTATGTGAACTTTGTAATATTTTTCATTAATAAATTCAAGGAATTAAAAGCAAGGTAGAAAATTTCAGCAGAAATGGAACTTATAAATGGAAATCATGCAAAAGGAAATTCTAGTGCCTAAAATACAAAAACATAAATTTAAGTACTAAATGCCTGAGTACAATAGCAAATTAGAAATACATGCAAACAGAATAATTAAATATAAAACTCGGTCAGAGTTAAATATTTATACTAATGGTAAAATAATTTTAATTAGAGAAAATGATGTAAGTGATATTACAGACATAGTGAAAATTATAATAAGCATGTAATTGAAGTCCCAGAATTACAATAGAGAAAATAAATCTGAACCAATGAAGAAAGTAAATAAATGGCTAAGAACATCCGAAACTCATGATAGACTCTAAGATACAAACACAAAAACACTAAGAACTCCAATCTGGACCAAAACAGAAAATACCACAACTAAGCACATTGTAGTTTCTGTTATATGTCACAACTAGATCACAGTAAACAGGCCAACACAAAGATTTACACACTACTGTGAGTAGTATTTGCCATTTGCTGGAAACTACCCATTTCAGATAATTGCTCTTAGACAAAAGAGAGCCACCTCACTCAGGAGATTAACCTGTTCCCAAGTACAGACTCTCATGCAATTACTAACGAAGGTAAAAGGGATAGGAAAGGCTGGACTTCAAATTCTTTCCTTAGGTAGGTCTAATTCAATAGGGCAATTCATACTGCAGAGCTTCCTGGAACATCAGGTCGAAACTTAATTTCAGCTGATATCACATTTTTAATTAGCTTTTTATCATGTCCCCCACCTTGCTTTGCTCACTATACTTTTCTTGAGAACACTTGCACAGTAAGCTCCACAAGAATCACTCCCTCAAGTTTTGCTTCAAGAGAATACATCCTAAGACACACAAGATCTCATGTATTTTGAAAATTAAACACAAGAAGAAAAAAATTTTAAAGAACTGAAGAAAAAACACATATCCTTCAAAGGAGCATTGAGAAAAATAACAGTGATTCCTCAATAGAAACACTGAAAACTAGATTTCAAGAAGATAAACTCTTTCAAGTCCTGGAAGAAAATATGAAGTTGAACAACATGCAGTTTTAGAATGATGACCATTCTCAGAAACAAAATTTTCAATATTAAAAGTTAAGATTACTCTGAAGAGAGAGGTGGTTTATGTTAAAAAAAATTAATGTGGAAGAACTGTACCACATTCATGCTGAACTCTGACTTTAAAAGAATAAATAAAGCTTCATGTTCACTAATATTTTGTAAATAGAAAATTTGGTTAGGGTTTTCTAGGTCTGTAGTCACTTGCCAAACACGATCAAAGGTGTGCCATTTGGCTTCTATTACAAGATGGGATCTGTGTGTACTCCCTTCTCCATAAATATTGATATTTTGAACAAAGATCCATTTGTTAAAATCTGAAACTATGTGGATGAAAAAAAATTTTCTGTAGGTTTTGCTTTAGGCCAGGTGTTACTATTTTAATACCTTAAGTGAAGAAAGATGAATTAATTCTTAAGGAAAATAGCACTGAACTTGTACCAAATTCAACTATTTTGATTCATCCATCCATGACAGTTATAAACTAGAATATCATTTAAAAAGGTATCTATGCTTCTGAGAAAGGAATATCACAACATGCCATCAGATAGAATCTAGTAGTTGTACAATCCCTAAGACAAGAAAATACTGAATCATAAGCCCTAACAATGACATATTTATTAGAGCAAAAAATTGAGGTACATAAATATATTTTCAGACAAACATAAACTGATATAATTTGTCTCTAGTAGACAAAGTATAATATTAATAGGTATTTTATAGGAGGAAATTAAGTGATACAAGATGGAAGCTCAGAAGTTTAGGAAAGAAGAGCAAGAGAAAGTATAAAGTTATGGTAAACTTTAATGTGCATTGACTGTGTAAGAGAATACAATAATCTCATATTTGGTTAGGTCCTCTGAGAAACCAAAACCAAGACAGGATTTAGTATGCATTATTCATTAGAACTATTAGGGAAAATAGTTGTCGAAGTATTTTCGACAGGGTGTTGAAGAGCCTGGGAGAGATTGTTAGATTTCAATGCAAGTCTAACCTCAAGTGAAGGAGAGAAGAAAGGAAGATTAGGTGAAAGTGTTAGGCTGCCTCATATATCCAAGGAAAATTTGGCAAGACAGAGGCCCTCAAGCCAAACTCTACTCTTAAAGGATTTCTGTACCCCTTAGGAATGGGCTTGTGTCAGTAACATTTTAAGGATCAATTATTGGCTGGAAGTAACTCATGGAAAGCCTGACCTTGTGTGAAAACAGTGAGCAGTTTCAGAGTTAAGTAGCTGGTGTGCTCAATAAAATAAATTCCTTGTACTTGAAGATACGATAATCACATTATCATGATATATACCTAGGAGTGGAAATGCTAGGTTATATAGAAGTTATATTTAACATTTAAAAATCTTCTAAACTGTTTCTTAAAGTGACTGCAATATTTTACGTTCCCATCAAGAGTCTATCAGAGTACTAGTTTATTCCTCTCCCTGCCAACACATTTTATGGTCATCGTTTTAAGTGTGAGTCCATCTAATACATGTATAATTGTATCTCATTACATTTTAAAATTAATATTTATGCTAAGCATCTTTTCATATGTTTATTTCATATATTTTTGGTGAATTGTCCAAACTTTTGTGCATTGTTTTAATTCAAGTATAGTTGTCTTACAATATAATGTTAGTTTCAGGTATATAACACAGTGCTTTAATAGTTTATAAGTTATACTCCATATTAATTTATTATAAAATATTAGTTATATTCCCTGTGCTGTATATTATATTCTTGTAACATTTATTTCATATCTAGTATTTTGTACTACCTAAGCCCAACACTTATTTTGTCCTCCCAACCTTCAGCCCTCTGTTTTGTTATATTTATTTGTTTTAATTTTTAGATTCCACATATAAGTAGACATGTTTGTCATTTTCTGTCTGAGTTATTTCAGTAAGCATAATAACTTCCAGGTCATCCATGTTGTCACAAAAGACAAAATTTCATTATTTTTTATTGCTGACTTTGTGCAGTTTTAAATTGGATTGTCTGCCTTATTAAGTGTTAGAGTTGTTTTATACATATTCTTGGATATAACTCTTTCATCATATATATTGTTGCCAATAATTTACCAGTCGGAGATATATCTATTAATTTTCTTAATAATGTATTTTGAAAAGCAAACTTTTCTATTAAATTTTGAGGAAGTCCAATTAATCACTTTTTATCCTTTTATGGGTCATGCTTTTGTTGTTGTATCTAATCTTTGTACAACCTAAAGTTGCAAAGAGATTCTACTTTGTTTCTTCTGGAAATTTTATCGACATAGCTTTAACTTATGTCTCAGACCTATTTTGAGTTATATTTTTATATGAGTGAAATAAGGATCTAAGTTCATTTATTTTTATATAGATATTCACAACCAGCATTGTGTTACAAAAATTATGCTTTTTCATGAATAAACCTGACACCATTGTTGAAAAATTAATTGGTTATATATACATGGATCTATTTTTAGATCATATGTCAATTTAAATTATTTGTGAGTTACGACATCAATACCACACTATCTCAATTATTGTAGCTTTATATTAAGTACTGGAATCAAGTACTGTAAGACTGACAAATTTGATTTTTATCAAACTTGTTTATAACAAGAAGAAATCCTCTATATTCATTATAGGAGAAATCTGTTTAACCTTAGCTTCTGAAAAGCTTCCACTCCAATCACCTAAAATACACTTAGTCTCAACAATATGTAGAAAAATAAATCACTAAGTGTATCAAACTTGGGTATGATTTCCTTTCACTGAAAGAAGACTGCCAAGAAAAATTCTTGTGGATGGTTGTATGAAAAGGTTTTCTGGTTACTATGTGAAATTCTCCATTTTACGCAGGTTGAAAATGTCTTTACTTCTATTTTCAGTTAGAAGCCTGAATGGAGAAAATGCTCAAATAAGCCTATAGAAACACTAGCGTTACATGTTTTTAAAATAATACTCTATCAGCTTCAGCCATTTGGCGTAAGTTCCTTATACTGAAAGAGGACTGTGCATCAAATTTATTTCATCTAGATTGTAAAAAACACATATATCTAGTATACGAGAAGATGTGCTTCCATGCCTTCTGAACAATTTTCACTGATGTTCGTTTTGAGAGCACAGACCTTAGTGCAGCTTTAAAGTAAACCTTAGAAAGTGTAGGTGTGCAGGTCTCAAGTATTTCAGTTCATGCGCAAACTTTTGGGTGCAATTTCCATATACTGAAAGAACACTGCATAAGTTTTCTTTCACTTGGATAGTGAAACACAGACATATTTAAACTCTGGGAAATATGTCTTTCCAGTCTGAAAGGCTCTCAATTCTATTTGCCTTTGGAACATAGACCTAAGCATACCTTAAACTACCTCTACAAAGAGTACTATTAACTTTCTCTTAAACTGTACACTACATACATCACACTCCTAATATCTCTTCCACTCATTGCAAGAATAGAATGCTTAGTTCACTTTGCAAGAAGCATGTTCCTTATTTGATAATACTGTTTAACTATGCCTTCTGAAAGGCTTTTCTTCCATAAGCACACTTAGTTAACTTCATCACTCAGGAATATAGAAAAGCTAGGCTTACAAGTATCAAAAAGAAATATTAAATATACCAAAACTAACTATAATTCGTATTATTGAAAGAACACTGCCAAGAAAACAACTTGGAGGTAGCTTTGTAAAAATAACCTCTGAATATTGTGGGAACTTCTTTGTTCTATGTGGGTAGAAAAGGCACTGGATTCTATTACCAAGTAACTGTGTTGAGGAAAAACTCAAAGAACTTAGACTTTTATTTGTCCGTTAAATAGTCAGGACCTGCTTCAGCCAGTTTGGGTAAGTTTTCTATACTGAAGAAAACAATACATAATTTCTTTCATTTAGCTTGTAAAAAAAAAATATTTGGGAAGCAAGTCCTTCCATGTTTTCTGAACTGTTTTCACCGATATACATCTTGAGAGTGCAGAACTTAGAGCAGCTTTAAAGTAAAATTTAGGAAGTATAGCTATTCAGGCCTCTCAAGTCTTTCAGTACATGCTTATGCTTTTGGGTACAAGTTATATGTACTGGGAGAACACTGCATAAAATTTCTTTCAACTAGCTTGTGAAAAATACATATATTTCCACTATGGGAAACAAGCTTAACTAGAGAGTTTGAAATGTTCTCACTACTATTCACATTTGGAACATAAACCTAAGTGCAGTTTAAATTACCTCTAGAAAGAGCTACATTAAAGTTCTTTAAAAGTACACACTACATATATCACACTTCTAGTATATCTTTCATGAAATGAAAGAACATAGTGCATAGTACTTAGTTCACACAGAAAGAAGCAGTCTGCTACATTCCTTAGAAGAGAATCCTGCTTAACTATGCCTTCTGAAAGGTTTTTCTTCGATTGTACTTAAGCACACTCAGTTAACTTCAACAGCATATAGGAATACAGCAATGCTAGGTTTACACATATCAGAAAAAAAAATGCTAAATGTATCAAACATGGGTAATTTTTCCTATTATTGAAAGAACACTGGCAGAAAATCTACTTGGGATTAGCTTTGTATAAGGTCCTCTGAATATTGAGGGAAATTTTACCTACTATGTGGGTTGAAAAGGCCTTTGATTCTATTCTCATTAGGTAACTGCATTGAGGAAGGTCTCAAAGAGACTATAGAAACCATAGAATTACACGTATTTTATATAACATATGACCTGTTTCATGAAACTGGGTTAAGTTCACAATACTGAAAGAACACTGTGCATCAAATTTCTTTCTTCAAGATTTAAAAAGTACATATATTTGGTATATGAGAAACAGGTCCCTCCATGACTTTAGGACAGTTTTCACTGATATTGCCTTGAGAGCACAGAGCTTAAATGAAGTTTTCAAGAAACCTTAGAATTTGCATTTAGGTCTTTAATCCATTTTGAGTTTATTTTTGTGTACAGTGTTAGAGAGTGTTCTAATTTCATTTTTTACAGGTAGCTGTCCAGTTTTCCCAGCACCGCTTAGTGAAGAGACTGTCTTTTCTCCATTGTATATCCTTGCCTCCTTTGTCATAGATTAGTTGACCATAGATGTGTGGGTTTATCTCTGGGCTTTCTATCCTGTTCCATTGATCTATATTTCTGTTTTTGTGCCAGTACCATATTGTCTTGATTACTGTAGCTTTGTAGTATAAGCTGAAGTCAGGGAGTCTGATTCCTTCACCTCTGTTTTTTCCCTCAAGATTGCTTTGTTTATTTGGGGACTTTACTTTATCTATTTGGGGCCTTTTGCATCTCCATACAAATTTTAAGATTTTTTGTTCTAGTTCTGTAAAAAAATGCCATTGGTAATTTGATAGAGATTGCACTGAATCTGTAGATTGATTTGGGTAGAATAGTTATTTTCACAATATCGATTCTTCCAATCCAAGAACATGGTATATCTCTCCAACTGTTTGTGTCATCTTTGATTTCTTTCATCAGTGTTTTATAGTTTTCTGAGTACAAGTCTTTTACGTCTGTAGGTAGGGTTATTCCTAGGTATTTTATTCTTTATGTTGCAATGGTGAATGGGACTGTTTCCTTAATTTCTCTTTCTGATCATTCATTGTTACTGTATAGGAATGTGAGAGATTTCTGTGCATTAATTTTGTATCCTGCAACTTTACCAAATTCACTGATTAGTTCTAGTAGTTTTCTGGTGGCATCTTTAGGGTTTTCTATGTATAGTATCATGTCATCTGCAAGCAGTGACAGTTTTACTTCTTTTCCATTTTGTATTCCTTTTATTTCTTTTTCTTCTCTGATGGCTGAGACTAGGACTTCCAAAACTCTGTTGAATAATAGTGGTGAGAGTGGACATCCTTGTCTTGTTCGTGATCTTAGAGGAAATGTTTTCAGTTTTTCACCGTTAAGAATAATGTTTGCTGTGGGTTTCTGGACACTATAAAACTCCTAGAGGAGAACATAGGAAGAGCATTCTTTGACATAAACCACAAGATCTTTTTTGTCCCACCTTCTAGAGTAATGGAAATAAAAACATAAACAAATGAGACCTAATGAAACTTAAAAGCTTTTGCACAACAAAGGAAACTATAAACAAGACGAAAAAACAACCCTCAGAATGGGAAAAAAATATTTGCAAACGAATCAATGGACAAAGGATTACTCTCCAAATATATAAAGAGCTCAATATTTAAAAATCAAACAACTCAATCAAAAAATTGGCAGAAGACTTAAATAGACATTTCTCCAAAGAAGACATACAGATAGCCAAGAGGCACATGAAATATGCTCAACATCTCTAATTATTAAATAAATGCAAAGCAAAACTACAATGAGGTATCATCTCATACCAGTTAGAATGGGCATCATCAGAAAATTTACAAACAAAAATGCTGAAGAGGGTGTGGAGAAAAGGGAACCCTCTTGCACTGTTGGTGGGAATGTAGATTGGTACAGCCACTATAAAAAACAGTATGGAGGTTCCTTAAAACACTAAAAGTAGAATTTATGACCCAGCAATCCCACTACTGGGCATATACCCAGAGACAAACCATAAATCAAAAAGACACATGTACCCCAATGTTCATTGCAGCACTATTTACAATAGCCAGTTTGTGGTGGCAAACTAAATGCCCATCGACAGATGAATGGATAAAGAAGATGTGGTACATATATAAAATAGAATATTATTCAGATATATAAAGGAACAAAATTGGGTCATTTACAGAGACTTGGATGTACCTAGAGACTGTCATACAGAGTGAAGTAAGTCAGAAAGAGAAAAACAAATATCGTATATTAATGCATATATGTGGAATCTAGAAAAATGGTACAGAACAACCAGTTTGCAAGGCAGAAATAGAGACACAGATGTAGAGAACGTATGAACACCAAGGATGGAAAGTGGGTGGTGGTGGTGGTGGGATGAATTGGGATATTGGGATTTATATATATATACACTAATATGCATAAAATGGATAACTAATAAGAACCTGCTGTATAAAAAATTAAATTAAATTAATTAAAAAAATAAACATTAGCATTTGTAGGTGTGCAAGACTCTCAACTCTTTGAGTATAGGCTGACACTTTTGGGTACATATTTCATATACTGAGAGAACACTCTGCAAAAAAGATTTGTACTGCTAACTTCTGAAAAATATTACACATTACACTATGGGGATCAATCCCTTCCAGGCAGTTTGAAAGTTGTATGTTCCTATTCACCTTTGGAACATACGCCTAAGAATAGCTTCAGATACTTCCACAAAGTGTAGTATTAAGGTTCTCTTAAAGTATACACTCCATACATCACACTTCCTGCTCCTCTTCCACTCAGTAAAAGAACACAGTGACCAGTACTGAGTTTGCATCGCAAGAAGCAGACCACTACATTACTTATACAAGAATCCTGTTTAACTATGCCTTCTGAACAGCTTTTATTCCATTGTCCTTAGGCCCACTCAGTTAACTATAAGTCTCACAACACTAGGCTTACAAGTATCAGATAATAATCAGTCACTGTATCAAGCCTGGGTACAATTTCTTATTGCTGCAAGAACACTGCCAGGAAAACTTCTCTCAAGTGTAGCTTTGTCAAGTGGTTCTCTGAATACTCCAGGTACTTCTTTGTTCTATGAGGGGTGAAAAGCCCTTTGATTCTATTCTTGGTTAAGTAAATGCATTGAGGAAAGGCTTAAAGAATCCAGTACAGACAACAGGGGTACAGGTCTTTTGAATAATACACTACCTGCTTCAGCCAGTTGGGTAAGTTGTCTATGATGAAAGAACACTGGACATCAAATTTCTTTTATCTAAGAGTCTCATGAAAAGAAATCCTATGTGTTAATATATGGCATTCAGGTCCTTTCATGTCTTCTGAATAGTTTTCACAGACGTTCACCTTGAGAGCACAGACTTTAGTGCAGCATTAAAGAAATCCTGTGAAAGTGTAAGCATGAAGGTATCTCAAGTCTTTCAATTTTTTCATAACTTTTTGGGGAATAATTTCCCTATACTGATAGAACACTACATAAAGTCTCTTTCATCCAGTGTGTAAAAAACACATACATTTACACAATACAAAACAAGCCTTTCCAGAGAGTCTGAAAGACCCTCACGTTTATTCTCCTTTGGTACATAGACCAAGCAATTCTTCAATTACCTCTGGAAAGTGCAGGACTAAACTTCTCTTAAACTATACACAACATACCTCACACTTCTAGTGTCTCTTTCTACCAAAGGAAAGAACACATTGGATAGTAATTAGATCACATAGAAAGAAGAAATCCACTACATTCCTAATATGAGTATCCTGCTTAACTATGCATTCTGAAAGACTTTTTTTCCATTGACCTTAGGCATACTTAGCTAACCTCAACAGCACATAGAAATATAACTATTCTGGGCTTACAAGTATCAGATAATAATCACTAACTCTATCCAACCCAGTCATCATTTCCTATTACCAAAGCAATACTGCCAGGAAAATACCTAGGGGGTCACTTTGTAAATGGGTCCTCTGAATACCTTGGGAACTTATTCCTTCTATGTGGATTGAAACAGCCTTTGATTCTATTCTCAGATATGTTATTGCATTGAGGAAGGCTCACAGAAGCCTATAGAAACATTAGTGTTCCACGTCTTAAATAATACACCAACGGGTTTTGAACAGAAGGTGGCAGAATAGGAGGATGTGGAATTCGTCACTCCTGACAAATATATCAAGAATTCATCTACAAATAAAAAAATTCCCACAGAGCGCCTGCTGAACATCAGTGGAAGACTTTGGACATCTAAAATAATGAAAGACGAAAAAATACATAAAAGTGGAATCAAAAAAGGGTTACCCTGGCAGGAAGCTGAAGGTAAAGGGAGGTCCCCACACCCAGATAAACTCCCTCATAGTGGGGAAATCAGCTGGGACAGAAAAAGACCTTTGGGGGATCAAATGAGAATGCAGCAGATGGTCTATGGAAGGCAGGACAAAGTAAGAACTGCATGCATGTTCTACACCACAGCTCTGCACATTCCAGCCTGAATCATAAGTCACTTGTTGTGAAAGGGGGTTGGGTGTTGGAAAGTGGGGTTTGGAGCATGGACCCTGGGAGGAGACAGCTGTTGGCTGTGAAAACACAGCCTGAAGGGATAGGAGTAATGAGCTCCACAGCTGGGAAAGTCTGTGGAAAAATCCTGAGATACCATAAAACAAGGCATCGTTGAGTGGTATGAAAGGGGAAGAACCACCATTATAACCCATTTCCCTAACAAGTAGCTACTTCAGTCTCTGTGGGCATGGGGAGGAGCCCTCATCTAAGCTGCCCCACTCCTCCTTTGGGCTGAGGTCTCCTCCACCCATGAGGGCTCTGGGGGCCTGAGTGCTACATATCCCAAAACTTCCTTGGGAATCAGCCGTGGGCACACCTGCCTGGGATGGGAGCTCACTTATGCTGGTGGGGGCTGAGTGCTGAAACATGGGGTTGGGAGAATGGATCAGGGAGAAGAATGCTGTTGGCTGCGTGGATATAGCAGAGGGGATGGGAGTGAGGGAATACGCGTCGCAGAATGCCCCTGGAGAAAGCATGGTCTGCCTGAAAATTGAGGTACTATTGTTGAGAGACACTCAAGGAACGGGACTGCCACCTCGCCCATAGGCCAGTTCTGGCCTCCATGGACACTGGGAGGGAAGCCCACAAGAGCGAGTGCACCACCATCTGTTCCAACTGCCTGCCAGTCCCCCTGCCACAGGCAACTTGCAGACACTCCAATTGTGGCTGTAGTGTCACTGCCCAAACATGAGTGAGTGAGTGTGCCTCAAGCAGCCGCTGCTTTTGCTCCCTCTCACCTGTGCAAGGAACAGATGCCTGAGTGCACTGCACATTCAGAGGTGGGGTTAAAACCAAAGCTGAGCCTCACGCGTGGTGTGACTAAGGAAGAGGAACAGAAATCTTTCTGTGAATCTGAACAAGCTGTGGATTAAATCCCTGAGATTGGCTGGGTAAATACTGTGTCTGTGGAATACCTGAATAGACAACAAGTGTTTCAACAATTGAGACCAGTCTAGCTTTCCCAGCACTGGACTCAGGGAACAAGTACATGTGGGAACGGGGCCAGGTCAGAGTCTGAACTGACTCCACTGCACTCACAGCAGATACAGAGATCTACCTAGAGTACTGGAAGGCCTCCAGGGAGGCAGTGATTGGCTCTGGCTCACTATGGGAGCAAGGACATGGACAGAGGATGCCCTGGGAAAATATTCGTATTACAATTATTCTTTTCTTGTTTGTTTCATTTTACTTAGTTGTTGGTGTTGTTGCTTTTATTATTTTTTTATTTTTCATTTATTTTTACTTTATTATCTTTTTAAATATATATAATTTTTATTTTTCCATTTTTACTTTACTTGTTTGTTGCTTTGTGTATTTTTCTTGTTTCTGTTCCTTGTTTATTTCTTTTCTTTCATTGTTTTTATGTGTAGATTTTATGTTTTCTTCACATTTTTGTTTGTTTTCTTTTTTTTCTGTGTGTGTGGGTGTGGTGTAAGTGTGTGCTGTGTTGTTCTTGCTGCTGATTGCTTGCTGTTGTTTTTGCTATTTGTCTTGGGTTTTGTTTGTCTGTTTTTATCCTTTTCTTTTCTTTTTTCTCAGGCCAAACTGTGTGGCTTGTGCCCTTTTGGTCCCTGGCCAGGGGTCAGACCTGGGCCTCTGGTGAGAGCATAGAGACCAGGACACTGTACCAGCAGAGAGTTCCCATGTCCAGGAGATATTAATTGGCATGTGCACTCCTGGAAGTATCCATATCAACACCAAGGCCTAGCCACACACAACTGCCGGCAGGCTTCAGTGCTAGATACCTCATGCTAAACAACAAGCAAGACAGGAACACAGCTCCACCCATCAGTAGACATGCTGCTTAAAGTCATACTAAGGTCACAAACACTCCAAAACACACCACCAGATGAGGCCCTGTTGTACAGTGGGAAAAGACTCAACTCCACCCACCAGAGTGTAAGCACAAGGCCCTCTCACCAGGAAGCCTACACAAGCCCCTCGACCTACTGCACTCACTAGGAGCCAGACAGCAGAAACAAGAAGAACTACTACCCTGCAGCCTGTGGAAAGAAGACAATAAACACAGTACTTTATACAAAATGAGATGACAGAGAAATATGTTGCAGATGAAGGAGCAAGGTAAAATCTCTAAAGGCTAAATAAATTGAGAAAATAGGCAATCTATCTGAAAAAGAATTCAGAGTAATGGTAGTAAAGATGATCTAAGATCTCAGAAATAAAATGGATGTACAGATCAAGAAGATTCGAGAAATGTTTAACAAGGACCTAGAAAAATAAAGAATAAACAATAAGTGATGAACAACACAATAACTGAAATGAAAAATATAAGAGAAAGAATCAATAGCAGAATAACTGAAGTAAAAGAATGGGTAAGTGGGCTGGAAGATAGAATAGTGGAAAAAAATGCCAAGGAGCAGAATAAAGGAAAAAGAATAAAAAGAATTGAGGACTGTCACAAAGACCTCTGAGACAACATTAAACACACCAATATTCAAATAGTAGGGATCATAGAAGAAGAGAAAATGAAAGGTTCTGAGAAGATATTTGAAGAGATTATAGTTGAAAACTTCCCTAACATGGGAAAGAAAATAGTCAATCAATTCCAGGAAGCATAGAGTGTCATACAGGGTAAACCCAGGGAGAAAAACACCAAGACACATTAAACAAACTAACAAAAATCAAATGCAAAGAAAAATATTAAAAGCAGAAAGGAAAGCAACAAATAACCTACAAAAGAATCCCCATAAGGTTATCAGCTGATTTTTCAGGAGAAACTCTGCAGACCAAAAGGGCATGGCAGGATATATTTACAGTGCTGAAAAGATCTCATTCAGATTTGATGAAGAAATCAAAGTTTTACAGATCAGCAAAAGCTAAGAGAATTCTGCACAACCAAACAAACCTTACAACAAATGTTAAAGGAATTTCCCTAGGTGAGAAACACAAGAAAAGAAAAAGGAAGACCTACAAAAACAAACCCAAAACAATTAAGAAAATAGTAATAAGAACATACATATATATAATTACCTTAAATGTAAATGAAATAAATGCTCCCACCAAAACACACAGACTAGCTGAATGAATATAAAAACAAGACACGTATATATGCTGCCTACAAGAGAACCACTTCAGAACTAGGGACACATACACACTGAAAGTGAGGGGATGGAAAAAATTATTCCATGCAAATCGGAATCAAAAGAAAGCTGGAGCAGCAATACTCATATCAGACAAGATAGACTTTAAAATAAGGACTATTACAAGAGACAAGGAAGGACACTACATAATGATCAAGGGGTCAATCCAAGAAGATAAAACAATTGTGAATATATATGTACCAACATAGGAGCACCTCAGTACATAAGACAACTTCTACCATCCATAAAAGGAGAAATAAACAGTAACATAATAATAGTGGGGATTTTAACAACCCACTTACACAAATAGAGAGATCATCCAGACAGAAAATTAATAAGGACACACAAGCTTTAAATGACATGATAGACCAGAGACTTAACTCATATTTATAGGACATTCCACCCAAAAGCAGCAGAATAAGCTTTCTTCTCAAGTGCTTGAGGAATATTCTCCACATCTTGCATCACAAATCAAGCATCAATAAATTTAAGAAAATTGAAATTGCATCAAGCATCTTTTCTGATCACAATACTATGTGATTGGAAATCAGTTATAGGAAAAAACTGTAAAAAATGCAAGTGTATGGAGGCTAAACAATACGCTACTAAATAGGCAAGAGATCACTGAAGAAATCAAAGTAGAAATCAAAAAATACCTAGAAACAATTGAAAATGAAAACACGATGACCCAAAACCAATGGAATGCAACAAAAGCAGTTCTAAGAGGGAAGTTTATAGCAATACAATCCTACCTCAGGAAACAAGAAAAATCTCAAACAACCTAGCATTACACCTAAAGCAACTAGAGAAAGAACAAACAAAACCCAAAGTTAGCAGAAGGAAACACATCATAAAGATCAGAGCAGAAATAAATAAAACAGTAATGAAGAAAGTAATAGAAAAGATCAATAAAACTAAAAGCTCGTTCCTTGAGAAGCTCAACAAAATGATAAACCTTTAGACAGACTCATCAAGAAGAAAAGGTAGAGCACTCATCAATAAAATTAGAAATGAAAAAGGAGAAGTTACAATGGACACCACATAAATACAAAATAATAAAAAATAAAAAAGAGAGACTACTACAAGCAACTACATGACAATAAAAGGACAACATAGAAGAAATGGACAAATACTTAGAAAAGCACAACCTTCCAAGACTGAACCAAGAAGAAATAGAAAATATGATCAGACCCACCACAACTAATGAAACTGAGACTCTGATCAAAAATCTTCCAGCAAACCGAAGTCCAGGACCAGAAGGCTTCTCAGGTGAATTCTGTCAAACACTTACAGAAAAGCTAATATCTATCCATCTCAAGCTCTCCCAAATAATTGCAGAGGATACAACACTCCCAAGTTCATCCTATGAGTCCACCATCACCCTGTTACCAAAACCAGACAAAGATATCACAAAAAAAGAAAATTACTGACCGAAAATTACTGACCAAAATCATTGATGAATACAGATGCAAAAATCCTCAACAAAATACTAGCAGATTCCAACAATACATTAAAAGGATTATATACCATGATCAAGTAGGAGTTATCCCAGAGATGCAAGGATTCTTCTTCAATATACACAAAACAAACAACATGGTACACCATATTAACAAATTGAAGAATAAAAAGCAATGATTATCTCAACAGAGGCAGAAAAAGCTTTTGACAAAATTCAGCACCCATTAATGCAAAAAGATCTCCAGAAAGTGGTCATAGAGAGAACCTACCTCAACATACTAAAGGCAATATATAACAAACCCACAGCAAACATTATTGTCAATGGTGAAAAACTAAAAATATTTCCTCCAAGAACAGGAGCAAGGCAAGGTTGCCCACTCTCACCATTATTATTCAACAAAGATTTAGGAGTCCTAGCCACACAAATCAGAGAAGAAAAAGCAATAAAAGGAATGCAAATTGGAAAAGAAGGAAAACTGTCACTGTTTGCAAATAACATGACACTATACATAGAAAATCATAAAGATGCCACCAGAAAACTACTAGAGCTAGTCAATGAATTTAGTATTTGCAGGATACAAAATTAATACACAGCAATATCTTGCATTCCTATACACTAAAAACAAAATAACAGAAAGAGAAATTAAGGAAACAATCCCATTTATCATATGAACAAAAAGAATAAAATACCTAGGAATAAAACTACCTAAGGAGGAAAAGACCTGTACACAGAAAACTATATGATTCTGATGAAAGAAATCAAAGATGATACCCACAGATGGAGAAATAGACCATGCTCTTGGGTTAGAAGAATCAACATTGTCAAAATAACTATACTACACAAAGCGATTTACAGATTCAATGCAATCCCTATCAAATTACCAAGGGCATTTTTCACATAACTAGAACAAAAAATTTTATAATTTTTACAGAAACACAAAAGACCCTGAATAGAAAAATCTATCTTGAGAAAGAAGAACAAAGCTGAAGGAATCAGGTTCCCTGATTTCAGACTATACTACAAAGCTACAGTAATCAAGAAAGTATGGTACTGGCACAAAAACAGGAATATAGATCAATGAAACAGGATAGAAAGCCCAGAGTTAAATCCATGCACCTATGGTACTTAAGCTATCACAAAGGAGACCAGAATATACAATGGAGCAAAGACAGCCTTTTCAATAAGTGGTGCTGGGAAAACTGGACAACTACATGTAAAAGAAAGAAATTAGAATACTCGCTAACATCATACACATAAATAAACTCAAACTGGATTAAAAATCTAAATGTAAGGTCAGACTCTATAAAACTCTTAGAAGAAAACATAGAACAATCTTTGACATAGATCACAGCAAGATCTTTTTTGACCCACCTCTTAGAGTAATGAAAAGAAAAAGAAACAAATGGGGCTTAATTAAAGTTAAAATCTTTTGCACAGCAAAGGAAACCATAAGCAAGATGAAAAGATTGCCCTCAGAATGGGTGAAAATATTTGCAAACAATGCAAATGACGAAGATTCGTCTGCAAACTATACAAGCAGCTTATGCAGCTCAATATCGAAAAAACAAACCACCCAGGCAACAAATGGGTGGAAGACCTAAATAGACATTTCTCCTGAGAAGACATCCAGATGGCCAACAAACACATGAAAAGCTGCTCAATATCACTAATTATTAGAGAAATGCAAATCAAAACTACAATGAGGTATCATGTCACAGTGGTTAGAATGGTCATCATCAAAAAATCTACAAGCAATAAATGCTGAAGAGAGTGTGGAGAAAAGGCAACCATCTTGCACTGTTGGTGGGAATGTAAATTGATATAGCCACAGCCACTGTGTAGAACAGTATGGAGTTTCCTTAAAAAACTAAAAATAGAATTACCATATGACCCAGCGATCCCACTATTAGGCATATACCCAGAGAAAACCTTAATTCAAAAAGACACATGCACCCCAATGTTCATAGCATCACTATTTACAATAGCCAGGACATGGAAGTAACCTAAATGTCCATCCACAGAGGAATGGATAAAGAAAATGTGGTACATATATACAATGGAATATTACTCAGCCATATAAAGGAACAAAATTGGCTCATTTGTAGAGATGCAGATGGACTTAGAGAGTGTTATACAGAGTGAAGTTAGTCAGAAACAGAAAACAAATATTGTATATTAATGCATATATTTGGAATCTAGAAAAGTGTTATAGATGACCTTACTTGCAAAGAAGAATTAGAGACAGAGACATAGAGAACGAATGTATGGATACCAAGGGCAAAAGGAGCAGGGTAGCAGGAATTGGGAGATTGGGCTCAACACATATACACTATTGATACTATGTATAAAATAGACAACTGGGGCTTCCCTGGCGGTGCAGTGGTTGGGAGTCTGCCTGCTGATGCAGGGGACGCAGGTTCGTGCCCCAGTCCGGGAGGATCCAGCATGCCATGGAGTGGCTGCGCCCGTGAGCCATGGCCACTGAGCCTGCGCATCCGGAGACTGTGCTCTGCAATGGGAGAGGCCACAACAGTGAGAGGCCCGCATACCACACACACACAAAAAATAGACAGCTGAGGGGAACATAATGTATAACACAGGGAACTCTACCTAATGCACTGTGGTGTCCCAAATGGGAGGGAAATCCAAAGGGAGGAGATATATTTACATGTATTGCTGATTCATTTTGGTGTGCAATAGAAGCTAACACAACACTGTAAAGCAACTATACTCCAATAAAAATTAATTAAGAAAATAAAAATATATAAATAATACACCACATTTTGCAGCCATTTGGGGTAAGCTCCAAAGAATGGTTTTCACTGATTTTCTCCTTGATAGTACAGAGCTTACTGCAGCTTCAAAGCAAACCTTAGAAAGTGTAGGCATGCAACCTGTCATGTATTTCAGTACATGCTGACAATTTTTGTTGAGTTCCTTATGTTGAAAGAACACTGTGTATCATATTCCTTTCATTTATCTTGTGAAAAATGCATACATTTACATTATGGGAAACAAGTCTTACCACCTAATCTGAAATGATCTTTTCTATTTTCCTTTAGTATATAGACCTAAGTTCAGCTTAAATTATGTTTAGAAAGAATAGTATTATAAGTCTTTTAAACTATAAACTTCATACATCACACTTCTAGTATCTCTTTCACTCAATGAAAGAACACCATGAATAGTATTTCCTTCCTATAGCAAGAAGCTATTCTCTATATTCCTATATGATAAAGATGTTTAACTAAGGCTTCTGAAAATCTTCCCCTCCATTAGCCTTATGCCCTTGGTTAACCAAACATCACTTAGGAATATAGAACACTAGACTTACAAGATTCAAAAAAAAATCACTAACTGTATGAAACCTGGATATAATTTCCTTTCTATGAAAGAATATTCTCACGAAAACTTGAGGGTAGCTTTGTGAAAAGATATTCTGGGTACTATGGGAAATTCTTTATTCTACCCTGTTTAAAAACTCCTTTGCTTCTTTTCTGTTAGGTACCTCTGTTGATAAAAGTCTCAGAGTAACCTATATCAACACTAGTGTTACACATCTGTTAATAAAACACTATATGCTTCAGTCACTTGGTAAGGCAGGGTCTGGTTACTCTAGGTTCTTTAAACTTTCATTTAAATTTTAAGATTGCCTATTATTTTCTTAAAAAAAAAGAAAAACCTGCTGGAATGAGCGGGATCTTTGAGAGGAATTATATTGAAGTGATTGGTAATTCGGTTGATGTTTAGCATATAAATATATTGAGACTTCTCATCCATGAACATGATATAATCATCCTCCATATATGTAGTGCATTTGTTCCAGGACACTGATGATATCAAATGTGCCTCATATAAAATGATGCATTTGTACAAAACCTACACACATCCTCCTGTGTACTTTAAATCATATATAGATTACATATAATACCTAATACAATGTGAGTACTGTATCAGTAATTACCAGTGCAAGGCAAAGTCAATTTTTGCTTCTTGGAACTGTCTAAATTTTTTTAAAGAAAATATTTTAGGGCTTCCCTGGTGGCGCAGTGGTTGAGAGTCTGCCTGCCGATTCAGGGGACACGGGTTCGTGCCCCTGTCCGGGAAGATCCCACATGATGCAGAGTGACTGGGCCCGTGAGCCATGGCCGCTGAGCCTGTGTGTCCACAGCCTGCATGTCTGGAGCCTGTGCTCCGCAATGGGAGAGGCCACAACAATGAGAGTCCCGCGTACCGCAAAAAAAAAAAAAAAAAAAAAGAAAATATTTTAATGGATTCTAAAGGCCAACTGTATTTTTAAAATTTATCTGTACCTTCTTTAATTTTTCCTCGAAATGTTTTGTACTTTTCATTTTAAAGGCTTACACGCCTTAATTATTTAAATGTAGCTAAATTTATTCTTTTGAAGATTTTTTTGTTACTGTATATAAAATTGTTTTCTTAATTTTATTGCTGGAATGTTTTCCTCTAGTTTTTTGTATAAATGCATTAAAGATCCTGTATATTGGTCCTTATGTTATTCATTACATATTTACAGTGAGCCAATACTGCTAGCTCAAAAACTCTGTCATCAACCTCAAATTTTCATGCAACCAACTGTTTTAAATATGGCCAAAATAAATATACTTTTAGCCATTTAGAGCCTGCCTTCCATGTATACCTTTTAAAACTGCACCCTACAAATGCTAGCTAATTTTAGGATAAACCCTGAGGCAATAAAAAAATCTCTACTTCCTGCTGCCCTTTGGAGCTCTCTTTTCCAGAGATGCTCTGATATGCTGGTAAGCAAAATGACATCACTTAAACACATAAGCACCCTCTCTGATTTTTATTTACCTAGGAGTTTTGTGGCCTTCTACCTTTCTGGGTAATGGTCCCATAAAAACTTCCTGGAAGGTTTTCCACTGTGAAGTAATCCCCTTTCTATGCAACATGTGAAAGTACTGTCATTATAAATAATGTGTGCAGTTGTCACATTTTGATCGTGACATTTTCATTGATCAGTTCTGAAAGTCTTGAACTCACAAAGTATTGAAATACAATTGATTTTTGTATTGATTTTATATCCTGTGACCTTACTTTGCTTATTTTTAAAATCAGATTTTACAAATTTTATTGAATGTGAATATACCAAAACAAAATCTGCTTTCACCTGTTAGTAGGAACTATTTCTTGGAAAGAATTTGGTAAGACGTGGTGCAAAACCGTATTATGTCTTATAAGCTAAGTAATTTCTTAAATTCTTCAAGTACTATATGTGTGTGTGTGCCTGTGTGTGTGTGTGTAAGTGCGTAAAGTATGTGTACATTCTTTGTGATTTTCTACATGAAGGAAAATATTATCTATATTATAGATAACATTTTAGATATTATAATAGATATTATATATATATATATATATAAATATATATAAACTATTAAGGATAGTTTTACTTCTTATTTTCAAATCTGTATGATTTTAATTTATTTTTCTTGCCAAATTTAACTGGCTACAACCTCCAATAAAATTTAAATAATTGAGGTTTTTCCTCTTTTTCATTTTGTCTTGTTGGACCCTACCTTATATGGTCAAAGGTACAAACCAGGCACAAAGTACTAGGACAAGTGTGTGATGTGTGTTATTTGGATTATCTGCTCTTGGAGATTAGTTATGTCCTTTTGTTTCAATTGGTATGGGATAGTTAAAAATTTTACCACACAGGGTGACATAAAACAAGCTCCATCTTGGAATTAAACAGAACAGTGATAGCTAAATATAATTAGAAAATCCTCATAGATATTGAAATTCAGTGATGTACTTTTAAATTAGTCACAGATCAACAATGAAATAGCATTGCAAATTACAAGTCAATAAAAGAAAGCTAAAAACTTATTCACAATAATTTTCAGGAGGTATGAGCAGGTCCTGGGTAAAAGATATCTTAATAACCAAAGGAAATCCTGGTCTTTCCAACTCAGGAGGAAAAAAATTAATGAAAATGTTAGATAATATTTTGTATATGTATTATTACATTTTCAGGTGGTATTAATGCAGTCTATAATATTGGCATTATTACAGATCTTACACTAGTATTTCAGCATTATACACATTTCAAGGTTTTCTCTGTGTAGTTAACATTGTAACGGTATCATGGGATTGATATCTTTCTTTGTTCTTTTCATTTTTCCCAAACCAAGTGAGACCTCTAAGATTGATTTTTTATAACTTAGAAGTAGGAACACATCAGACCTCTCCTTTTTACTGGTTTTATGACTAAAATATGAGTATTCAAATAAAGTGCTATAGTAAACTTGGGTTTGTGTTTAAAGACACATATGAAAATTCTCCTTATTTGCAAAATTGTAGGCTAGTGTCAGGTTGGGAGAAGGAAAAAAATCAACCAGTATGATGGGGATTGCCTGTGAATTTAAACCCTGCTTGTTCTTAAAAATTCATATTCATGGGTGGAGTCAAGATGGCAGAATAGGAGGACATGGAGTTTACCTCTCCTCACAAGTACTTCAAGAATACATCTGCAGGGCTTCCCTGGTGGTGCAGTGGTTGAGAGTCCGCCTGCCAATGCAGGGAACACGAGTTTGTGCCCCGGTCCAGGAGGATCCCACATGCCGCAGAGAGGCTGGGTTTGTGAGCCATGGCTGCTGAGCCTGCGCATCTGGAGCCTGTGCTCCTCAACGGGAGAGGCCACAGCAGTGAGAGGCCGCGTACCACAAAAAAAAAAAAAAAAAAAAAAAAAAAAGAATACATCTGCAAATGGAACAAATCTCACAGAGCACCTGCTGAACACTAGCGGAGGACTTTGGACACCTAAAACGATAAAAAAAAAAAAAAATCCCCACTCAACTGGGTAAGATGAAAGAAAAAAAAAAGGAAAGAGGAAATGGGAAGGGACCAGCACCCCTTGGGGGGAGCTGAAGGAGAGGAGAGGTCCCCACACTCAGAGAAGACCCCTCACAGCAAGAAGTAAGCTGGGACTGAGAGGAACACCCAGGGGATTGGAGGGGAACAACAGCAACCAGTCTGTGGAAGTCAAGAGAAAGTGAGATCTGCATGTATGGTCTCTGCCGCAGCCCTGCACACCTCAGCCTGAGTGGTATGTCTCCTGGTGCTGAGTGGGCAGGGTGCCAGAAAGTGGGATTTTGAGAGTGGATCTAGAGAGGGGACTGGTTTCAGCTGTAAAGAGACAGCCCAAAGAGTTGGGAGTAAGGAATTCCACAACCACAAAAGTTTGTGGAAAAAGCCTAGGCAACCATAGAAATAAGGCGCTGTTGTTGAGTGGCATGCAAGGGGTGGGGCCACCATTGCAGCCCCCTTCCCCACCTACTGGCCCCTACTTCCACAGGCACTGGGAGGGGCACCTATCTGAGCAGGCTCACCCACCCCCCAAGCCAAGACCTTCTCCTCCCAGACAGGCTCTGGAAGCCCATACAATGGCCCAGCCAGAGCTTCCCTGGGAGTCAGAGTTGGGTACCCCAGCCTGAGACTGGTGTCCGACAAAGCTGGTGGGGGCTGGGTGTTAAAGCATAGGGTTAGGAGAGTGGACACAGGGAGATGACTGCTGTTGGCTGCTTGGAGAAGGCCTGAAGGGACAGGAGTGAGGAGCTCTACAGCTGGGAATGCTCTGAAGGAAGTGAAGTCTGCCTTGGAAAACAAGGTACCATTGCTGAGTTATGTGCAAGTGGTGGGGCCACCATTGTGGACTTTCTCCCCACACACCAGCCTCTGCCTCCATGGCACTAGGAGGGACTCCCACCAGAGTGAGTGTGCACCAATCTGTTATAGCTTCCTGCCAGCCCTTGCCTACGTGGGCACTAGAGGGGGATCCCATTGGAGCAAGCACACAAGCAAGTATATCTCACTGAGTCGCTGCCATCAACTCCTCTTGCCTGGGTGGGGAACAGACTACTGAGGGTGGCCCACACACAGAGGTGGGGCCAAAAACAAATGGGGCTGTGTGACAAAGGAAGAGGAACTGAAAGTTCACTGTGCAACTCCACAAGTCATGGATTAAACCTCTGTGATCGTCTTGGTAAATCTTGCATCATTGGAATATCTGAATGGACAATGAGTGTTCCCACAACTGAGACCATTCTAGCTTTAGCACCTGTAAACTTTTGGGGGCAATTACATGTAGGATTTGGGCAAGGTCAGAGTCTGAGCTGCCCCCACCATGCCCACAGTGGGTCCAGAGACCTACATAGAGGTCTTTGAGGACCTCCTGTGGAGGTGGGGGTTGGCTGTATCTCACAATGAGGGAAAGGACACTGATATTAGAAGCCCCAGATAAAAAAGAAATTTTTGTTTGTTTTGTTTTGTTGTTTATTTTTCAATTTTTTATTTCTTTTTTTAAAATTTTAAATATGGTTTTATTTATCATTTTTATTTTATTTTTCTGTTTCTTTTGTTTTCTTCTATCTTTGGCTTTCTTTGTTGTCATTTTTTCTTTTTTTCTAATTTGGTCATTTTCTTTGTTTTCTTTACTTTTGCACCTTATATAAGTGCACCTCAATATAAAAGGCAAATGCTAACATCTATAAAAAAGAAATCAACAATAATGTAATAATAGTGAGGGACTTTAACATCTCACTTACACAAATGAATAGATCATGTAGACAGAAAATTAATAAGGAAACACAAGGCTTAAGACATATTAGACCAGATAGACTTAACTGATATTTATAGAACATTCCATCTGAAAACAGCAGAAGACAATTTCTGCTCAAGTTCACACAGAACATTCTCCAGCAAAGATCACATGTTGGGTCACAAATGAAGCTTTGGCAAGTTTAAGAAAATTGAAATCATTTCAAGCATTTTTTCTGACCACAATGCTATGAGATTAGAAATCAATTACAGGAAAAAAAACTGTAAAACCACAAACATATGGTAGCTAAACAATATGTTACTAAATAATCAATGAATCACTGAAGAAATCAAAGAGGAAATCAAAAAATACCCAGAGACAAATGATAACAAAAACAGGATGACCCAGAGCCTATAGGACACAGCAGAAACAGTTTTAAGAGAGAAGTTTATAACAATACAATCTTACCTTAAGAAACAAGAAAAATCTCAAATAAAAAATCTATCCTTATACCTAAAGCAATTAGAGAAATAAGAACAAACAAAACCTGAAGTTAGTAAAAGGAAAGAAATAATAAATATCAGAGCAAAAATAAATGAAATAGAGATGAAGACAACAACAGCAAAAATCAATGAAATTAAAAGCTGGTTCTTTAAGAAGATAAATAAAATTGATAAACCTTTAGCCAGAATCATCAAGAAAAAAAGGGAGGGGATTCAAATCAATAAAATTAGAAATGAAAAAGTAGAAGTTAAAATGAACACCATAGAAATACAAAGGATCATAAGAGACTACTATGAGCAACTATATGCCAATAAAATGGACAACCTAAAAGAAATAGATAAATTCTTAAACAGATGCAACCTTCCAAGACTGAATGAAAAAGAAATATAAAACATGAACAGACCAATCACAAGTACTGAAATTGAAACTGTGATTAAAAATCTTCCAAGAAAGAAAAGTCCAGGGCCAGATGGCTTCACAGGCCAATTCTATCAAACATTTAGAGAAGAGTTAACATCTACACTTTTTGAAAGTCTTCCAAAAAAATTGCAGAGGAAGGAACACTCCCAAGCTTATTCTGTGAGGCCCCCATCACCCTGATACCAAAATCAGACAAAAATATCACACAGAAAAAGGAAATTACAGACCAATTTCACTGATGAACATAGCCACAAATATTTTTAACAAAATACTAGCAAACTGAATCCAACAACACAATAAAAGGATCATTCACCCTGATTAAGTGGGATTTATACCAGGGATGCAAGGAGTCTTCAATATACACAAATCAGTCAATGTGATACACCACATTGACAAACTAAATAATAAAAACCATATGACCATCTCAATAGTTGTAGAAAAAGCTTTTGACAAAGTCCCACACACATTTATGATAAATACTTTCTAGGAAGTTGGCATAGAGGGAACCTACCTCAGCATGTACAATATACCATATAAGATAAACCTAAACCTAAAATCATACTCAGTGGTGAAAAGCTGAAAACCCTTCCGCTAAGATGAGGAGCATGACTGGATGTCCACTATCCCCACTTTTATTCAACATAATTTTGGAAGTCCTAGCCACAGTTATCAGAGAATAAAAGAAATAAAAGGAATCAAAATTAGAGAAGAAGTAAAACTCTCACTGTTGGCAGATGACATGATACTATACTATAGAAAATCCTAAAGGGGCTAACAGAAAATTACTAGAGCTAATCAATGAATTTAATAAAGTTTCAGGATAAAAATTAACATGCAGAAACTTCTTGCATTCCTATACACTGACAAAGAAAGATAAGAAAGAAAGATTAAGGAAACCATCTCATTTACTATCACATCACAAAGAATAAAATACCTAGAAATAAATGTAACTAGGAGTCAAAAACCTCTACTCAGAAAACTATATGATACTAATGAAATAAATCAAAGGTGATACAAACAGATGGGGACATAGACCACGTTCTTGGATTGGAAAAATCAACATTGTCAAAATGATTATACTACCCAAAGCAATTTACAGATTCAATGCAATCCCTATCAAATGACTAAGAGCATTTTTCACAGAACTAGAACAAAAAAATTTACACTTTGTATGGAAACACAAAGACCCTGAATAGCAAAAGCAATCTTGAGAAAGAATAAGAGCTGAAAGAATCAGGCTCCCTGATTTCAGACTATACTACAAAGCTACAGTAATCAAGAAATTATAGTACTGGCACAAAAACAGGAATATAGATCAATGGAACAGGATAGAAAACCCAGAGATAAATCCACACACCTATGGTCACCTAATCTATCACAAAGGAGACCAGAATATACAATGGAGCAAAGACAGCCTCTTCAAGAAGTAATGCTGGGAAAACTGGACAGCTACATGTAAAAGAATGAAATTAGGACACTCCCAGAAACACCATACAAAAAAATTAACTCAAAATGGATTAAAGACTTAAATGTAAGGCTGGATACTATAAAACTATTAGAGGAAAATATAGGCAGAACATGCTTTGACATAAATCACAGCAAGATCTTTTATGATCCACTGCCTATAGTAGTGAAAATTAAAACAAAATAAGCAAATGGGACTTAATTAAACTTAAAAGCTTTTGCACAAC
Organism: Neophocaena asiaeorientalis asiaeorientalis; assembly: GCF_003031525.2. Classification (NCBI taxonomy): domain Eukaryota; kingdom Metazoa; phylum Chordata; class Mammalia; order Artiodactyla; family Phocoenidae; genus Neophocaena; species Neophocaena asiaeorientalis. The sequence continues at coordinate 206,362 of NW_020172841.1, forward strand.
AATGAAAATCATAAACAAGAGGAAAAGACAACCCTCAGAATGGAAAAGAAATATTTACAAACAAAGCAACTGACAAAGGATTAATCTCCAAAATATAAAAACAGCTCATGGAGTTCAATATTAAAAAAAAAAAAAAAAGAAAGAAAACCAAAAAAACCACCCAATGAAAATATGGTTGGAAGACCTAAATAGACATTTCTCCAAAGAAGACATACAGATGGCCAACAAACACATGAAAAGGTGCTCAACAACATTAATTATTAGAGAAATGCAAAACAAAACTACAGTGAAGCATCACCTCACATCAGTCAGAATGGCCATCATTTAAAAAATCTACAAACAATAAATGCTGGAGAGGGTGTGGTGAAAAGGGAACCTTCATACACTGTTGGTGGGAATGTAAATTGATGCAGCCACTATGGAAAACAGTATGGAGGTTCCTTAAAAAACTAAAAATAGAACTACCATATGACCCAGCAATTCCCACTACTGGGCATATACCAAGAGAAAACTGTAATTCAAAAAGATCCATGGACCATAATATTCACAGTAGCACTATTTACAATAGCCAGGATGTGGAAGCACACTTATTTACAATAGACAGTATGTGGAAGAAACCTAAATGTCCATCCACAGAGGAATGGATAAAGAAGAAGGGGTATATATGTACAATGAAATATTACTCAGCCGTAAAAAGGAAAAAACATAGTGCAATTTGAAGAGATGTGGATAGACGTAGAGACTGTCATACTGAGTGAAGTAAGTCAGAAAGAAAAAATCAAATATTTTATAATATTGCTTATATGAGGAATCTAGGTAAACGTTACAGATAAACTTATTTGCAAAGCAGAAATAGAGACACAGATGTAGAGAATAAACTTAGGTATACTAAAGATGAAAGGGGGTGGGTTGAATTGGGAGATTGAGATTGACATATATACACTACTATGTATAAAATAGATAACTAATGAGAACCTACGATACAGCACAGGGAACTCTACTCAATGCCCTGTGGTGACCTAAATGGGAAGGAAATCTACAAAAGAGGGGAGATTATATAGATATATGATTCACTTTGTTGTACAGCAGAAACTAACATAACATTGTAAAGCAACAATGTTCCAATAAAAATTAAAAAAAATAAAAAATGGTGAGAGTGGGCATCCTTTTCATTTCAAATTTTAGTGGGAAGGCTTTCAGCTTTTCACAACTGAGTAGTATATTGGCTGTGGTTTTGTCATAAATAGCTTTTATTATATTGAGATATGTTTTCTCTTTACCCACTTTGGTAAGAGTTTTTATCATAAATGACACTGAATTTTGTCAGATGCGTTTTCTGCATCTATTGAGATGATCATGTGTTTTTTGTCTTTCCTTTTGTTTATGTAGTGTATCAAATTGTTTGATTTGTGTATGTTGAATCATTCTTGTGAACTGGGAATGAATCCCCCTTGGTCATGTTGTATGATCTTTTGTATGTGTTGTTCGATTAGGTTTGCTGGTACTTGGTGAGAATTTTTGTATCTATATTCATCGAACATATTGGATTGTAATTTTCTTTCTTGCTGGATCTTTGTCTGGTTTTGTTATCAGGGTGATGGTGGCTTCATAGAATGATGTTAGGATTCTTCACTCTTTTGGAAGAGTTTGAGAAGGATTGGTAAAAGTTCTTCTTTGTATGTTTGGTAGAATTTGTCTGGACTTTTGTTTGCAGAGAGTTTTTAAAATTACAGATTCTATTTCACTTCTAGTGAGCAGTCTGTTCAGATTAGCTATTTATTCTTGATTCAGTTTTGGTGGGCTGTATGTTTCTAGAAAGATGTCCTTTTCTTCTAGGTTGTTGAATTTGTTGGCCTATAATTGTTCATAGTATTGTCTTATTTTTCTTGTATTTTTGCAATATTCGTTGATATTTTTCCTTTTTCATTTCTTATTTTGTTTATTTGGGTTCTCTCTCTTTTCTTCTTTGTGAGCCTGGCCAGAGGTTTGTCAATTTTGTTCACAATTTTCAAATAACCAACTTTCGCTTTTATTGATTTTTTCTATTTTTTTTAATATCAATTTAATTTATTTCCCGTCTGATCTTTATTATTGCCTTCCTTCTGCTTACTTTATATTTTGTTTGTTCTTCATTCTAACTCTTTTAGTTGGTAGGTTACGTTGTTTATTTTTCTTGTTTTTTGAGGAAGGCCTGTATTGTTATGAACTTCCCTCTAAGAACTGCTTTTGTTGCATCTCATAGATTTTATATGATTGTGTTTTCATTGTCATTTGTTCTAAGGTATTTATTTCTGTTTTCCTCATTGACCCATTGTTTTTTTAGTAACATGTTGTTTAACCTCCAAGTAATCATTTTATTCTTACTTATTTTCCTGTGGTTGATTTCTAGTTTCATGCTGTTGTGGTCAGAGAAATTGTTTGAAATAATTTCCATATGCTTAAATTTCTTGAGGTTTGTTTTGTGTCCTAATATGTGGTGAATCCTGGAGAATATTCCATATGGATTTGAAAAGAATGTGTATTCTGGGTTCTTTTTTTGATGTATTGTCTTGAAAGTATCAATTAAGTTGAACTGTTCTATTGTACCAGACCCAAAATATCTTTAGTTCTCACATTCTTATTTTGATATTTCTGCCATGCTGTTTTCCCTTCACCCTGAATAAAGGCAAGTGCATATGAACCCACAACTTCACCTACATTTTGTTTCCCCTTTCCATAATCTCTGCTGAAAAAAGGGAGTAAAATTCCAATTTTCCTTCTCCTTTTAAGAGGTGATTAACACTCCTTTATATTTTCTTTCTTCAAGAGGGCAATAATCTTCATAATCCTTGTTTAATACAAGAAAGAATATCCTCTTTACCTTATTAGAACAACTCTGTGATCTGTGTCCCTCAAGCATGGTACTTAATATGAACGTTATAGGAATACTGATAAGTAGGAATTACCCAGAGAAAAGTTATTAATTATCATTCAAAAATATTAATTGAATATCATTCAAAAAGGGAATTATCAGAATGCTATTTTAATTCCTTAGATATTTAGAATCAAGACAAATTTTCTTTTCATTCTACTTTGATTTTATTCCTCAAATCTGATCAATGAACATTTTTGCCCTATAATCAATCAGTAATATTGTATGCCACATCCTGCAGTGGAGCTCCTGATCTTTAATTTTTACAGCCTAGTATTATTTTAAGCATGCTTATGAAGGCAAATTTAACACACAATAAAATGGACACTTTTTAAACTATCTGGAATTTATTAATATTTGACCTATATGTCCATACATAAAATGATCACCAAATTAAGGTAATCTTATCCATAACCCCAAAGGTTTCCTTGTATCCCCTTATAATTCCTCACCTGACCTTCAAGTTAACTCTCCCTCTTATTGTACCCTCCCTAGACAACCACTGACTTTCTGGTGTTACACATTCATCTGCAATTTTCTAGAGTTTTATAAAAGTAGAATTGTAAAATTATTTACTCTGCAAACTTTCATGTTTGGTTTCTTTCATTCTTTGTACTTTTTCAAGATTCAACCATGGTTTTACATTTACCAATAGTTGATTCCTTTTTTTTTGTAAGGTAGTATTTCATTGTATGGATTCACTATGACTTGTTGATATGTTTACCTGTTAATTGATATTTGGCTTTTTCCCTCATTCTATTCTATTCTATTCTATTCTATTATTATAAATAAAGAGGCAGTGGACATCCATTATGTTGTAGGTGTGTAATATAGATTTTTAAATGGATGAATGGATAAATCTGGAGGTAATGTCTTTTTTCCAAATCCTTGAAGATTCTAACCTAGACTGCCTCAATTCTTGACAAAACTGTGAATTTTTATATTCTCATAATAAGTGGTAAAAATATCATAGCTTAATATTTTTACTGGAAAATTTTCATGTTTGAAGTGAGATGTTTGATTTATAACACCTCTTATAATAAACATATGATGCTTAATTTATCTGGAAACTAAACATAGCATGGTGAGTAAAGTAATACACAGAAATGAAATTTCTTACTGACATTTTTTTCTGTGTAAATAAGTATCTAAAAAATTATCAGAGATTTAAAGAAAAAGGAATATTAAATAATGTTGGGGCTTCCCTGGTGGCACAGTGGTTGAGAATCTGCCTGCTAATGCAGGGGACACAGGTTCGAGCCCTGGTCTGGGAGGATCCCACATGCCTCAGAGCAACTGGGTCCATGAGCCACAACTACTGAGCCTGATTATCTGGAGCCTATGCTCTGCAACAAGAGAGGCCGTGATAGTCAAAGGCCTGAGCACTGCGATGATTAGTGACCCCCACTTGCCACAACTAGAGAGGGCTCTCACACAGAAACGAAGACCCAACACACCAAAAATAAATAAATTAATTAATTAATTCCTACCCCCAATACCTTCTTAATAAAAATAATAATATTAGTTTACCATTAACATAATAGTAATATTACATTTGCATTGTGGTTCATAATTTACTGGCTGTTTTTATGTGTATTGTTTCATATAATTCTAACTAAAATCTATGATTAAATATAGGACATTGCCTTTGTACCCTTCCAGGGTTTAGAGTAAGAGTACATAGGCAGGTACCTAGGACTTTCATGCTCCTCCAGTGTAAAGATTAGAATAGGTGAATGTTCTCTAGGGCTTCTTATACTTACCTTACAGATATATTATTCAGCAGAGGTCTGTGGTAGACCACAGTGTGATAAAATTTATATCTTGTCCTTAGTAATACGTCCAGAGAGCCTTCTCATTGAAAGATAAATACATGTTACTTCCTAGAATACAAGAAACCTAGGTCTTTGCTAAGTTAGGTTATTTAAAATGAGACTATGAAAGGATATCAACAAAATGGCAAAATAGAAATCCCCAACTCTCATTTTGCAACAGAAACAACAATTTGGCACCTATCCACAGACAATAGTGCCATTGTGGGAGCTTTGGAATCCAGGAGGGATGTTGTAAAGCCCTTGTGGAGCCTCAGATACAGTAGGACCTCTTTGAGAAAACAGGCTCATGTTCCAGTGACAGGACTGCCAATTGTGGGGTCCCGGCTGTAGATCTAGAAGTAGTTCAATAGAGGACTCATCTCTGATCTTGCTTGTCCACAATACCACAACCAGCCCTTTCTTTGAAAAGATCTGTGAGATGCACTCCTGTCTTTGCCCTAGTAACAGTCCTACTGATTGCAGACCCAACAGCAGATACAGAAGTAGCACTGTGACCTGGCTTTAGGTCAAGCCTACTGTGGCTTGGAAGTATTCCTGCCTACTCAGGGACATAATGGAGGGCACAATCCTCCCTGCCTCCAGTTAGAAACCCTCCAACCAGACCTGAAAGTAGTCTTCAACAAGACTCCAGTCCTAACTGACCACAGCCATGGAGGCAGTCCTACTCACACACGTCTCTGCTCAGGGATCTGGTAGGAGCCATCAAGGATCTGGTAGGAGCTTCTTTAGTTTCCTGGGTGCTGGAATGTGGGGTTTGGAGGGCAGACTCAAGGTAAGGAGAGCTGTTGGCTGGGAGAAGATGGCCTGAGGGGATGGGAGAGAGGGGCTCCACAACTGAGAATGCTACTAGAGGAAGCCCAGACAACTATAGAAGTGAAACACCATTGTTGAGTGATGTGAAAAGGGTGGGATGACCCTTGCAGCCTCTCTCCCAACATGCTGTTCCTTGCCTACTGGGGCACTAGGAAAGGCTCCCTCCAGGACTGGCATTCTCACACCCACAGACTCACCAATGCCACTTGCCTCCACCAGGGCAGGGTTTTGTGCTCCAGTGCAGCCTTAGGAGCAGATGCCTGTGGGTGGCCCACATGCAGAGGTGGATCTTAAACCACAGCTGAACACCAGGGGCCACGAAACTAAAGAAGAAGAGCTGAAATCTCTCTCTGCTGTTGCACAAACAATGGGATTACACCCCAATGACTGCATTTATAAACTCAGAACATCTGAATGGTCAATAAATGCTCCTGCAGCCAAGATGGGTCTAGTTAGCAGTTGTGGACTTTGTGGGCATGTACACATGGGAGATGGGCCAGGCCAGAGTCTGAGCTGCTCCCATAGTGCTCATATTGGCTCCAGATCCATAATTACTGCAATCATGGGACCTGACTTCAGTGGATCTATGCTGATGGCCTGCTGAAAAAAAAAATGTCTAAGAGACACAAGGGCCAATTACTGGCATACTCACCACTAAGGTGAGGCTGACAGGAGTGCCAAAAACAGTGTAATCTGAGAGCTCACACAATGGGTGATAAGTGACACAACAGAACACAGGCATAGGTGAACATCTTCAGAGGAGGAATACTTGATGGCTTCTCTCCCAGTAGGAGTGTTCCAATCTCACCTACCTCATACTGAGATTATAAACACAGCTAAGAAACAGGTCTGGGGACATCTACACCAACTAATAGGGAGCAGACTCCACCCCTGACAAGGCAGTGACAACCACAGAGAAAAGGAAAGGCCCTGCTCAATATCCAGAGCAGGCTGTTGTCACCAAACACCAGGAAACACAGTTGTCAAGGGGAGAATGGTCAGTGTACACTGAAGAAAGAGATGGCAGACATCTATACTATGTCTGAGTCCTAGCACAAATATGTGTGTTTATATATATATATTAGACCCATAGACCCATGCAGGTTACTCAGGGAGGTTCACACATAAAAATAACCCTCCAAGACAAAGAGTCTGGCATTGAGAGGAAGAACTCCCAGAGGACTTAGCTTTGAAAGCCAGGGAAGCTTGAGGGCAGGAGATCCACAGTTTGGGGGAAACAAAGACGCCACTCTTGGAAAGTATACACAAGGTCTCACATGCACTAGGACCCACAAAGCAGTATCTACAAAGGAACTTGGGGTAGACTTACCTTTGTGTCTTTGAGGATCTTCTGGGGAGCTGGGACTTGACTGTAGCTCACTGTGAAGGCAAGGACACTGATAGTGGAGGCCACAGGGAATATTATTTGGTGTGAGCTCTCCTGGAGGTCCCCATTTTGGCATCAAGATCTGACCCCACTCAACAGCCTGCAGGCTCCACTGCTGGAATGTCTCAGACCAAACAACCAGCAAAACAGAAACATAGCCCCATCCATCAGCAGACAGGCTGCCTCAGGTTATACTAATTTCATAGACACCCAAAAAAACACCCCTTGACATGGGCCTGCCTGACAGAGGGACAAGACGCAACTCCACTCACCAGAAGGTATGCTCCTGTCCCCCCACCAGAAAGCCTGCATAAGTCTTTGGACCAACCTCACCCATCAGGTGACAGACACCAGAAGCAAGAGAAAATATGATTGTGTAACCTGCAGAAAGGAGTCCACAAACACAGTAAGTTAGATAAAATGAGAAGACAGTGAATTATGTTGCAAAAGAAGGAGCAAGATAAAAACCTACAAGAACAACTAAATGAAGAGCAGATAGGCTATCTACCTGAAAAATAATTCAGAGTAATGATAGTGAAGATGATCCAAAATCTCAGAAAAAGAATGATGGCACATATTGAGAAGATAAAAGGAATGTATAACAAAGAGATAGAAAATTTAAAGAACAAACAGAGATAAGCAACACAATAAATGAAACGAAAAATACACCAGAAGAAATCAATAGCAGAATAACTGAGGCACAAGAACGAATAAGTGAGCTGGAAGACAGAGTAGTGGAAATCACTGCCATTGAACAGAATAAAGAAAAAAGAATGAAAATAAATTAGGACAGTCTCAGAGACTTCTGGGACAATATTAAATGCACCAAGATTCACATTTAGGGGTTCCAGAAGAAGAAGAGAAAAAAAAAAGGGCCTGAAAAAATATTTAAAGAGATTATAGTCAAAAACTTCACTAACATAGGAAAAGAAATAGTAAACCAACTGCAGGAAAAACAGAGAGTCCTATACAGGATAAACTCAAGGAGAAACATGCCAAGACACAGATTAATCAAACTAACAAAAAATAAATACAAAGAATAAATATTAAAAGCAACAAGGGAAAAGAAGCAAATAACATACAGGGTAATCCCCATAAGTTTATCAACTGATTTTTCAGCAGAAACTCTGCAGACAAGGAGTGACACAATATATTTAAAGTGATGAAAGAGAACAATCTACAATCAAGAATATTCTACCCAGCAAGGCTCTCATTCAGATTTGAAGGAGAAATCAAAAGCTTTACAGACAAGCAAAAGCAAAGAGAATTCAGCGCTAGTAAACCAGTTTACAACAAATGCTAAAAGAACTTCTCTAGGGAGAAAAGAAAAGCCCACAACCAGAAATAAGAAAATCACAAATGGGAAAGTTCACTGGTAAAGACAAACGTATTGTAAAGTCAGGTAATCATCCACACACAAATATAATATCAAAACAAGCAACCATGAGAAGAAGAGAGTACAAATGCAGGAAATGGGAATTGCATTTGAAATTAAGAGACCAACAACTTAAAACAACCTTATATATATATAGACTGCTATATCCAAACCTCATGGGAAATGCAAACCAAAAACCTACAATAGATACACACACAAAAAAGAAAAAGCTATCCAAAGACAACATTAAAGGTGGTCATCAAACCACAAGAGAAGAGAACAAAGGAGGAAGTGAGGCAAAAAGACCTACAAAAACAAACCCAAACAATTTTTTTTTTAATGTCAATAAGAACACACATATTGATAATTACCTTAAATATAAATGGATTACATGCTCCAAGCAAAAGACACAGACTGGCTGAATGGATACAAAAAGAAGACCTGTATGTATGCAGTCTACAAGAGACTCATTTTAGACCTGGAGACACATACAGATTGAAAGTGAGGGGAAGGAAAAATATATTCCATGCAAATGGAAATCAAAAGAAAGCTGGAGTAGCAGTACTCATATCAGACAAAATAGATCTTAAAATAAAACTCTTACAAGAGACAAGGAAGGATACTACATGATAATCAAGGGATCAATCCAAGAAGAAGATATGACAATTGTAAATATATATGCACCTAACATGGGAGCACATCAATATATAAGGCAAATGTTAACAGTCATAAAAGGGGAAAAGGACAGTACCATAATAATAGTGGGGGACTTTAACATCCCACTTACACCAATGGACATATCATCCAGCGAGAAAATTAGTACGGAAACACAGGCCTTAAATGACACATTAGACCAGATAGACTCACTTGATATTTATAGAACATTTCATCTGAAGGCAGAATAATACAATTTCTTCTAAACTGCACTTGAACATTCTCCAGGATAGATCACATCTTCAGTCACAAATCAAGCCTTGGTAAGTTTAAGAAAACTGAAATCATATCAAACATCTTTTGTGACCACAATGCTATAAGAGTAGAAATCAATTACAGGACAAAAACTGTAAAAAACACAAACACAAAGAGGCTAAACAATATGTTACTAAACAAGAAACACTTCTTTGAAGAAATCAAAGAGGAAACTAAAAAATATCTAGAGACAAATGAAAACAAATGCATGGTGATCCAAACCTATGTAACACAGCAAAACTGTTCTAAGAACGAAGTTTATAGCCATACAATGTTACCACAAAAAATCAAGAAAAATCTCAAATAAACTACCTAAACTTACAACAAAAGCTACAAGAGAAAGAAGAATAAGCAAAACTCAAAGTTAGTAGAAGGAAAGAAATCATAATGGTCAGAGCAGAAATAAATGAAATAGAGGCAAATAAAACAATAGCAAAGATCAATAAAACTAAAAGATGGTTCGTTGAGAAGATAAAATTGATAAACCATTAGGCATACTCATAAAGAGAAAGAAAAGGAGAGAACTCAAATCAATAAAATTAGACATGAAAAAGGAAAAGTTACAACAAACATCACCGAAATACAAAGGACCATAAGAGGTTACTACAAGCAACTATATGCCAATAAAATGGGAAACCTGGAAGAAATGGGCTAATTCCTAGAAAGGTACAACCTTCCAAAAATGAATCAGGAAAAAATGGAAAATATGAACAGACCAGCCATAAGTACTGAAATTGAAAATAAAAACTCCCAACAAACAAAAGTCCAGGACAAGATGACTTCACAGGCAAATTCTATGAAACATTTAGAGTTAAAACCTATCCTTCTGAAACTCTCCCAAAAATATTGCAGAGGATTGAACACTCCCATGCTCATTCTATGAGGCCACCATCACCCTGATACCAAACCAGACAAAGATACCACAAAAAAAGTAAAGTACAGGTCAATATCACTGATGAACATAGATGTAAAAATCCTCAAGCAAACTGAATCCAACAACACTTTGAAAGGATAATACACCCTAATAAAGTGGGATTTATCCCAGGGATGCAAGGATTCTTCAGTATATGCAAAGCAATCAATATGATACACCACATTAACAAACTGAAGTATAAAATCCATATAATCATCTCAGTAGATGCAGAATAGATTTTGACAAAATTCAACACCCATTTATGATAAAAATTCTCCAGGCAGTGTGCATAGAGGAAGCCAACCTCAACATAAAAAAGGCCATATACAAAAATCCCACAGCAAACATCATTCTCAATGGTGAAAAACTGAAAACATTTCCTCTAAGATCAGGGACAAGACAAGGGTGTCCACTCTTGCCACTTTTATTCAACATAATTTCACAAGTTCTAACCATATAATCAGGGAAGAAAAAGAAGTAAAAGTAATCCCAATTGGAAAAGAATTAAAACTATCACTTTTTTTTTCAGTTGACATGATACTATACATAGAAAATCCTTTAGGATTTTAGGTTAACAGAACACAACTAGTGCTCATCAATGAATTTGATAATGTAGCAAGTTACAAAATTAATACACAGAAATTTCTTGCATGACTATACACTAACAATGAAAGATCAAAAAGAGAAATTAGGGAAACAGTTCCATTTACCATTGCCTAGGAATAAACCTACCTAGAGACAAAAGAACTGTAGGCAGAAAACTATAAGATACTAATGAAAGAAATCAAAGATGATACAAAAAGATGGAGAGATATACCATGTTTTTCGACTGGAAGAATCAATAGTGTCAAAATGACTATACTACCCAAAGCAGTCTACAGATTCAATGCAATCCCTATCAAATTACCAATGGTACTTTTCATAGAATTAGAACCAAAAAAATTAAATTTTTATGGAAACACAAAAGACCTCAAATAGCCAAAGCAATCTTGAGAACGAAAAAAGGAGCTGGAGGAATCAGGCTCCCTGACTTCAGACTATACTACAAACCTACAGTAATCAAAACAGTATGGTACTGGCATAAAAACAGGAATATAGGTCAATGGAATAGGACAGAAAGTCATATAAACCCAAATAAAGTCAAATAAACCCAAGAACATACGGTTAACTAATATATGACAAAGGAGCAAGATTATACAATGGAGAGAAGACAGTCTTTTCAATAAGTGGTCTTGGGAAAACTGGACAGCTACATGTAAAAGAATTAAATTAGAACATTTTCTAATCCCACACACAAATCTAAACTCAAAATTGATTAAAGACCTAAATGTAAAGCAGATTACTACAAATCTCTAGAGTAAAACACAGGCAGAACACTCTCTGACATAATTCGCAGCAAGATCTTTTGATCCACCTTTTAGAGTACTGAAAATAAAAGCAAAAATAAATAAATGGGATCTAATTAAACTTAAAATCTTTTGCACAGCAAAGGAAACCATAAACAAAACGAAAAGACAACCCAAAGAATGGGAGAAAATATTTGCAGATGAAGCGACCAACAAGGGATTAATCTCCAAAATATACAAACAGCTCATGCAGCTCAATATCAAAAACAGAAGTAACCCAATCAAAAAATGGGTTGAAGATCTAAACCAACATTTCTACAAAGAAGACATGTAGATGTCCAAAGAGTGCATGAAAAATTGTTCCACATCACTAATTATTAAAGAAATGAAAATCAAAACTACAATGAGGTATTACCTCACATTGTTCAGAATGGCCATCATCAAAATATCTACAAATTATAAGTGCTGGAGAGGGTATGGAAGAAATCTATCCCTATTACACTCTTGGTGTGAATGTAAATTGGTACAGCCACTACAGTATGGAGGTTCCTTAAAAAACTAAAAATAGAGCTAATATACGATCCTTCAATCCCACTCCTGGGAATATATCCAGAGAAAACCATAATTCGAAATGATACATGCACCTCAATGTTCATTGCAGAACTATCCATAAGAGCCAGGACATGGAAGCCACCTAAATGTCCATCAACAGTGCAATGGATAAAGATGTGGTATGTATATACAAAGGACTATTACTCAGCCATAAAAAGAAACAAAATAATGTCATTTTCAGCAACATGGATGGACCTAGAGATTGTCATACTGAGTGAAGAAAGTCAGACACAGAAAGACAAATATCATATAATATCACTTATATGTGAAATCTAAAATTTATATATAAATGAACTTAATTTCAAAACTGAAATTGAGTCATAAATGTATCAAACAAATTTATGGTTACCAGGGGGGATTGGGGTAGGGATAAATTTGGAGACTGTGATTGACATATACACATTACTATATATAAAATGGGTAACTAGTGAGGACTTAACTGTATAGCACAGGAAACACTTCTCAATACTCTGTAATGATCTATATTGGAAAATATTCTTTAAAAAGTATATATATGTATATGTATAACTGATTCACTTTTCTCTGCAACAGAAACTAACACAACATTTTAAATCAACTATACTCCAATAAATATTATAAAAAATAATAACTATAGCAACAGAAATTTGTCAGTATTTCATAATACAGAAAGAAGTATAATCTAACTTCAGTTAGATAAACTTGTGTGTGTGAATGTGTGAGTTGTCAATATTTGTGTGCAATTCAAGTTGTTGTTATCAGCTTTAAAGAGATTTCTATAACTATAAAACTGTTGATGTGAGTCCCATGTTAACCATACAAAAAAAGAGCATATGCAGCAGACACAAAATTGGAAAAAAAATGAATGAAACATACCACTATAAAATAAATAATCAAACCACAGAGAAAATAACAGAAGAGAGAAACAAGAGGACTACAAAACAGATGGAAAATAATTAACCAAATGTCAATGGTAGGTCCTTACCTATCAAGCTGGTCTAAACTTCCCAATTGAGTCTTCAAGTGACTGAATGGATAAAGAAAAAAATTTTAAAAGATCCAACTATATGTTGTCTATAAGAGATTGTCTTTTACATTTAAGGACATACAGAGGCTGGAAAAGAAGTGGAAAATATATTTCATGCAAATAATAACTAAAGAGAACAGAGGTGCCTATTCTTATAGTCAAAGAAAATAGACTGTAAGTTAAAACTCTCACAAGAGTCAAAGAAGATCATTTGGAAATGATAAAATCGTCAACAGGGAGGTATAACAAATACATACAGGGAGGTATTGTAAATACATATGCACCTAAAATCAGAGCACATAAATCTATAAAGCAAACATTGAGAGAGAAATATATAGCAATAAAATTATTTGATAGACTTCAATACCTTATTTTATAATAAATCATCCAGAGAGAAAATTAATAAGAAAACAGCAGAACTGAAGATCACTATAGAGCAAATATAAATACAGTCATATACAGAGCTTTCTACTCAATAGAAGAAGAATACACATCCATCTCAAGTGCACAAAGAATATTTTCCAAGATAGATCACATGTTAGGAAGTTAGGAAGCAAAACAAATATTAACAAATTAATATGATTGAAATAAATCCCAGGTATGTTTTCTGACGACAGTGGAATTAAAATAGAAATCAATAACAGTAAGAAAACACAGGAAGCACACAAATACATGGAAACTAAAAAATACACCCTTAAACAAGCATTGGATTAAATAAAAAATGAAAAGGGAATTTAAAAAATATCTTGATACAAATGAAAACAGAAACATAACATTCAAAGTGTATGGGATACAGCAAAAGCAGTACTAAAAGTTTTTATAGTATTAAATGCTTATATTAAAAAAGAAGAAATCTCAAGCACACATAATAACTCTATATCTTAAGGAACTATAAAAAGAACAAACTAAGCTCAAAGTTAGCAGGAAGGAGATAATAAAATAAGAACAGAAATAAAATAAAAACAGTAGAAAATCAGCAAAACACAGAGTTGTATGTTTTTTAAACATAAAAAAGTTGGAAATCCTGCCTCTTGTGACAATATGGATGGAGTTTGAGGGCATTATGTTACCTGAAATAAGTGAGATAGAGAATGATAAGTACTGTATGTTCTCACATATATGTGGAATTTAAAATAGTTGAACTCATAGAAGCAAAAAGCAGAACACTGGTTGCAGGGCCTGCAAGGTGAGGGAAATGAAAAGATGCTGGTCAAAGGGTACAAAGTTTCATTTATGCAAGGTAAATAAGTTTTGGAGATCTAATGTATAGTGTGGTAACTATAGTTAATGATACTGAATTTATTATTGAAATTTTCTAGAAGTATAGGTCTTGAGTATTCTTTCTGTTTGTTTGTTTTGGGGGTTTTTTTGTATGTTTTTTTTGTTTGTTTGTTTTCTTTTAATATCTTTATTGGAGTATAATTGCTTTACAATGGTGTGTTCGTTTCTGCTTTATAACAAAGTGAATCAATTATACATAAACATATGTTCCCGTATTCTTATCTCACACACACACACACACACACACACACACACACACACACACACACCTAAATAATAATTATTGAAGTGATGGATATTGTTTGTTAGCTTAATTGTAGCAATCATTTCACAATGAATACATATATCAAAACATCATTATGCACTCCTTAAACATATACAATATTTGTTAATTATACCTCAATGAAGAAAAATAAAGTTTTGAAACTTTTTAATGGAACGTATGTCAATAATTCCAATAGTTTCCTGCTGATAGTTTATAATGTCTAGTAGCTTATCCTTATGTTATTTTCAGGACTGGTAAATATTAGATCTCAATTAATAGAAGCTAATAAATTAATAAAAACTAATAAGACAAGCTAATGATAGCTATTGAATTACAGATATTATTTTTATTTTATTTCCAGGTACTATTGGTGCCATTTAGAAATGAATTAAAAGTAACCTAGACAGCATAATGGTAGTTGCTATAGGTCACACAGCTGATAAGAGGCAAATCAGTTATTAAACCCAGTCGGGCTGCATAAGAACATACATTTGAAAACACTATTCTATGCTTCCCTAGAAAGGTAACTTACCACACTGAGCTATGTAGAGTTCTGTGAATCACCTGGACATACTGTCTGAGCAGCTTTGAATCTGCTGGACTTTTAACAGTTTTTACAATCTGAAAAAGTGGTCAAGTTAATAAATGTGGATTGGACTTTCTAGTCACTTTAACATGTATGATGTCACCAGAGATTTAACTGGCAGTATAGTTAAAGCTCTAGAACCAAACTACCTGAGTTTGAACCTCAGATTCTTCATTTCTTAGCTACTTCATTTTGATCAATTTGCTTAAACTCTCTGTGACCAGTTGTCTCAGCTTTATTGGAGACAATAAGAGTAGTAAACTCAGATTTCATAGAATTATACCAAGCATTTAATTTATAGTCAATACAGTTAAAACAATGTCAGCAACCTAGTAAGCATCAATTTATGAAGGCTATTTACAGTTTATACTGTAGACAGAAAAATTATCCTAAAATCTTAGTCTCTAGAACAAGTATTATTCAGTCTTTGCAGAACTCTTTAGAAACGAGCCAATCTCATCTTAGATTGCAATGTTTTCCTGCACACTTTTTAACCCATGAGAAGATTCACAGTGATTTTGGAGGTCCTTTCCATTAATAGCTTTGATCGTATAGTTATAGTTATTCCCTGCCTTCCTCTCATCATGATCAAGTCCATATATATATATATATATATATATAAATGCAACCAAGCCTAATCCTAATTCTTTAGTACTCTCTACATCAGTGTAACCTTTGTCTCATAACACCCTAACCCCCTTCATCACTTACTTTTTCTCTATGTTGTTTATCACTTTCTCATAGAATCTATATTTATGTTGCTTTTTACTTGACTCACTCCACTGGAATATAAGCCACATGAGGTAAAAACAAGGTGTAATGGAACAAAGAACAGGGAGAAGCTAAATTTCTTGTAGTAGAATTCACTGTTTACTTACTATTTCTCATACGTTTCTCCTATTCTTACTTGAAATCATTCCTTAGTTTTTATTGTATGGATCACACTTTTTCAAAATTTCTACACTTTCTCATAGCAACAGACCAGAAAAGAATGAGAACTAATTAATATTATAATCTGAGATTCTATATTTGTGTGTCTTCTGTATAGCATGTCAAAATGTGAATCCATTTTAAAACTACGTGCAGGTTTTAAAATACTTAATCAGCAGCACAAAATATTACTATAGAGACATTGTCATATATGCTGTGGAATTGTGCAGCACTTGAGAGTAAGCATACCATAGTCACTGAACTTGGTCCTATAAATCTATCATCCTCAGCAATGCCCCTCTATGTACTATGATTTTCTTTATAAATGGCCTAGGGGATATTAATACTACCATTGTAAGTTAGAAATGAAGGGACTGAGACTTACAGAAGTTGAATAACATTTATATTTGGATGATGAAAAACAGAAGTTATAAAGTGTCTAAATTTTTTTCTTTTTCTTTGGAAAGCTGTTCACTGAACTTTACTGCAGGTACATACCATGGTGATGACTACAGAAGAAATATTAAGCTATCTCCGTGAACTTAAAAATTTAGTTGTGCTGATGAAGCATCCAGGAATGTTGTGGTAAAAACAAGCAAACAAACAAACAAAAAACAATTCAATAATATAAAGTAAGTATTAAATGATTTTAACAATGCCATAGGAATTTTAAAAAATATTAAAGTACCAATGTGAGCTACAGACAGGCAACATATGCAAGGGAAAATAATATTTGAAGAATTTTGGTTTGTTTTTTTAATTATTTTTAAAGGTTTTATGGGCAGGCCACCTTATATGGCTGTTCTCTTGTTCTCTGTACATCCCCTGCTTGATCAGTGCCTACTTCACCTACACCCTACTCACATGACTGACCTTCTCACATACTTGCCCCCAGCCCCAGCTAGTGATTGTTCTAATCTTGAGATCAGAACACCTCCACCATGATAGCTTATCAAAGGGGTAGTGAGGGGCACGTCTCTCTGCTGGTTTCCCTGGTAACTGATAAACCAACCTGATGTCAATTCCTCTTATAACTGGAAACCTCCCCCTACCCCATGGGCAAAGATGGCTGCTATATCCTGCCCACTGTCTGCTGCACATGGTGCGGTATCACTCCAGGACCTTTCTTCAGACATGTAAGATCCCTCTATCCATTAAATCACTGATGTCTTTTTTGCTGACTTTGGGCTCTTTCTTTGGTCTTGAAGCTGGGCAAGTACAGGGCTGTAGGACTAGAGTGTACAGCCCAATATAGGTGGAAAACAAAAAACTACTCCAAGTATTTAAATGGGGAAAAAAGAAAACAACACAGGTATTGACACAAAAAGCAATAGAATATGAGAAACCACAGAAGGTACTGTTGGACAACCCAGAGATTAACAACAGCATGAACTGCTAATCATCCCAAAGTTGGAATTAATGAAATCAGCTGTATTCTTAAAGTTCAAGGCCTGTAGTTATTTGAATGTGGGTGCACTGGAGGGAGCTGGAGACACAGAGGAAATGCAGTAGAATCTACCTAAGGCAGAGAAAACAATAGAACGTGCATGCCTTCTTCTTTCTGTTGTCAGTGACTCCCGATGTCTGAACCCAGCTGATGTAACTTGATACAGGAGCCTGGGAAACAGATACTGTAGAAGTCAGGCTCTGTGATATAGAGCTGGAAAAGTCAAAGAGGTAAATAGGAGTAAAGACTTAGTAGTACATATAAATACTGGAGATCAACATAGGCATCTGAAGGCTGAAACTGAGCTTTCCTGTTGCATGCCATAGATGAGGAAGTTGGAATTCATCTCCTAGGCAACGTGAAGAAAAAAGGGAAAGAAATAAAGAAAAAAATAGGAAGGAAGGAAGGAAGCAAGGAAAAAGGAAAGAGAATGGAGGAAGGGAACTGATGGCCAGTGGTGGAAGGACCAGTTAATAATCTCTTGTTAAATTATGAGGGCTGAGAATTACATTGGTGGTAGCAGTGAGAATAATATGGGAGATGTAAAAAATATGTTATAGACATAGAGTGTATGGTTACTAATTGCGTATAGGGAATAAATTACAAGATAATTAGACAATTTCAAGTCTGAGAGATAAATACCTTGTTTCCATAATAGATAAATAAATTGGGTGGAGCATCTCTTTATTCCAATGTGTTCAAATATGGCTATCATATAATATTAAAGATCATGAATTCCAGAGACACAGTTCCTATGCCACTTACTAGATTTGTGACTTTGGATAAGTTGCTTAATCATTCTAAGCTTCAATTTCTTTTCTTTTCTTTTTTTTTTTTTTTTGTGGTACGCGGGCCTCTCACTGTTGTGACCTCTCCCGTTTCACAGCACAGGCTCCGGACGCACAGGCTCAGCGGCCATGGCTCACAGGCCCAGCCACTGTGCGGCATGTGGGATCTTCCCGGACTGGGGTACGAACCCGTGTCTCCTGCATTGGCAGGCGGACCCTCAACCACTGCACCACCAGGGAAGCCCCTAAGCTTCAATTTCTTAATCTGTAAAATTAAAATAATAATATTATCACCTAATGTGATTTTTATGAGAATTAATTGAGTTAATACTTATAAAGTCTCCCTAACACCTAAATATTGTTAAATTTAGGTAGCATCTCTGTGGAGATATTCTATAGGCAATTAAAAATTGTGCTTTGAAGAAAGATTACATAATGAGATATATATTTAGAAGTCAGAAGAAAGGTGTTGGAAAAATCTGTAAGAAAGACGTGATCTTAAGGAGAAAAATTCTGGAGAATCTTTACTAACAGTGTGGCAATACTACTTAGTAAAAATATAAGGAAATAAAGAAAGGGTAGCATTTGAAAGATTGAAGGAAAAATTAAGAAAATAAACACAAAAGTATAACATTTGAAGAATGATGGAGTCATACAAATAGTCAAGTATTACAAGAAGTGAGAACTGACACAAGGTGATAGCTTTTGCTAAAAGAGGATTTTTTAAATAAAAATAATAATTTAGAGTCCCAGTTCAGTACAGGGATAGAGAATGGCTGAAGACTACCTGAAGCAGAGAATAATAAACATCCTTTATCGGTAATGCATGATAAGATTAGTAGGATAAGGGCTTCCCTGGTGGCGCAGTTGTTGAGAGGCCGTCTGCTGATGCAGGGAACGTGGGTTCGTGTCCTGGTCCAGGAAGATCCCACATGACATGGAGCGGCTGGGCCCGTGAGCCATTACCGCTGAGCCTGTGCGTCCGGAGCCTGTGCTCCACAACAGGAGAGGCCACAAGAAAGAGAGGACCGCATACCTCAAAAAAAAAAAAAAAGAAGTTTAGTAGGATAAGAAGAAAAAGAAATAAGCCATCCACTTGAATATAAATGCATCTTAAAGTGATAAGCAAATCACTTTAGATGCATGTTGATTCTAACATGCAAATTTAAAGTTAAAATGTGATTGGAACAGGTTTTCTACTTTCTCCTGCAGATTTAAGTACTTTCTTATTCTTGGCCCTCTGTCATTTAAGTTATGTGGTTACACAAACATGATTTGAAGTGTAGCTGTCATCTAGTCTAATTTAGAGTTCTTCCCAAATTACTATGTCCACATTTACATATTTGTGGTCAATATAAAATTCAATTCCTAGTCAAGAGACACTGCAAAGAGTTTAACAGAATTTTTGGAATAGTACTGAAAGTAAAAAAGTAAAATTAGAGAATTTTAGACTTAGGATTTGAAGTTGGTTTAAAAGTTATGGAATGAAATACTCCATAAAACAAGGTGTCCAGCCTTGGGTGAAATAATTCTAAGTACTGCATTCGAAATATACTTTTCTTTGTTCTTCTTTTATCAGTTGTAATGTTCATAATTTGTAATTGCACATATTTGTAAAATAAAATTTTAAAGACATAAGTATAAGATTAAAAACAATATCCTCTTTTCTTCAAGCTCCCTTCTCAAAATAAATAACTTTCAACTTTCTAGTTATTTCATCTAGAATTAATCTCCCTAAACCTGCATGATAAAAACTGCTATATTTTAATCATAAGTAATAGAGATCATTAAATATATGTTATATTAGATAAAGACTGTAGCACACTTAAACCACTTTCCTCCTCCTCTCCATTCTTCAAATATAGCTATCTCACATTTTTCTTTAAATCTATTATTCTGCTTATGAAAATATTGTTCTATACCAAGATAAGCAATATATTTGAATTACACTTCCATTTTTGTAAAACTTTCTCTTTTACTCAAATACCTGATTGAAATTTTCATTTGCATAACTTTTTTTGAATTTATACTAAAATATTTCCAACCTTCTGAAAGCTCTGTAATATACTTATATTTTCACATGTTTAATCCCATTAGATAACTGAAAAGTTCATTTTCCTTATTGGACATAAAAAAGGAAAATGAACAGTTGTTCTTTCTCCTACACTGCTGTAACTCTAGGGTTTCCTTGTATGGTCATTATAGGAATTCCCTCAATGACCCAAAGCTCCATGCCACACAGACATATTTCTTCTTGTGTTAGGTCCATTGTCTCCATCACAAGTATCTTTCCTGTTTTCTACCTTGAAATATCCTGAGAAAGGACACATATCAGGAAAATTTGTTGAGACTGCTCTTCTGAGTATATTTCTCTATATGCTTTATGCTTGATGAATAATTTATCTGAGTATCAATTTCTAAATTGAAATTTATTTTACTTCATAAAATTAAGGAATTACATCACTGAATTTTAGCCTCCAGTACTAGTGTTCAGAAACTTAATACAATTTATATTTTAAATCTTACTTCACTGTGACCTGATTTTGGTTTGTCTCTTCTTACAAGGAGCTTTTAGTATGTATTATTTTTCCCTGATTTTCTAAAATTTTACACTACATGATCTCCTATGGACCTATAACTTAGTTGGGCAATAGATTATCCCTTTCATCTGGATACTTATGACACTCAATTATAAATGTTTTTTATTATTTCTCTGAACATTTTCTTGCTACTCTCATCCAAATCCAGTCACTGCCTTCTCAGCAAAATAATTGTTTTAGCTGAATATTGAACTGTCATGACTGCTCCTCTAATTTCCTTATCATTTTCATCTATTGACTTTGTCTTTCTGTTCTAAATTTTAAGAGATTTATATAACTTTAACTTACACATTTTTATTTGTCTATTTCTATTAATTTTATGTATCACACGTTTAACATCTAATATTTATAATATTTTCTGACTTTTCTTACTATTAGCATAGATACAATGTATTTCCTTACCTCTGAGGATAAGATTTTGAGGTTTCTTTTAGGTTGGTGGTGTTCCTTAATCATTTTGCCAACATGCTTATTTAAAAGTGAGATATTGGGCTTTCCTGGTGGCGCAGTGGTTGAGAGTCAGCCTGCCGATGCGGGGGACGCGGGTTCGTGCCCCGGTCCGGGAGGATTCTGTGTGCTGCGGAGCAGCTGGGCCCATGAGCCGTGCCAGCTGGGCCTGTGCGTCCGGAGCCTGTGCTTGGCAACGGGAGATGCCACAACAGTGAGAGGCTCGCATATCGCAAAAATAAATAAATAAATAAATAATAAATAAAAGTGAGACATTAATGTGCTGATTGGACCATCTGTGTACATTGTGGACATCTCTATATCTTATCATCAGTCACACCAGGTAGCTAGCAAGTCCCCCCGCCTCCCCGCAAAATATCAGTGCATGCAAGTAATTCAGCTGCTTCAGAGAAAGATTCCCTAATCCCTTGTTAAGGACTTTAAACTGTCTGTCTAAACTCTGGAGTTGCGATGGAAGGTTAAAAGAGTTTGGAAGTTGTGCTATGAGCATTAAGTGCAGCAGGTCTAATGGGCAAAGCTATGTTACTGAAATAAGAAGTGCACCTGGGTGTCTCCGATCCTTGGTCAAAACATAAAACATACTGATTTAGAGTGTAACTTTTTAACCATGCATGCGAAGCAAGTTTCTGGACTATTGATACCAGTGATAACAGTGTTGATCTCAACACTGTTTATTGATAACTCTAATATTGACAATTTGTAGCTGTTTTGCTAAGATTGGAAGAAGGCTATGCCATTAGGGCTAGTTATATGTTGAGAGTATGCCTATATGAACATCTGAGTGTAAGAAACCACAGTTGAGACTCTCGAGCTTCCTCATGCCGAGGTGTTATGTGCATGTGTTGGTGGTTTCTGATTTGAAATAGAAAGCATATCCTGTATGACACCTACAGAGACATAACAATTCCAACTAGCGATTATGATGCAGGTCCTTACAATAATTTTGTCACTATATTGTATCACTTATTAGTAACAATGTTAGATTTGTATGCATTGCTATTTTGAGTCCTGTAAGCTTTTTTTCCCCCATAGTTGGGCTTCTCTAACTGCCACTGTTACTGTTTAAGCCCACTTTTAAGTTATTTATATTCCGTAAATCCCCAGTTTAGTCTGATTCCTCATCTAGACTTTTTGCTATTACTTGTGTTCCTGTGACTTCAGTCTCTGGCTAAATATATTCATAGAGTACACCTTCTAGTTTCTGTGGGAATGGTTTAGTTTTGGGATATAGTAATTTGTCAGGCTTATCATACTGACTTTCAATCAGGTCCTTGCTTTTAAACACTGGCTGCTTTAATTTAACTTTTTCCCTTACATGCTTTTAATTCCTGACTCTCATGGATTTGATGGGGGAAGCAGCTTACTCTTCCTGGTTTTTCTGATAAGTCATTTCTGATTTTTAGTCTACTCTAATTTTATTTATCTTAGTAATTTTGTTTAAAATAGAGTCTGTGCTTTTTGTTCTTGTTTTTTCTTCTGAATATGTGTGGAGCGTGGCAATTTCTGTAGCTACCTCCAAGCTAGAAGACTCAAAGATAGAGTTTTCATGACTGGAGCTAATCAATCTAGACTTGAGCTAATCACAGAGGTAGATATACCCCCTGGGGAAAAAGCCAAAAGAAAGTTAAGGAATTTTTTTTAAAGTTAGACTTTTGTTTCAAACCCAAAGGCAAAATTCCCCATTGGAAATTCTGAGTGTATGTGTGTGTGTGTGTGTGTGTGTGTGTGTGTTGATGTGGGAAAGTGTGTGGGTGCTCACGTTTTCTTTAGTAATCCACACCCAAACATTTGTACATTAGGAAAAGAGAAGAAAAAAACATAAGAATATTTAAGCATGTCAGTAAAAAGACAGGGAGATGATGGCCATGCTTTCTTCCATGTGACAAAATGCTTTGGCCCATTTTAATAGTTTTATACATGTGTTAAAAAGAAACAAAAGAAAAATATTTCATATACTAAATTATTCAGTTCAACTAATTATTGTGACGTACAAATCAATGTGACTCAGTCAGTGATCTGCAAAATAACAATATGCTTGAGTATATGTTCCAACTCAATAGGAGTGAGCAGTTAGATAGGAAAAAATGGCAAAGAGCTTTCTTCACTTCATCTTTTCATTGGCAGCCAAGTTAATCTTCACGGACTTGTAATTGTGCCAAAATATGTCTTCTTGGAAATTTTATCCATTCATTCTATGACCTTTGCACTCTTCAACTTAAACTCTCTTCCCTAATAAAACAGAGATATTACCTAATCCCTACTGTAGACATAATGCACCATGTGTTAGGTATTCTTATTTTGAGACAGTTGGTTATTCCCTTATTTTATTAATCACTTTCTTGGAACTTGCTCAAAATTCTTGATGCCTTTTAAAATTCTGAAATCTAGGATATCATATTGGCTTTTATGTATCAAATGTAGTCAAGATAAAGCCTTCTGTAATAGGCATTTGGAAAGGAAATAATTAAGAAAAGATCTGTAACTAATCTTCTTCCTCCTATATTGGCCTGTATCAGACCTTCTTGTGAGCCCTTTTTGGAATTTACCAACAAGAAGATGACTGTGGAAATTCTTATGCTAGATTGTTTTTAGCAAAATACTTGGTCTGCCTAGACTGCTTATCAAAAATAAATCTGAAATGTGTAAAGTAATGAAGCTCAACTGTTTGGAAATGGAAATAAGTCACTTAGATTTTCTTCCTGCATAAAACAAATGGAGTATAAAAATGAAGACATTTCAGCCTCCTCAGGGCTATGTGGTATCACATCCAGAGTCTGCAACAGTTCTCATACTCAGAAACCAAAATGGGTTCCAATACCGATTGAAGACTTAGCAGAGAGCAGAATCTGATTGTTTAGGCTATTCCGGAGATGTTGCTGTGTTAAAACCTGTTTGTTCTTTATTGTATTTATTTATTTTTATTTTATACATAAGTAATCATTAGTCACTATTATCCAGTAGTGCTAGAAAAGATTCATGATTAGTATTTACTACTTATCCCCCTGCATATTGTATGCTGTAGAACTGATTATTGAATCATTATTAACACTAAATTTAGACAAGAATATTAGTGTTCTACTGCAGGTCCTTAACTTTAATTTTATATATCTAACATTATTTGAAGGAATTTCCAACAGATAAAGGAAGTGTATTTAAATTTGGAAAGAAATCCATTTACAGGTATGGGTTTAAAAGACAATGCAAAGAATTTTTCAAGTGCTATAACTAGTGTTTGCACAGGTAAGTTAAACTGAGTTTCAGAAATAAAAACTATATTAAAAATTTTTTTTCAGGGTAAAAACCCAGATTTGTAGTGTTTCCATGGTGAACACACCTCACCATGGCTGCATAAAGCTGTGTTTTAATAAATGACTTTAAAATTCCTGAGTATTTAAAGATCTACTTTCAGGACCCAATAGAGTCAACACACCACTGGCTCAAGTTTGAGCAGGAAATTGTGAGATAAGCTTTGACAGTGTTTTTTTTTTTTTTTTTTTTAATGTCTGAAATTTTGATTCTAGAAATATATACAGAACTATACATTTATCACTAATTTTCATTATTGTGATTTTGGCAGGGATGTGCTGAGGAAGTGTGGTTATTTTTTCTCATTACATAAAATAGTTCACTTTCTTATTTTAAAGAATTAAATTTTTCTTTTAAATTTTTGCCTGTGAGCACAGTGTTGACTCATTTAAACTGTTGAATGTCCAGTTTAGGCATACTTTTGATCATTTGATCACTTCCTATATGCTAATATTAACTAATTTTGTCTCAACTGTACTTTTACAATTATCAAAATTATTTCCCATTCTATACTTAATTTTATAAAAACACATCTAAGCAAACTAAAAATAAATATACTTTTAAAGTCAATAAAATAACGATATAATAAATGTAAGTAATAAATAATATATATACCATATTTATTATTTAAATGTATAAAAATTAAACTATATAATATGATAAATACCAAGTTATGTGTGAGATATTTATCTGTCATAAATGCTCTAATTATGTTTTGCATTTGTTTTATATAAGTTATACCATACTATGGATATCATTCTGTTAATTCCTTTTTAAAGTTCTATAGTTTTGCTGCTGGGGGATTTATTCAAGTGGCTACATATAATTCTAGTTTACTCAACTTGTAGACATGTATATTTTTTCCAATGTTTTGCTCTCACAAGCAAGACTCAATAACTACTTCTGCACCTGGACAGTCTTTTTTTCAAGGAGTGCAATTGAATTAGTGGAATAATTAAGATTTAGGGCTTACATGTTTTTCACTTTCTTGGGTTTTTTCCAAATTTTTCTCCAAATGTCATGCATCAATTTATACTCTACCACCAGTGTATAAGAATGTTCTTTGCTTCACATCCTTGTTAATGTTTAGAATTGTAAGACTTAAATTTTGTTATTCTCATTTGAAAAACCCATGTGAAATGGATTTTTACTATCTATTTTACTTCAGGCTTCAAGATTTATGTTTTGTGATAACCATTATTGCTTTTGACAGTTATTTTCCATTTTCTTCTTTCTAGGCACATGCTAAATCTGTATTTCCTGGCTTATTTATTGTTATCTATTTCCTTGTACTGGAAAATAAGTGCTTATAGCAGAAGTGAATGTGTGTCAGTTCTGGTCTAGATCATCTACTTGTCTATGCAATTCTCCATTTCTATATGGTAAAGCAAACAGAAGCATTTGGTATGGCAACCGCTCCATCAGATTGGGTTCTGTGTGACTATGCTCAACAGATGCCCTTGAAAAAAGATATGATTGTAAAATAAGTGTTTGTTGTTTTAAGTCATTGAGATTTTACAATTGTTTGTTACCATAAGAAAATACAGACTTTCTTTACTCTTTTTCAAAATACAAGGATTTTAATCAAAACATCCATACTATATAGCCTACAAAAATCTTTGACCTACATTGTCTTAAAGTCCCCGAACAATAGCTCAGTAAATCAGATACTATTATGATTTTACATGTATGAACATTAAGACATAATGAAGTTATCATTGCCTCAAAGTAACATTGAATTTAGCAACTACAATTCAAAAATCAACATTTTACATCCAAGTCCTATTCTGTCTTGTATTATAGCATGATGCCTTTTCCCCAGAATTGCTACTTAGTTATCCTAAAACCCAAAGCTTTGTAAAAGGCTTTTAAAATAGTTATGATTTTCATACGTTTCTTTTTAAATTTTACATAAAATAACGATGCCTTTTAATTATCAGTAGGATTTTAATTTCTAGTATAGATGTATTTTGTCAGGAATATTTGGAAAATGTGTTTCACTTTACTTTATAGTACTGTTAGATATAAGACCATCTAGAATACTAATAAAAGCAAAAAAAAAAAAAAAACCTTCTGCTTTGGACTAGGGTATTAATCAGTATTGCCAGTGTTACAGTATCTCCCTGAGTATTTCAATCAATTTGACAAATTCAAGTGCTGAGCTCCTATTATGAGCAATGGTGAATTTAGTAGAAATCAACTGCTAAATGTTTCTCTCAGGTTGTGCCTGCCTCATAAAGTGATAAAAATAATTATAAACCAAGTAAACTTGACATGCTGCTCAAGTCATTGAGAGGATAACTATAGCGGCCAATAATGTCATTTTCACAGTTATATTTTACACTATAACCACATATTGAGGGAAAAAAACCCCACAGCCTTTTGCTACATAGCAGCCTCCAAGGGTTCATGGCTTAATTAATATTTTTCGAGATGGGTAATATCTGAAAGACTTTGTAATTAGGATAAAAATTATTTGGTAACATTTGTGAGACCATGAAAATAGAACAAAAATTGTTGCTTGATATTTGGATTTTGTAATCCTTTTTAGTGAGAGAATGATTTTGTACCAAATAATATTTATTTGTCTTTCATTCATGTGTTTTCTCATTAAAAATGGGAAATATACAAGGCTAACTTTTTTAGTTCTGTTTTTTCCATGAATGAAGCTTTCTATCACTTTCACATACTGCCATTGAAACTATTGTGACAGGATTTCATCTCCTAACTTAACTCATAGTTTATTTCCATCCTTCTGAATCATGAGTGCTACCTTCTAACTCTTTGAGTCTGGAATACTAGATTAACCTCGTCTGCCTTTCTATAAGGAAAAAGAAATGTATTACATTAGCTAGAAAAAATATTGTGGTATCATTTTAGCCACTACTACTATTCATTTTGAACACTTTATTCCATGTAATTATATACATTTTCTGTTGATTAAGAGATTTTTAGAGTAAAGTTCTTAGCAAGATTGAGGACAAAGTACAGAGATTTCCCATATACTCCCTGCTGGTACATTATCCATGTGTCCTACATAATTGATACATTTGTAACAACTGATGAACTTTCACTGACACATCACTATCACCCAAAGGCCATAGTTTATAGTATGGTTCACTCTTGCTGTTGTACATTCTATCGGTTTGGAAAAATGTATAATGACATGTATCAATCACTATAGTATCATATAGAGAAGTTTCACTGCCCTAAAAGTCTGTGCTCTATTTATCCCTCCCCTTCTCTACCCCTGGCAATCACTGATCTTTTCACTGATTCCATAGTTTTGCCTTTTCCAGAATGTCATATAGTTGGAATCAGATGACATGTAGCCTTGTCAGACTACTTTCTTTCACTTAGTAATTTGCATTTAAGTTTTCTTCATGAAAAAAGAAAGACATGGCATGACAGCTCATTTCTATTGCTGAATATTCCATTCTCTTGAGGTACCATAGTTTATCCATTCTCGTACTAAAGGACATCTTGGTTACTTCCAAGTTTTGGCAGTTATAAATAAAGCATTCATGTGCAAGTTCTGAGCTGAACATAAATTGAGTAAATATCAAGGAACATAACTGAATCTATGGTAAGATTATGCTTAGTTTCTGTAAGAAACAAACAAAAAAATCCTTTCAAAGTGACTGTACCATCTTGTATTCCCATTAGCAACGAATAAGAGTTCCTGCTGCCTAAAATCCTCACCAGCATCTGGTGTTGTCGGTGTTATAGATTTTGCCCATTCTAATAGGTATGTAGTGGAGTTAACACTGTTGTTTTTAAATTGCTTTGCCCTGATGAAATATGATGTGGAGCATCTTTTCAAACACTTATTTGTCATTTGTATATCTTCTTTGATAAGGTGTCTGTTAAGGTCTTTGACATTTTTAATTGGGTTGTTTGTTTTCTTATTGTTGAGTTTTAAGAGTTCTTTGCATATTTTGTTAGCAGTTCTTTATCAGATGTCTTTTGCAAATATTTTCTCTGTCTGTTGCTTGTCTTCTCATTCTCTTGAAATTGTCTTTCACAGAGCAGAAGTTTTTAATTTTAATGAAACCCAGTATCAATTACAGTACTTATTTCATGAATCATGCCTTTGGTGATATATCTAAAATATCATCACCAGGCCGAAAGGATTCTAGGTCTTCTTGTTACCTCCTGGAAATATTACAGTTTGATGTTTTACATTTAGGTCTATGATCCATTTTGAATTATTTTTTGTGATGGATATCTGTGTACAGATTCTTTTTTTTTTTCAAAATGAATGTCCAGTAGATGTCCAGTTGTTCCAGCACCATTTGTTGAAAAGAGCTTGCTCCATTGTTTTGCCTTTGCTCATTAGTGAAAAGTTGACTATATGTGGGTCTATTTCTGGGTTCCCTATTCTGTTCCATTGATCTACTTGTCTGTTCTTTCACCAATACCACACAGTCTTGGTTGCTGTAGCTTTATACTAAGTCTTGATATCAGATACCACCATGTCAGTTCTCCAACTTGTTTTTGTTCAATATTGAGATAACTATTCTGAGTCTTTTGCCTGCTACTTCATTTTTGATTATTTTTGAAGGTAGTGAGATAGTCTAAAACTAGTTATTAGTATGTTATTTGTATAAATCTAGTGGATTTGATAAAATATTGGAAGTTTTACATATGCCCTTAGTTTACATAAAATATCAGGAAATTGGAGGTGCAAAGGGAAATTGAGAATGAAAATTATCATGGATGTGAATCAAAATAAGCTTAATTTCCAGAAAAATATAGGGTCAAGAAGATTAATTTTGATATTGTAAATTAATTTTATGGAAGCAAATTAAGAAAGTACATATAAAATCAGAGGAATACACAATTTTAGTAGAAAATAATTTATAATATAGTTAATTTAAATATAACACTTCTAAAACAATTATGTAAAAAGATTAAAACAATTTCAATGTCATTGTGTTCCTGTGCTCTCCTGCTGTAAAATGTTAGCGACAATTATTATATCACCATCTGTATTTGATACCAAAATTGAATTATAACTGCCTTGAAACACCTAAAATTTTAATTTATATTACCTTGGAATCTTTAACTAGAGAATTAAGCAAAAACTTTCTTAGGTCACATATAAAATCCATTATTGTAGGAAATTGCCTACATAATTTAACACTAAATAACCAACCAGTTTTGCCAGTGTAGTTAAGCTTCATAAGAATTTATTAAAGCATATTTGATTAAATTCGTTGATTATTAAGTTGACAAATCATTTTATTCAAAGTATTTGATAAGTTTATATAGACATAGTCTATAGTCAGCTTATTTTCTAATGTGCAAAAATAAGAGAAGTCAGAGAAGAGATGAACTGCATAAGTCTAAGTTATTATATTTTAGTAAACATATATTAGCTTGACACCTTTTACTGTAACTCTTTAGTTACTAATCAAAGCTCTTTTATGACTAGCTATTCCACTATTCACTTTTTCATTTATGAGTAACTTATACAAATAATGGCTTTTTAAAAACAACAAATTCAGAAGATACTGTGAATTAGGTCAATGCCATCTTTAAGTTACCTTGATATTATTTTTATTAGTGACATGAAGAAGGGATCTGTAGTTCTTTCGTAGAGGCTCTGACATTTATCAAAGAGCATAATGATAATTTTATATAATATTAAAGTTCAAATTCTTAAATTTAGTAATTTTTTAAAAAGTTGGCTACACTGACCACTGCACATCCATAGTAAATATAAGTTAAACATCTTAAAATTAATATTCACGAATTTATTATGTCCTTTATCTCAGTGATAGCTAAAAAATAAACTCTAAAATACCCTTGTCTTTCTTTTTTTTTCTTTTCTTGCGGTTCACGAGCCTCTCACTGTTGTGGTCTCTCCCGTTGCAGAGCACAGGCTCCGGATGTGCAGGCTCAGTGGCTATGGCTCATGGATCTTCCCAGACCGGGGCACGAACCCATGTGCCCTGCATCGGCAGGCGGACTCTCAACCACTGTGCCACCAGGGAAGCCCACCCTTGTCTTTCTTATTGAATACATGTAGAATTTCTATGAAACATTTCAGTTTACAAGTTTTATTTCATTGATTTAATATAACAAGATGGGTAAAATATTTTAACTCATCAACAGAATTTATCAGAGAAAATGTTGTTTCGTTGGGAAATTCTTTCATAAATTTTTGGGATTAGAACATAAGCCTTCCAGGGCTTGAGATCCATTGTTACCAAGATATCCAAGTAAGGGTAGAATTGCTCTTAATATAATGGAAATTATATATGCACTCTGTATGATTTATGTGTGTGGGTGAAATAACATTGGGAGTGTAACAAGCAAAGATGAGCAAGATAGTAAAAAGCCATGCTCTTTACTATGACTCTAACCCAAACATTTAAAATTAGGAGAACTTTGAAAACCTTCAACATTTTGGAATTATTATAATTTGTGCATATATGTGTGAGTGGATACATACAGATAAAAGGTCTAAGTTTCACATCTAAGGATGTCATGCATAGGAGTTTTGAACACACATTACTACTTCCTGATGGAGCAAATATAAATCAAGTTTATTTGGGAAAAATATGTACAAGTAAAGGAGTTTCAGGGCACATACTCTTTTCCAACTTATATCATTCCACAGCACAAGCCAGGCATAAGTGCTCTATTTGGGCCATGGTTAATATTCCAAGAGAGAGCAAAACCTACTCCATACTATGGCACATGTTTATAGAATTATAGGGTATCATAAAATGGGTTGGAAACACCTATGTTCTCAAATTAACAAGAAATTTATCAAGGAATTCTTGGGCTCAGGAATTACTCTAGAGGCTGTGTATACTGAGGGAGAAGGTACACAAACGAGGGCCCTGGGAAAAGCCTTGCTACCAGGAATGAAGACACCATAGTAAGGTCTTGTCTTTCTGCCAGCAGACACATTTCAGTTGACTACAGATAACAAGAAAATGCATGTGATTTGACATGATGAGTGTTACTTCCAGGCTGAAGCATTTCACTAGTGGTCATCCTGTGGACAATTCAGGAGAATGGGCTCTTCAAACAGAATGGCTAATTGGGAAGAAGCATTGTTTGTGCATAACTAAGGTGAGTATATTCCTCCTGGTCACCTGAGTTGGGTATATAGCATGAATGAGAAATAAGCCAATGCTATTTTAAACCACTGAAATCAGGGCATCATTAGCCAATTTAGCAAAAAATTTAAATTAAATAATAAAGACACTTAAATATATATTATAATATATCAAATAAACATTAAAACTCCATGACTTAATCCATCCTCCAGTTTTAGTTGACTTACAATATTATGTTAGTTTCAGGTGTACAATATAGTGATTCAATATTTTTATAGATTACACACAAATAATGTTATATTATTGACTATATCCCCTGTACTGTACATTACTTCCCTGTGACATTTTATAGCCGATAGTATGTACCTTAATCTCATTCACCTATTTTGCCCATCCTCCTACTCCCTTACCCTCTGACAACCACTAGTTTGTTTTCTGTGAGTTTGTTTCTGTTTTGGTATATTCATTCATTTGTTTTGGTTTTAGATTCCACATATAAGTGAAATCATACAGTATTTGTCTGATTTATTTCATTAAGCATAATACCCTCCAGGCCTATCCAAGTTGTAAGAAATGGCAAGACTTTATTCTTTTGATGGCTGAGTGATGTTCCATATATACCACACTTCTTTATCCATTCATCTCTCAATTGAAACACTTAGGTTGCTTCCATATCTTGGCTACTGTAAACAATACTGCAATAAACAATATGGAAATTCCTCCAAAAATTAAAGATAGAACTACCACATGGTCCAGCAATTCCATTCCTGGATATTTAGTCAAAGAAAATGAAAACACTAATTAAAATAAAAAATACGCCCCTCAACATCTTGCATTCAAATGATTGTCAGTATTTTACCCAATTGGAAATGTGAGTATGGATACCTTGAAAAATACTTTATCTGAGGCAACACTGATTAATAATAAGATCTTATATGAGGCAAAGCAGGATTACTGGATCCAGTCCTTGCTTCACTGAGTAGAAGAAATAGAGGAGGAGGCACTTAGTAACAAACAATTTCACTTTAATATACAAATTTACTTATCTGTGCATAAGCCTAAATACTTACTGCACAGACATTTTGCTAATAATCAGTAATTTTTTGCAATAGCCCTTCTAAAAGCAATATAAAGCTGGTTGCTGATTGTACTATAAACTGTTTCATTTATTCAAGTAATTGATTAAGACAGGTAATTGATGTTGCTGAGAAACTTCTTAAGTATGTACATGACACTTGTGCTTATAATCTACTTGTCCCAGATTCCAGGAATCATCTTTTTTATTTTTTCAAAAGATCATGAGCTAAGCAAGTTTTAAAAAGCTGCTTTTTTAATATTTGTTTCTGATCTGCCTTGCACAGAGTCATATAATTCTATGAGTGAATTTGTAACACATACTTATTTTTTCTGAAGATTAAATAGATTATACTCCCCATATTCTACTATGTAGGAACCTGATGATTCTGTAGTATCATTTAGTGTTTGGCATAATGGTATAAGTGAGAAAAATTATGCAGTCAAAGAAAGAAGAATATAAAACAAAGGTGGAAAAAAAACGAGAAGAATCTCTTAGGAAGGAACTGTTGAAAGCATATTAGATTTATATATTAAATATGTTACTCAGGTTTCTTAAACATGCTGATGAATTTTGACAGGAAGCACCTCAGTTCTATATTTCACCTTGCTTTCACAGAGTCACAACGATTGTTAAGGGAGTGAAGTTTTAAAAATCAGGGACTAGATCTTCCATTAGTTTTTCACAACTATAAGACATATTTAAGGACAAGAGAGATTTTCAGGAAGTTCTACTTTTCTTTTTTTATCAGAACGTTATTGGAGCATATCCATGGGAAATGTAATCAATTCAACAACTAAGAGAGTCAGCTCTAAGATAAAATATATTTAAATGTGTTGTGCAAAAGTAAGAAAGATATAAAATAAAGAATTATCTGATGTTAGGATGATGAGTCTATGGCAGCTTCAAAAATGTAATGTTAAATATTTTGCTGACAGAAAATACTTTGCCATATGAAGCTATGATTTTATTACACTTAGATCCATATCTATGAATTTATTTAGACATCTCCATAAAAGAATACAGAGTAGACAGACATGAGTTTGAATAATTTGGAAGAGGAATTAACTTTTACATTTTTATATTTATGTAAACTTTAGATTAATTGATTATATTTATAGTTAAAATAAATTTATATCTAGAACCTCACTTTGAATTTATAGTCATTCTCTAATTTATCCAAATAATAAACAATTATGCATATATTATATACCAGTCACTTTTTTAGGAAATGGAATCCCAAAACAAATAATGCTCATTGTTATGAGATAGGCTAGGACCTAGGACCTGGGACCCTTTACTGGCATGCTTGCACCTGGACAAACATCTCAAACAACAGAATACAAAACAACTATAAGGAACTAACAATAACTGCATGCATGCACAGTTGGGGCAAAGTATGAACAATAAGATGCAAAAAAGCCAAAACCCAATTGCCACTTCTGAGGTGCTAGCAGCAAAACAGGGTATCATGCATAATCCTTGCACACAGCACCACCAAGGGACTGGGCAGACCACCTAAGCCACTCTTTCATCCTGACCCACTGATCCACCCCCACTCTCACCCTGTTTAAGGAACCAGCTCGCTTCCCCTTGGGGAGCAAGCAAGGCCATCTGTTACTTGTTCTCACTCCCTCATGCTGCACAGCAAGTCCCCCAAAGCCTTGCCTGAATTTCTCATGTGACCTCATCAATTTCTGTTTATTAAAGTGTCCAAGAAGCTGGGTGGGTAACAATTATGGAGTGAATTTTTTTCCCTAAAAGAATATATGTTGTAGTTATAATCCCAATACCTCAGGATATAGGGTTTTTCAGACTTAGCCAAGTTAAGATGAGGTCATTATGGTGGATCCTAACCCAACATAACTAGTTTCCTTATTAAAAGGGAAAATTTGGGCACCGACACACAGAGGGAAGGTGATGTAAAAAGACAGAAGGAGAATGTCATGTGAAGATGGAAAATTGGTTTGGTGCACCTAGAAACCAGGAAACACCAAAGATTGCTAATGTGAATGGAAAAGGTTGCCTGCTATGTCAGTAAACAAAGGATGTTGCAGCCATCAAGCCATCACATTACAGCCGCCTCTGATGGTGGGCCCTGATGGAAATCAGGATGGTAACAGGATGCCTGCCATCAAGCCATCAGCCACTGAAGCCCCAACAGTTCATCCTGAGGAGACTCAGGATGGGAAAACACAGGATACTAGCCCCAGATAGCTGAAGTACATATCAAAGGAATGATTTCAATGAGCCCATACTTTTATATCTTCCTATACATATTGTAGAAAAGCACTAAATTCATTAACTTTAGAAGTCTGGTTTTCTTTAATTAACAGTTATCTTTTGATATTCTGATTACCTGTTTTTTGTGACAAAACTTCTATATATCCTGGCTCCTCCCTTACTTCTTTGACGGACCAGTCCCTTAGAGCAAAGAGGCTGTCTCCTGGGCTTGAAATCCTCAGAAAGTCCTCCAAATAAAACATAATTCTCATATTTTAGGTTGTACATTTTTTTTCAACTGACACTAGCAAATCACCAGAAGCTAGGAAAAGGCAAAGAAAGACCCCTACAGTTTCCAGAGAGCTCTGCCAACACCTTGATTTTAGACTTCTGAGCCCCAGAACTGTGAGTCAATAAAAAATTTGTTTTTTTCTTGTTTTTTTTTTTTTTTTAAGCTACTGAATGTGTGGTACTCTGTTATGGCAGCCCTAGTATACTAATACACTCCAGGTCTGCATTCAGATCTAATAGGAGAACAAACCTATAGAAACACTTGCTATGAATTTTTACAAATTTCATGATAGATATTGAAGTAACAATGTGCTATACTATTAAATTTTTTATGATAGTTACAGTAACAATCTTACATTTTGTCCTCAGCAAGGACCTATTTATGCAATAAATATGTGTTAAATTATTAATTATCTGAACACAGTGGTTAATTCTACCTGAAGGTAGGGATAGCCAACATTTAAATTGTACTTATCAGGAGACATTTTCAAGATTGGCAATGGAGAAATGCCTTATATCACTTCATTGGTGAAAAAGAACCCCAGTTCCATTCAAGATATCTCAAGAGAGAATCTGACTCCATATATAAAAATAAAGCATTAAAAAAGAAACAGTGAAGTTAAAGTGTGGAAAAACCAAGGAAAGCTGGATTAAAATGTTTAATTAGTCCAAAAATTAGGGAGAGAGTGAGATTAGAAGATAAGCCATAAAAATGAAGGACTACGCTAATAAATTATATCCTTTTGTCTATGTTAACAACAAAGAAAAGCAAACCCATTTTACACATTGTTCAAATTTACTGGAAAAAGTGCTGAACCATCTACTTTATTCACATAGAAGAAAGTAATTTGTAGTGCATGTGTCCAGAATAAATTCATTACAACAGAATTGATTGATGAATTATTGAGTAAAAAGGAAATATTTAAGCCAGCTATGTCAGTTTTTCTTTGGGCAGAAAATATTAGAGAATTAATCATATTTAAGTAGAATAGCAAGAACATTGTAATTTGTAGTATTCATTTCCACAGTCAGGATGATGAACATATTCATCACCCGCAAGTTTCCTCATAGCATTATCAATGTTTCCTCTTCCAGTCTCCTATCATCCCAAGGCAACTACTGACATGCTTTCTGTCTCAATAGATTAGTTCACTTCTCTAGAATTTTAAATAAAGTGATCCATGGAATGTAAGCTCTTTTACTGTGGTTTCTTTTTCTCAAAATAATTGTTTTGAGTTTCATTCATTTTGAGTGATCTTTACTAAACTTTTCTCTTTTGTGCTCTTTTAGAAGCTTGTACCTTTACTTCTTATATACAAATCTGTGAACAATCTCAAGCTAACTTTTGTATATGCTGTCACATCAAGGGTTGAATTTCACTTCTTTTTTATTTAGATAGTCAACTGTTCCTACAGCTTTGTTGAAAGAATAAATTGATGCTTCAAATTGCCTTGGGAAAAGTGTCCACAGTCTTTTG
Organism: Neophocaena asiaeorientalis asiaeorientalis; assembly: GCF_003031525.2. Classification (NCBI taxonomy): domain Eukaryota; kingdom Metazoa; phylum Chordata; class Mammalia; order Artiodactyla; family Phocoenidae; genus Neophocaena; species Neophocaena asiaeorientalis. The sequence goes on from NW_020172841.1 coordinate 243,342, forward strand.
TACATATTATATAGCTCCATGTATTCTGTTCCATTTTTGGATAAACAGACGAGATAGATAGATGATAGATAGATAGATAGATAGATGATAGATTGATGACATATAGATAGAAAGCTAATGCCATTCTCTTCTGATAACTATGGTTTTATAAATAAGATGAAAATATGTGTTGTGAGAACTGTAATTTTGTTCATCTTTTTAAAGTTTGTTTTGGCTGTGACTTCCCTGGTGGCACAGTGGTTAAGAATCCGCCTGCCAATGCAGAGGACACAGGTTCAAGCCCTGGTCTGGGAATATCTCGCATGCTTCAGATCAACTAAGCCTGTGTGCCACAACCACTGAGCCTGCCATCCAGAGTCCCCAGGCCACAACTACTGAGCCCATGTGCCACAACTCCTGAAGCCCATGCACCTAGAGCCCGTGCTCTGCAACAAGAGAAGCCACTGAAATTAGAAACCTGTGCACTGCAACAAAGAATAGCCCCCACTTCCCACAACTAGAGAAAGCCCGTGCACAGCAATGAAAACCCAACACAGACAAAAAAAACCCAAAAAACAATCAAGTTTATTTTGACTATTCTAGGTTCAGTCATTTTTCCATATACATTATTGAGACATTTTATCAGTTTCTAGAAAAAACATAATGAGATTTTTACTGTTATTGGATTATATCTGTAGATCAATTTCAGGAAAATTGACATCTTAACAATATTGACTTTTTCTATCCATAGACATTGTGTATTTTTCCATTTAATTATATTTTCTTTTGTTAGTGTTTTATAGTTTTTAGAGTTCAGGTTTGACAAATATTTTGTAAATTTATTCTTAAGTGTTTCCTATATTTGTTATTATTGTAAATGTTTTAATTTTAATTTCTGATTGTTTGTTACTAGAATTTAGAAACACATTTGTTTTTTTGGCTATTGACCTCATATCTTGCAATATTGCTAACTTAGCTGATGAGTGCTCATAATTACTTCTGCTTATTCATTAAAATTTTATACATAGTTATTTCATCTGTGATTAAAAAGTTTTATTTCTTTCCAAATGCTATGCTTTTTTTTATCATTTTTTATTATTTATTTCATTGTTTAAAATATATACATAGAATGTTTTATTGAACTTCTCTTTGTTGCATTTCACAGATATTGCATATTTAACAAATTGAAGCTTTGTGACAGAACTGTGTACAGCAAGTCAATTAGTGTCATTTTTCCAATAGCATTTGCTCACCGAGTGTCTCTGTGTCCATTTTGGTAATTCTTGCAATATTTCAAAACCTCCACTAGCAAAAAAGATTACTACTCACTGAAGGCTCGGATGATGATTAACATTTTTTTTTTTTTTTTTAGTACGCGGTCCTCTCACTGTTGTGGCCTCTCCCATTGTGGAGCACAGGCTCCGGACGTGCAGGCTCAGCGGCCATGGCTCACGGGTCCAGCTGCTCTGCGGCATGTGGGATCTTCCCAGACTGGGGCACGAACCCGTGTCCCCTGCATTGGCATGCGGACTCTCAACCACTGTGCCACCAGGGAAGCCCAACATTCTGTAGCAATACAGTATTTTAAAAATTAAGATTTGTACATTGTGTTTTAGACATAATGCTACTGACATTTAAAAGACCACAGTCTAGTATAGGCATAACTTTTATATGCACTAGGAAACCAAAAAACAAAAAAAAATCCTGGATCTCATTTATTGTGAAATTTGTTTTATTACAATGGTCTAGAATTGAACCCAAGGTATACCTGTATCTAGTAAAATGTTAACTAGGAGTGATAGGCAAGAACATTATTGCCTTGTCTCAATCTTTGATAAAAATAACTTTCACTGTTAAGAAGGCTGTTAATTGTACACTCTTCATAAAAGACTTTTATCAGTTTGAAGAAGTTTGCTGAGAATTATTTTTCTCAAAAATGTCAAGTAGTTTTCTGTATCTCTTGACATTATCATATTGTTTTCTCTTGATAGTCTGTTAATGTGTTGAATTACATGGATCAATTAGAATGTTAAATTAACTGCTCCTGGGATAAACCCTGATTGCTCATGATGTACCATTATTTTTATATGTTGTTGGATTCAAGTTGTTAACTTTTAAATAAGATTATTTTAATATTTTTCTTCATGAGATATATGTCTATTGTTTTCTTGTCGTGCCTTTTTCTTTTTACTTTTTAACTGAGATAATACTGGCTTCATAGAATTAGTTGGTTTGTGTTCCTGCCAACTTATTATCCCTCTTCAATTTTCGGGAGGAATAGGTATCTGAGAGAATATGTATAGAATTAAATCTGGCACTGAGGTCTTATTTGTGGTAATGTTTCTAAGCATACATTCAATTTCTTTAATATATATAGAGTATTAAATGTTATATAATCCTTCTTATGTAAAATTGATAGTTTATTTTTTTCAAAAATTTGTATATTTCAATTATGTTAAGACTGGATAAAAGTTATTCATAACAGTCTCTTGTTATCTTTTTAATGTCTCTAGTGTGTGTAGTGATATTGCTAATTTCATTTTTAATACTGCTAATTTGTGCCTTCATCTTTTTGCTTTTTAAATTTTTTTTAGTATTTATTTATTTGGCTGTGCCGGGTCTTACTTGCTGCATGTAGGATCTTTTCAGTTGCAGCACGCAGGATCTTTTAGTTGTGACATGCAGCATTTTTTAGTTGCAGCATGCAGGATCTAGTTCCCTGATCACGGATGGAACTGAGGCCCCCTGCATTGGGAGCAAGTAGTCTTTTTTTTTTTTTTTTTTTTAATGTATTTATTTCTTTATTTATGGCTGTGTTGGGTCTTCGTTTCTGTGCATGGGCTTTCTCTAGTTGTGGCAAACGGGGACCACTCTTCATCACGGTGCGCAGGCCTCTCACTATCGTGGACTCTGTTGTTGTGGAGCACAGGCTCCAGACACACAGGCTCAGTAATTGTGGCTTACGGGCCCAGTTGCTCTGCAGCATGTGGGATCTTCCCAGACCAGGGCTCGAACCCATGTGCCCTGCATTGGCAGGCAGATTCTGAACCACTGTGCCACTAGGGAAGCCCATGGAGCAAGTAGTCTTAACCACTAGACCACCAGGGAAGTCCCAGCGTTCACCTTTTTGTATCCTAATCAGTCTGGCTGGAAGTTTACTAGGTTTATTGATTTTTTTCAAGGAAAGAGGTGTGTCATTAATTTTCTTTTGTTGTTTTTGTCTTTCCAGAAGCCAATTGTATTGGTTTCTGAAATTATCTTTATTATTCTTTTATTTTCTGCTTGTTTTTTATTTCACTTGTACTTTATTTTCCCAACTACTTAAATTAGAAGCTGAGTTCAGTGATGTAAGACATTTATTCTTTTCTATATTTTTTTTGGTTTATAAAATTATTTGTTTCATGTGTACAACTATATTTCTACTTCTGTATACAGTACAGTGTGATTACCACCAAAAGTTTAGTTTCCATTCATCACCATACTGTTGATTCCCTTTACTCATTCTGCCCTCCCCCCAGCTCCCTTCACCTCTGGTAACCAATAATCTGTTATCTATATCTATGTGTTTGGTATTTTTGTATTTTCCCCCACATATGAGTGAAATTATACAGTAGTTGTCTTTCTCCATCTTATATATTTCCCTTGGCATAATACCCTCAAGGTCCGTCCATGTTGTCACAAATGGCAAGATTTCATCTTTTTAAATAGCTGAGTAGTTTTCCATAGTATGCATATGCCACATCTTTATTCATTTACCTGTCAGTGGACACTTAGGTTTCTCCATATCTTGTCTGTTGTAAATAATGCTGCGATGGTCATAAGGGTTCATATATCTATTCAAATTAGTGTTTTTGTATTCTTTGGATAAATACCCAGAAGTAAAATAGTTGGAATATGTGGTTGTTCTAGTCTTAATTTTTTCAGGACTCTTCATACTCTTTCCATAGTGATTACACCAATTTATATCCCCACAAAAAGATACAAGGGTTCCCTTTCTCCACATCTTCAACACTAGTTATTTTTTGCCTTTCTGATAATAACCATCCTATTGGGTGAGATGATATTTCATTTTGGTTTTTGATTTGCATTTCCTTTATAATTGGTGGCAACGAACATATTTTCATGTGCGCCATCTGTATGTCTTCTTTGGAAAAATGTTATTCAGCTCCTCTGCTCATTTCCTAAATTGGGTTATCTTTTGGTTGTTGAGTTGAATAAATTCTTCATGTATTTTGAATATTAACGTCTCAATGCCTATATGATTTGCAAATATATTTTCCCATTTGGTAGGTTGTCTTTTTTGTTGATGATTTCCTTTGCCATGCAGAAGCATTTTAGTTTGATGTAGTCCCACTTGTTTATTTTTTCTTTTGTTTCCCTTGCCAGAAGAGACATAACCAGAAATAAGACCAATGTCAAAAAACACACTACCTGTGTTTTCTTCTAGGTGTTTTATGCTTTCAGGTCTTACCTTCAAGTCTTTAATTCATTTTGCATTAATTTTTGTGTAAGATAAATGGTCTAGTTCTATTCTTTTGCAAGTGGCTGTCCAGTTTTTCCAATACAATTTATTGAAGAGACTATATCTTTGTATGTTCTTTACTCCTTTATCATAAATTAATTGTCCATATACTTGTGGCTTTATTTCTGAACTCTCAATTCTGTCCCCTTGATCTGTGGGTCTGTTTTTCTGTTAGTACTATGCTGCTTTGATTACCATGGTTTTGTAGTATAATTTGAAGTCAGGGAGTGTAAAATCTCTAGTTTTGAGCTTTTTTTCTCAAGTTTGCTTTGACTTTCCAAGGTCTTTTGTGGTTCAAAAAAGTTTAGGATTTTTTTGTTCAATTTCTTCAAAAAATATCCTTGATATTTTGATAGGAATTGCACTGAATCTGCAGATTGCTTTATGTAAAATGGACATTTTAACAATGTTAGTTCTTTCAATACATGTGTATGAGATATCTTTCCATATTTTTTGCGTCTTCTTCAATTTCTTTCAACAATATCTCATAGTTTTCAGTGTACAAATTTTTCTTCTCCTTGTTTAAATTTGCTCCTAGGTATTCTATGCTTTGTATTGCATTTGTAAATGGGATTGTTTTCTTAATTTCTCATTCTGCTAGTTCATTGTTAGATATAGAAATGCAACCTATTTTTGAAATTGATTTGGTACCCAGTACTTTATTGTATTTGTTTATTATTTCTAACAGTTTTTTGTGAAATATTTAAAGTTTTCTATGTATAAAATTATCTCACATGCAAATAGTGACAGTTTTACTTCTTCCTATCCAATTTGCCTTTTATCTCTGTGTCTTGCTTAATTGCTCTAGATAGGCCTTCCAAAACTATGATGAGGAAGAGGGATGAGAGTGGGTATCTTTGTCTTGTTCCTGATCTTAGAGGGATAGGTTTCAGTTTTTCATTATTGAGAATAATTTCTGTTGTGGGTTTGTCATATACAGTCTTTATTATGTTGAGGTACTTTCCTTCTATATCAATTTTATGGAGAGTTTTTAAATCACAAATGGGTGTTAAATCTTTTCAAATGCTTTTCATATATTTATTGAAATAATCATATGATTTTTTTTCCTTCATTTGTTAATGTTGTGTATAATGTTGGTCAACATATTGATGTTGAACCATCCTTGCATCCCTGGAATGAATTCCACTTTATCATGGTGTATGATTCTTTTAATGTATTGTTACATTGATTTTGTTAATATTTTCCTGAGAATGCATCTATATTTATCAGAGATATTAGCCATAATTTTATTTTTTTCTGTGTTATCCTTGTCCTTTAGTATCAGGGTAATGTTGGCCTCATAACATAACTTAGGAAGCATGCCCTTTTCTATTTTTTGGAAGAGTTTGAGAAGGATAGGTATTAAATCTTCCTTAAATGTTTGGTAGACTTCACCTGTGAAACCATCAGATCCATCCATCTGACTTTTGTTTTTTGGGGAGGTTTTTGATTACTGTTTCAATCTCCTTACTAGTGGTCAGTCTGTTCAGATTTTCTGTTTCTTTATGATCAGTCTTGGAAAGTTGTATGATTCTAAAAACCTATTCATTTATTGTAGGTTCTAATTTGTTGGCATACAGCTGTTCATAATATTCTCTTATAATCCTTTGTATTTCTGTGGTATATTTTTGTAACATCTCCTCTTTCATTCTTGATTTCATTTATTTGAGCCTTCTCATTTTTCCTTAGGTTTGTCAATTTTGTTTATCTTTTAAAGGAACTAGTTCTTTAGTTTCATTGAACTGATTTATTTTCAGCCTCTATTTTACTTATTTTTCTCTGATATTTATTATTTTCTACTGACTTTGGGTCTTGCTTGTTCTTCTTTTTCTAGTTCCTTTAAAAGTAAGTTTAGATTGTTTATTTGAGAATTTTCTTATTCCTTGTGCCTGTATTGCTATAAACTTCACTCTTATTGCTGCTTTTGCTCCATCCCACAGATTTGAGTATGTCACATTTTCATTTCCATTTGTTTTCCGGTATTTTTAAATTTCTCCCTTGATTTCTTCATTGATCCAATAGTTGTTCAGTATTGTGTTGTTTACTATCCAAATATTTGTGTTTTGTCCAGCTTTCTTCTTGCAGTTGTTTTCTAGTAACATTGTGATCAGAAAAGGTGCTTGATATGATTTCAGTCTTATATTTATAGAGACATTATGCATCTCAACATAAGAGAATGTTCCATGTACATTTGAGAAAAACATGTATTCTGCTGCATTTGGGTGAAATGTTCTATATTAGTCTATTAAGTCCATCGCATTTAATGTTCTTTTTAATGCCACGGTTTCCTTTTTAGCTTTCTGTCAGGATAATCAATCCATTGATGGAAGTGGGTTGTTAAAATCCCCTACTATTTTTATATTGCTGTCAAGTTCTCTCTTTAGGTCTACTCATAATAGTTTTATATATTTTGGTGCTCTTATGTTAGGTGCATACATATTAATAACTGTTATGTTTTCTTGATGGATTCCCAGCTTTGTCATTAAAAAATATTTATCTTTGTCTCTTGTTACTTTTTTTGGTTTGAAGTCTATTTTGTCTGTTATGAATATGGCTATGTTCACTTTTCAGGGGGGGCTGCCATTCGCTTGGAGTATCATTTTCCATCCGTTCACTTCACCCCATGTTTGTCTTTAGAGCTGAAATGGGTCTCCTGGGCAATATATATTTAGGTCTTGCTTTTTAATCAATCCAGCCACTCTATGTCTTTTGATTGGTGAATCCAATCTATTTATACTTAGGGTGATTATTGGTAAATGAGGATTCAGTACTGCTGTTTTATCTTTTTGTTTTCTGGTTGCTTTATATGGCCATTGTTTATTTTTCTTTTTGCTTCTGTCCATTTTAGTTTTGTGGCTTTTCTGTTTTTCTCAGTTTCCTGTTTTTATGTTTTGTGTCCTTGTTTTAAATTTATGTTTTTGTGATTCATGAGTTTTATATAAAACATCCTATAGAGAAAATAGTTCTTTTTTTTGCCAATAGCATCTTATCTTCATTTGCCTATATGGGTTCTGTTCCTTTCCCTATCCTCTTTTATGTTTGGTTGTCTTAAATTATAACTTTTTAAATTGTGAGTTCATTACTAATTTGGGTCACTATAGTTATTTTTACTGCTTTCCCTCCTTTTACCTTAATGCTATACTTAAGTGTTTCACAACACATATAGAGTTGAAATTTACTTATTCTGTCTGTCTATTTATCATCTTACTCAGAGTTTTGTGTACTTTTACCTTTTTGTTTCGAGCAGAACTCCTTCAACATTTGTTATAAGGCAGGCCTATTGTGATGAACTCCCCCAGTTTTTCTCTGTCTGGAAATTCTTCATTTCTCCATCATATCTGAATGATAACTTTGCTGTATAGCATATCTTTCAGTATTTTGACTCTGTCAGTCCACTCTCTCTCAGACTGTAGAGGATCTGCTGAGAAATCTACTCATAGCCTAATTGTGTGTGTGTGGGGTGTCTGCTGTAGGTTACCATTTTTCCCCCCACTTGCTGCCTTTAATTCTCTTTGTAATTGACTTTTGACAATTTTAATATAATTAGTCTTTGAGAAGGTCTTTCTGCATTGAGATAATTAGGTGTGCTCTTAGCTTCATGGGCCTGTATATTCAGTTCCTTCCCCAGGTTTAGAAAGTTCTCAGCTATTATTTCTTTAAATAAACTCTCTGGTTCCCTTCTACCTCTCTTCTTCTGGGATACCCATTATTCTTATGCTGTCATTTCTAATGGAGTCAGATATTTCTCATAGAATTAGTTTATTTTTTAAAGATCTTAGTTCTGTCTCCTCTTCTACTTGTACCATTTCTAGATTTCTATCTTTGACCTTGCTAATTCTCTCTTCCACTAGTCTTCTCTATTGCCAGTGCTTTCTAATGAGTTCTTATCTCATGTATTGAGTTCTCAAGCTCCAGAATTTGTTTGATTCCTTTTTAGAGTTTCACTCTCTTTGGTAAAGTATTCCCTCAGTTAATTAATTTTATTCCTGAGCTCATTGAACTGCCATTTGAGTTTTCTTGTAGCTCTTTGAGTTTTTTCATAATAGCTATTTTGAATTCTTTATTAGTTAGATTGCAATATTCCATAACTTTAAGTTTCTGGATAATTGTCTTGTAGGTCTGCGTGTGAGATACTGTGTTATCATGGTTTTGCATGAGTTATTCCTCTGCCAGTAGCTAACACCTTTATTCCGTAGGTAAAGTTTTGCTTTGTTTTTGCTTCCTTGATTCTACCAATTCAAAACGTTGGTAATTAGGGACTTTTTTTTTATTTTCAGTAGGTGACACATCTCTAGTGTTTACTTTCTCACACTTGAAATGTCTCTGGCTATATTTAAGAATTGGCAATTTCCACCCTCTACCACCTCTGCCAGAGATGTCACCTACAGCCCTTGTTGTCTCTGTTTGTGCTTTCTGGTTCGCTGGTGCTTTGATGTTGCTGGTGTCACTGCTGTTGATGGCATCACTGGCCGGGGCACCCAGATGACAGGCATGTCTGCTGCACCTGGGTTGTTGGCATCAACTGCCACTGCAGGAGGAGGGGACAAGTGGTGGGGAGCATTGTTAGGCAGGGAGTCAGAGCCACAGGCAACTTTATGGCTGGGAGAATCAGGGTCACAGGACTGGTTGTCACTGTTGCTCAGTTCTCTGTGGCCACGGGTACCACTACAGTTGGGAGGCCAGAGCTACACAGCTACACAACACAACTATCCCTGCTGCTTACAGTCTCTCTGGTGCTGTGGGCTCAGCCTCCACAACTAGGATATGGGGATTGTAGTCACCACCTCCATTGTTTCCCTGGTTCCACTTCTTCTGCATGTTCCAGTCCACCCACCTTTAGATGCAACAGATGTGTGGAATTTTCCATCATCTTGGTGTGTTAGGCCAAGGAAGCTTTGTTAAGTTATGCATGTTTTACTGGTCGTAGATTGAAGGGGAGAGAACAGGGAGTGTCTATCATCACTATGACAACAATACCAGTCTCTTCTTTACTAATATAGAAATTTATTATGCTTTTGTTGTATCCAATGTGTTTGCTGTATTGTATTTTAATATTTTCATTAAGCTCAAAATAGTATCTTATATTTTACTTTAATTTTATTTCCTTCAAACCATGATTCATTTAGGAGTTTTTTTTTTTTTTTATTTCATTTAAATATTGGGGGATTTTTTATAATTATCTTTCTGGTGTTGCTTTCAAATTTCATTCCATAGTAGTATATTATGACCTAAAATATGTTGGTAATATTTTTGCTTTAAAAAGTCAATTATCTTTAAAAATGATTTAAAATAAACATAATCTTTTATGTTTGCCCACCTTTTAATTACATCTGATTTTTTTTCATTCCTTGCTGTAGATCTATACTTCTATATGCTATTGCTTTCCTTCTGTCTGAGAATTTCATTTAACATTTCTGTTGTGTGAGTTTCCTGTTGATGGATCCTTTCAGTTTTTGTATGTACAAATATGCCCTTTTCCCCCTTAATTATGTGAGATATGTTAGCTGAATATAAAATTTTAGGTTCACATATTTTTTGTTTCAGTGCTTGTAGATGTTTCTCCACTGTCTTCTTCCTTGCATTTTTTAGACAGTAGTCAGCTGTCATCCTGATCTTGTTTTCTTTGTATATAATATGTCTTTTTTAAGTTCATTAACATTTTATTCTACAGTGCTCAGTATGTTGTTAATCTCTTACTGCTTATTCGTCTCTAGAAGTTTTATTTCAGTCTTTTAATATATTTCTATGTCTCTTTTAAACAAGTTTAATCTTTCTTCTGCCTTCTTTGATGAAACAGAATTCGAATATCCTTGTTCACTGTTTCTATCATTGTATGATTTCTGCATTCATTTCAATAAGTTATTTATTTGTCTCTTTCTTTGCATATCTGACAAGTTTTGGTTGTATAAGAGACATTGAGAGTTTATGTTGTCTCTTAATAGATATCTTTACTCCTATAAATACTCTTGATTTTTCTGAGGATGCAGTTTTCTGGAAAATGGTTGAAATTTTGAATATTTCTTTTAAATTATGTAATGTGGAACTAGAGATTCTGGGATAATTTTTTTTCCGTATTGAAAAAATACCCTTCTGAGTCCTCTACCTAATGCAATGTGACTTTTTTTTTCACTATGGTTAATGAAAATATCAACAATATCTGTGTGATACTGGGGGTTTTTCCCCTGTTTTGCTTTTGGGAAATGAGGTTCTTTCTCTAGCTTTGGACATTTTCTTCATCCACATTATATAATTAGAATTAAACTAAGATCTCTAGAGGCCCCCTGTAGATTTATGAAACTATCCTTTTAGTTCTTCACTATCCTTTCCTCTCATTGTAAACTTAGCTACCTTGGTAACCCCTGACTTCCACTTATATTTCCCCAACTCAAGGTGATAAGTGAACTCTATTTGGGTTTTTCCACTTGCTCTGGAAACTCCCTCAAAAAATAATCTGGGAACAAACATAGGCTTAAATATATTTGTTTCCCCTTTGTCAGGGATCAGTCTTTGAGATTGCCTGATGTCCATTATTTGAAAACAGTTGTTTTATATATTTTGTCATTTTAAACTTGTTTCAGGAAAGAAAGTAAATCCAGTCCCTCTTACAGAATATTAGTTGAAGGCACAAGTGTAAGGGATGATAGAGTTTGAGGGACAGATAAAATTTTCTCACTAGTACCAAATTCTCTCATTAGGTCATTTAAGATATATATAAAAAGTTTATATTGTATTTTCTAAGGAGTTCAGTGGTGAGATCAGTTTTGAGCTTTATGAAAATTTCCATTCTGAAAGATTGATTTTGACAATAAATTTTTGTTTGAAGGTAATGCATATTTTTTTCTTTTTTTCCCACATTTTCTACTTTGGTTAGAAATTACAAAACAATAACCTTTAAATGACCTCAGCATTTCCCTTCCCAAATAACTGAGCTATAAAAAAATAGTTTTAGGTCATTTTAAAGTTTAAATATGTGGTTGAAATAAAGATCTTCAATTAAAAATATTTATTTTATCTACTGCATAATTCCTGTGTCCTGTGTAGGGGAATGAAGATGATAGAAAAACATAGCACACAATTCTTTGACCTTAAAAAAACTAATGTTTTAGTCTGTATACATACTATATGCAAAAATCCTGGCATATAGTATGGCAATTGCTATAAATGAATGTGTGAGTAAAATACTCTTCGAATACATATATCTTAATAACACTACTTAGTACCCTGATTATTTTATTTACATTTTTTTAACTCACACAGCTAAAACATACAAGCATATTTTTGACAACTGTTACCTTGAAAGAAGGTATAAGATTTCAAGTTTCCATTGCTTTGTCAAAAAAGAAATTGCTTTATAAGACAATTATAGTAAATTATGTCCAAAAGTATTCTTTACTACAACACCTTGCTGTCTGATAGGTTTATAGAAAGCATTCTGTTTCCAAAACAATAACTCATAAACAGATACAGTGCTATGGCTCTTTACCTGATTTTATACAATTGTGTCAACACTGAGCCCATTTTCCCTTTCCTCAGCAAAATCCTTCTTATGCCTCATAGTCTGCATGCTTACTTCAAAGACAATAGTTTAAAATTCCAGGAAGAAATGCAGTGGGTAAAAGAAAAATGAAAAAATATATATATTTTAATATGTCTCTCAAATAACCAATGATGGTTTTTATTTTATCTAAGATAATGCATATGAATAGTTATAGTACTGTAACACTTATATGTTATAGGAGATGCTACTTATAAAAGTTGACAAATATATGGAATAGTTTTGATGGTAAAATTATAAAGAGAGTAAAAAGCTTTTAATTTGGAAAATCTTTCCTCCAATAATGTGGTTCTTCCTATGGAAAACTACATGAGTTATATGTAAAGAGATTGGCATTTATTTGTGAATGAGTTTGCATTTAATAACATATATGAATAAAATGAATAACAATGTACACAAACAAAATGGGTAACTGTTATATAAAGGAGTTTGTGCTAATCTTAAAATTAGAAATAATAATAATGACAAAAAAATTTTTTATTATAACATATTGGACAATTAAAACAATATAATTCATATTTAGCTTAGGTTAAAAATACTTTTAATTTTTGGGGCTTCCCTGATGACACAGTGGTTGAAAGTCTGTCTGCTGATGCAGGGTACATGGGTTTGTGCCCCCATCCAAGAAGATCCCACATGCCATGGGGTGGCTGGGCCTGTGAGCCATGGCCATGGAGCCTGTGCATCCAGAGACTGTGATCCATGGCGGGAGAGGCCACAACAGTGAGAGGCCCATGTACCACAAAAAAACAAATAATAATAAATAAATAAAAATACTTTTATTTTTTTTAAATCAAAGTAAACTAAAACATTTTTCTTTATTAAAATATCAATTTATTTTAGCTCTAAATTTAATAGTTTCACATAAATATAGATTATATTAAAAGCACATATTATTGAAATCTCCTCTAGATGTTTTAATAATGTGTTGTGTTTTTAAATTAAGGCAAATCATAAACATTACATCATTTCCTTTTTATAAATTAATAAAATGATAACTAACAGAAAAGTATAAATCTATTCTAATGGTAAATCAGGATCAATTGTCTATACACAAGAAGAAAGAAATAGTGTTAGATTTAATGTCAATGACTCAAAAATGACGAAGCTGAGATGTTATTCATTTTGTTTTTGGTTTGTTTGTTTGATTTGGTTCAATGCAATCCCTATCAAATACCAATGGTATTTTTCACAGAATTAGAACAAAAAATTATACAATTTGTATGGAAACACAAAAGACCCCAAAGAGCAAAAGCAATCTTGAGAAAGAAAAATGGAGCTGCAGGAATCAGGCTTCCCAACTTCAGACTACATTACAAAGCTACAGTAATCAAGGCAGTATGGTACTGGAACAAAAACAGAAATATAAATCAATGGTACAAGATAGGAAGCCCAGACATAAACCCACGCACCTATGGTCACCTAATCTATGACAAAAGAGGCAAGAATATACAATGGAGACAAGATAGCCTCTTCAATAAATGTAGCTGGGAAAACTGGACAACTACATGAGATGTTATTCTTGATGTTCATTCATATAACAGATTTCTAGTATGTAGTATATGCATGGGATATAATGCTGAATATGAACACAAATATTCCATGACTTCATGGGTTTACAATCTAGTATTAAAGACAGACATTAATAAAATTGTGATTGTGAAAAAGTTTTTCAAATGAGAAGTTAATGAATCTCATAGATGCATTTATAGAAAAGGGAGTTTGACCTGGATTGAATAACCAAAAGTAATCTGTATTAAAAAGAAGAGGGAAGCAGAAGAAACATGTACAAAAGACCTACAGTAAGAAACAACATGAAGTATATACAGGACTGAAATATTGGAGAGAATATTGGAGAGAATAGGGAACAGAAACTGGATAATAACAGAGTGTCATGCAAGATAAACTATGAAGAACTTTGTGTCTCAAGAAATTTACCTTTATATTTTGACCAATAAAAAGATACTGGTTTTCTTTTAATGATGAGTAAAGCAGTCTTTTTTACAGTTCAGCATGACAAGCTTGTATTAAGTGTATAGAGATGCTAGGAAAGGTTATTAAAGGAATAAAGAATTCAGGTGTAACTTCAATAATCCAGCTGAGAGAGGATGACAGCTTACATTACATAATAGCAGTGGTCACATGGATAAGTGAAAAGGTTTGAAAAATAATTAGAAAGTAAAATTTATACAATATGGATACCTATGATAGAAATGAGAAAAATCAGCATAGTTTAAAGAAACACCAGACACTGAATTATACACTCAAGTATTTGAAGTTGATGAACTCAGGAACAGAAAACCAACCATCATTCAAAATTGAAATGAACTTTAGGGAATAAATCAAGGGAATATCCAGGTTTATTCTCTGACAGTAATGTTGCATTTTAAATTGTGAGATAGTTCGGGAAAGTTTAAAATCATTGGTTTATTTTAACAGAAATGAATATGCGGTGTTAGAATATGTACTAGAAATATAATGCCAAGATTTTTGTTTGTTTGTTTGTTTGTTTTTTGCAGTACGCAGACCCCTCACTGCTGCGGCCTCTCCCATTGCGGAGCACAGGCTCCAGACGCGCAGGCTCAGCGACCATGGCTCACGGGCCCAGCCACTCTGCGGCACGTGGGATCCTCCTGTACTGGGGCATGAACCTGTGTCCCCTGCATCGGCAGGCGGACCCTCAACCACTGCGCCACCAGGGAAGCCCTAATGCCAAGTTTTGAGTAAGAGTTCAGGGGTCATAATTAGAGCCACAATTTACAGTAAAAACATTTTTTTATAGAGTAAATGGGTAAACAAATAAATAAAATGTGTGAGAGGAGGTTAAAAACAGTAATTGGAATCATCATAGGTAGTCAAGTATTTTAGGATGAGAAAACGTTCTGAGAAAACACTGATATAGCTATAAGAAAGTGATGATAGTCTCTGATGTAGTAATTTCAGGCAAATTATACTGTCAGAACAAAACATACAACAGTAATAAAATGAAACATAGCATGATTATTACCATGTAAAACAAAAGCAAAAATAGGTATTGTCTGGTAAAATTCATTAAATTTAGTAAAAGTCACTCTCTCCACTACTGAGAGTCAGCAGTCTAGATGCTCACATTAATAGAGATGCTTCTATATTATGGTCCTTGAATATTGTTTCATAAAACACTTTCAAGGCTTGCCTAGCTTTTTAATTTTATGCTCTCAAATAATTTTATATTATAATTGAATATAATTATAACCTTTCCTTTTATTACTTTATGAGCACAATATTATTTTAGGATAATGAGTGACTTTTCTAAAGCTACACAGCTTATCTGTGGCTGAATTATGGTGGAATCTGAGATTTTGTTTTAATCTTGTCTCCATATATTTGTTATTATTTAAAGACATCTATATGATCTTGTCTATATTTATCATTTATTAGATTAAAACATTAATAGCAAACAAAAAATGTTAAAACATTTGCTATTAGGTAAGAAAAAAATATTGGTTAAATTATATGCCTAAAGTTTTTTACTTGATATTATGCTACTGTAGCACTATCAGAAAAAAAATTTTTTTGAGGTAAAAGGTGTAATCAATCTTATCCATTTTCTGCTAGGTTTATATATTCCTGTGTTTGTCTGTGTATGTGTGTATGCATGCAAGTGTGTGTGTAGAGCAACGGAATGAATTGGGAGATTGGGATTGACATATATGCACCATTACGTATAAAATAGATAACTAATGAGAACCTGCTGTATAGCACAGGTAACCCTACTTAATGCTCTGTGGTGACCTAAATGGGAAGGAAATCCAAAAACGAGGAGATATATGTATACATATAGCTGATTCACTTTGCTGTACATCAGAAACTAACACAACATTGTAAAGCAACTATACACCAATTAAAAAAAAAAAAGACACACAAAAATAATGTTCCATGAATAATTGTCCATGATCTACTTATGTCTTTGTAAGAAGGTAGGTCAGAAAACAAAATAGAATGCATTAGCTTTTAAGGAAATCATTTCACTTCAAATATTCCTCTTATTTGTTGATTCTTCTTATATCACAAAGACACTTTACTTTGTATGCATTATTTTTCTGATAAGTGTACTTTAAAGATGTTTTAGTAAAGCTTTGATGTTGACTGATATAAACATTGGCTTTGATGTGGAAATACTTTGTTCTGATTAAAGTTAAAAAGCACATATCTGAAGGTTGAAGAGTTAAGAACATGGAAGCTGCTTTGTGTTTTATTTGCTTCAACCTGTCATGTTTGCTGCTTTGAAATATTTATGTCCTCCATTGTTCTGTCAAGTATGACATCCTTGTTAACATTTAGACATAATTTAAGACATTTCATAAACAAACTGCTAAATATTTATGCCTAGTGCTCATTACTTACAAAACACTTCACGTATGCATCCATGGTTCAAATATTAATGAAGAGTTTGGATAGACCTTGTTTTTACTGCTCTGTTCTTCTGAAAGTTAACTTTTTCATATCTTTCTATATTAGTATCCTGATTTATTTATTGCTTGGTTTAAAGAAACTGTCTTTTGATGTTAAATTTGCTTGTGTTTAAGTTTTTAGAAAAGTAGATTTAAGAAGTACAGGAAAATGATAAAATAAAATTGAATCCATTGTGTTAGCATATAAAAACCCATGTGCACATGTGTGGATTGTGTAAGTTTAACAAAGATATCAATTTATTTTTGAAGGGGATATGTAATTCACTATTAAACAAGGATATTTATGAGACTTAGCCTTTTCAGTCATATATGGTTAACAGCAATACCATTCATAAGTATAATGGGAAACAATATTCCTCACTTCTCTGGTTAGTACAGTGTAGACAGCTCTTACACACAATTACATAAGGAGAATCATCTCAATAGTTTTTATTACTGGACATAGGAATCACTTAAATTTTGAAATTTCTCACAACTGCATAAATTACTGCACATATTTTAATTTAATGCTATTTACATTGTTGATATTTTAAAACAGATGACAGCCTTAGAATTAACCTGTCCTTTACAGCCTCTTATTTGGCATTGCAGTTAATTTTATGTCTGGTGAATCTGTGAATTTATGTGTCTCTTATCTCTGATTGCTTAAATAAACATGGCACAAGTGGAAGAAAGATTAAGGGGATTTAGCTAGGCCTTTCACCCCACATATTTTCCAGTTCTTAAATTTGAAATATCTCCTTTATAAACAAAGAAAACTTTTCTTAAAAACCATATATCTGAGGCAAATTTATTTTAGGTTAAATTTTTAATAGAATTCAACTACTGTCTAAAAATGAACAGCTGTTTAGAAGAAACCACTGCACTGTTTAAAAGATTAGAAAGTGTAGTGTAACAATACTAAGAGGAGTAACAAATGACCAATTATACAGACAATAAGAATTCAGATGAGCAACTGTAACCCAAGTCACTGCCCTATCTGAGGTAAGATTTTTAAGACCACCTTGCATAAAACTCAATGAGTATTTTACTACTTTTACTGAACTGTAATCAAGACAATTGAAAATGTTCTCATATATACACTACCAAACATAAAATAGATAGCTAGTGGGAAGCAGCCGCATAGCACAGGGAGATTAGCTCAGTGCTTTGTGACCACCTAGAGGGGTGGTATAGGGAGTGTGGGAGGGAGGGAGATGCAAGAGGTAAGGGATATGGGAACATATGTATATGTATAACTGATTCACTTTGTTATAAAACAGAAACTAACACACCATTGTAAAGCAATCATACTCCAATAAAGATGTTAAAAATAAATAAATAAATAAAGTTATCCTTTTCTTCCTAAAGACTTATGTTGCAAAAAATGTATGGAGAACATAGATATTAGCATTATGAAATAATAGAGAAGGAAACAATAGTAGAGATACTTTGATTACTTGAAAATAAAAAGGTATTTAGTTCCTTCAGTCTTTCAAAATGTATTTTTGGACCTTCAATTAGTAGGGGAAAATAAACAAATATATTTCAGGTAGTAATCATTGCTATGAATAAGAAGCCATAAAAGAATGAGGGTGAGAATGTTGTGATACAAAGAATGTCTAAAGAAGATTCCTCCATAAAGGGAAACTTGAGCACTGTTGACAAAAAAAGAAAAAGCACAACCTAAAAGTTGAGAGTTATGTTTTATTTGGTAGACAAAACTGAGGATTTAAGCCTGGGACACAGCATCTCAGAGATGACTCTAAGAGATGACTCTAAGAGACTGACTCTAAGAGACTGCTCCAAAGAGGCAAGGGAGGGAGCCAGGATATGTAGGAGTTTTTACAAGAAAGACCAGGAAGTCAGAACATAAGATAACTGTTAATTAAGGAAAACCAGACATCTCAAGTTAAGGAATTTAGCACTTTTCTATTTATGGGGAGATGCAAAATCTGGGCTTCTTGAAATCATTCCTTTCATATGTACTTCAACTGGGCCAGTATCATGTGCATCTCATCCTGAGTCTCCTCAGGGTGTACTCTTGTGGGTGGCTACAGTGGCTGACTGCTAGATGGGAGGCATCCTGCCTCCATCCTGAGTTCCTCCAGTGCTCACCATCGGGGTGGCTGTAATGTGATGGCTTGACGGCTGAAACATCCTTTGTTTACTGATATGGCAGGTGGTATTTTAAATTCACATCACAAACTGAAGAAAATGAGGGATCAAACAATGTAAATATTTCAGAGAAGAGTTTCCTAGTCAGAGACAGTAGCGCTGACAAAAGTCCTATGAACAATTTGATTGCATTCTAGGGATGCCAAGGAGACTGTTTTAACTTTAAATAAGTGAGCTAGGGAAAATTGTTAGAATATGATATTATGGAAGGAACAATAATGGGTGGAGGTAGGAAATGTTGGAGATTTCTGCAAAAGGCCATCAAGAGATGGAGGGGGTAGTAGGAGAGAGGAATTGGAATGGAAGTGAAGAAAAATCTGGTAATTAGATTGTCTATAAAGATATGGGCTTGGATAAGATCATCTGGATTTAATAAACACAGAAATTTAAATAAAGCAATGAAATATTCCCCGAAACATTTTCTTGAAATTTCAGTGTTTGAGAGCAGAAGACTAAAAGGAAGTGACTAGTAAAAAAGGAGGAAAGGTAAGAGAACATTATATCTGGGCAGAGGTGGGTATTTTAAGAAAGAGGAAGTGGGTTTTGGAAAAGTAAGGTTTTTGTGTCATTGAAAAAGTGAGAGTGAAATTCTAATTATAATGGGTTGGAAAGATAATACGGAAAAAATAAAACAGGAACACAGAGAATACATAACTCTCTCAGCTTTCCTCCCCTTCTCCCATAAACTTTGGCAAAAAATTGGGACAGTACTAGGAGTGGAATATTGGGTTATAGGAGAAATTTCTTTTGATTGTAGAGAAATTGATACACATTTTTGTATACTGAGAGGACCATTATGTGGAAGGGAGAAAAACCATAAAACCAACAACTAATGATGCAGGAGAGAAAGGGGAAAATTGCTGGAGAAAATTCCTGGATTAACAATAGAGAAAGGAATCTGAAGCATATATGAAGCAATTAGTTTAGATAAGGTGTTGAACATTTCTATCTTAACAGCTGAGAAGACAGATTCTGTGTATATAGATATTTTCCCATGGTAAAACAAAGCTATGCATAGGCTGATGTCGGTAATTGTCTTGAAGATGGTGAAAGTGAAAAAGTACAGACATGTTGTAAGATTACTGGGCAGATTTAAGGGCACCCCTGATTCAAGCGATTATGAATTTAAATTAGAACCAGATGTGGACAGTGAGAAATTTTTATGGTAGCTCTAGGAATATAGACATTTAAAGGATGGAAGTGGGGTTAGATGGAGAAATGACAGAAAATTATAAAGGAAGAATCAATGAATTGGAGTGCTTGGTGAGTTAAAATAGTTGTAACCAAGATTTATATAGCAAATAGAGTTTGCTATTTGATTGTGGATTATGAGGTAATGATATTATGAGGTCAGTGAAGCTATTGGTAATGACAACTCCTAGGATATGGCCATGAAACTTTGAGACTCAGGTGAAGGGTAGAACAAAATTAAGGAGAGATAAGACTAATTAATTGAATACTGAAGCCAGTAAAAATTTGGTCAGAAGGAATGAGAGAGAGAGAGAGATTGAGCCATTTACTAACACTTCAAGGATTGAGAAAGAGGCCCAAAGTCTACCAAGAATTGTTAAAGATTCATAAACTAATGTTATAAGCGTCAGTGGAGATACTGAGAATTTTTTCCTCTGGCTTACTTCAAGATTTTTTTTCACTTTTCTGCAGGTTGATTA
Organism: Neophocaena asiaeorientalis asiaeorientalis; assembly: GCF_003031525.2. NCBI lineage: Eukaryota > Metazoa > Chordata > Mammalia > Artiodactyla > Phocoenidae > Neophocaena > Neophocaena asiaeorientalis. The sequence goes on from NW_020172841.1 coordinate 263,679, forward strand.
TTATATGACTTGGTCTATATTTTATGGTATTTTCTTGCTTGATGATCTCTGAGCTTCATGAATCCATGATCTTTTTAGAGAGTTTCAATCTCTCTGTTGAAATTATTCACCTGTTCTTGAATGTTAACCACTTTTCCATTAGAGTCCTTAGCACTTTAATCATTGCTGTTTTAAATTCCCAGTCTAATAATTCCAAAATGTCTGCCATATCTGAGTGTTTTTCTGATGTTTGATATGTCTCTAAAATGGTGATTTTTGTCTTTTAGTATGATTTGTAACTAAAAACAAAAAGCTGGATATGATGCACTGGGTAAAAGGAATTAGGTAAATAAGGCTTTAGTGTGAAGTTTTGTATTTATCTGGCCAGTAGTTAGGCTGTGTTTACTGTTTGCTACAGTTGTCAGTGTTAAAGGCTAAAATTTTCTCTCGTGTCCTTGTTTTAGTCTTCCTTGTTGTCTTTGGGTTTCTCTTCTTTTTAACATGTGAGATACATAGCTTATTGTTTAGAGATTATAGTTGTATTCCTGAGTTATTACACAGAAGGCTTACTGATATGGTAGTAAACTGTGAGCGGAAGGTTGGTGTTCTATACTCCCATGATCAGATCTCAGTCTTTTAGTGAGCTTGTGCTCCTGTGCTGTGACCTACAGAAGTGCTGTTCAGTTTTGCTTTGTTTGCTCCCCCTTAGGTGAAACAGGATGGCTAGTGAGGGTTGGAATTTGGTATTTACCTTCCCCCAGGTCAAATGGGGAGAATACTTCAGTTGGGCAGGCTCACTGAAATACTACTCTTGAAGTGAGGCTGAGTTAAGAATAGAATGCTCTGGGTGAATTACAAAATGTCTATTTTCCACTATCCCTGCTGGAGCAGGGAATATTTTTTCTGATCTTCACCATGAGAAGCTAGTAGGGCTGCTGGATATAAAATTCATGAAAGGCCCTTCTCTCAAATTTGTCCACATGGACCCTTCAGAAATTTAAAAGCTTAGGTTTTCTTACCCTGGTACTCCTTCCAATGCAGTTTTCTGCTTCTGCACTTATGTTCCAGTAAGCTGTGGTGCTCTGTATCCACCTGTCTGTATCTTCAATTTGGGGGGCAGTAGTTTGCACTGTGACCTTAGTTCTCTAATAGATCAATCTTTTTCTTTTTATTCAGTCTTTTTATTTTCTCTCATGTTAAAAGAAGTGACAACTTCTAAGTTCCTCATAGGCCAGACTGGAAATCAGAAGTTCTATGCAGGATTTTAGGAAGAGTCAAATAATCAGGTTATAGAATCTGCAGTTAAAATTAAGCATTACTTCAATTTAATGTTGTACAAAGTATGAACTCTATATTTCAACTCAGCCAATATGCTTTCTTCTAATGAATTATACAACAACAGAAAAAATATTAGAAGAAAGAATTAAATACAGTAGGACACATGATGTTTTATTTAATTAAAGGAGATTTGATCAGAGCCTGTGCATATTATAAATAATTAATTTACTTATATATTTCTGTCTTGGACATATAAATTGCTGTTAATAGTATAATTGGACTCTAAAACACAGTGTCTCAGTAAGCCTAGCAGGTTTCCTTCACAGATCACTAATCCTATCCAGTGATTCCAACAATTATACTATAAATATCAGAGGCATTCACCATCCATCAAGGGCACATTTATATTGAGAGGGCTCCTGGATCATGATATGGAATCCACATCAACATCTATGGAGAAGAATGCCAAGTACACATTTTTGGAATATTATAAACAGCATTGGGAAAATACAGATATGATGTAAAGGGGATAGAATCTTGAAAAACACTGTAATAAGAAGGAAAAAACTGTAAATATAGCAAAAGCACATTATGTTTTAGCAAAGCACAAATATACTGTTTAGCTCAGCTGCAATCTTCTATGACTGCCTTAGGTAGCTACAGCACAAAAATTAAAAAACAATTTTTTTGTAGGGCCTGTTGAGATGTAGAAATGGGCAGAGTGAGAAGAGGATAGAAGTTAAGGAATAAAGATTCTGAGGGGATCTTAAAAGATAACCAGAACAATTTTACAGTTTTAGCAATGCAGACAACATGGAGCTATGCAGGTATTATATACACCATCTAGCTAGGATCTTTGAAAGGTTTGACAATCACTATGATATAGTCAAGATAATTCTCATTCTTCACCATTATGGTCACAATTTGTTTTGCCATTCCTTTGGAAATACTTTTTTTGTAAGCATGCTTCTCAGGGATACAGGTCAATAGTTTCTTTGATATAACTTTTATCTTTTGAATATACAGTACAATGTGCCTTGTGTTTTTCGTATAACTGTGTGAGTAACTTTAATTTACAAATAGACACACAAGTTGCCATAACACTGTATGCTCTGGTAATTCTTCATTTTGTTGTTCTCATTACCTATAAGTGTATTGGTTCTAATAACCAGTTATTTCCTTGAAAAACTAAGTCATTATTCAGTTACAGGACTAAGGTAAGCCACATTTTTAACTTGAAAACACAAGCCTGTAATGAGAAATGAAATACCTCGTACACGAGTTCCTAAATTTCAAGACCAGGCTAGATCCCCTGGAAGGAATAAAGGAAAAAAAAATGTTGTTTTTGTAAAAGAGTGACACTTAGGGGCACACAGATTATACAAATGAAAGAAAATAGTGTCAAGGAAATGGTAACATTTTGGAAGCGAGAATTTTGTTTCAGCATATGAACACTGGATTGAGGAAATTTCAGTTCACAAATGTAAATGCAAAACATTTATATACAGAATTCACAGCTGTGATTAAAAGGAGCATTCAATATCCTTTTATTGGAAACTGTGATATAGTAGGACTTAAAACTTATTGCAAATTTAAGCAGACTTAGGATAAAAAAATTAGGAGGCAAAGCTGAAAGAATGTAGACTTCAAGAGAGGAAAGGACTAAATTGTTTCTATGGAATAGGCCTTAAAATTCAACACTGGGTAAAGATTATAGGCAAAAGGAAACTAGGTACCTTAAATCTATTTAGTACTTTGGTAAGCAGAAAACAAAGTTTTACTTGAATAATATGGATCTAGTCCATTCAACTTAAGGAGTGATAGAGTTTTCTTTTGAAAACTAACAAAATTTAATGAAAATCCAAGTCTCTTGTTCAGGCAATCTTGTAAATCCATTTTGAATATTATTCAAGAGTAAGAGGGGATTTGAGAAGATGGTGGAAGAGTAAGATGCGGATATCACCTTCCTCCCCACAGATACATCAGAAATACATCTACACGTGGAACTGCTCCTATAGAACACGAACTGAACGCTGGCAGAAGACCTCAGACCTCCCAAAAGGCAAGAAACTCCCCCACGTAGCTGGGTAGGACAAAAGAAAAAAGAAAAAACAGAGGCAAAAGAATAGGAATGGGACCTGCACCAGTGGGAGGGAGCTGTGAAGGAGGAAACGTTTCCACACACTAGAAGCCCCTTCAAGGGCGGAGACTGCAGGTGGCAGAGGGAGGAAGTTTCAGAGCCACAGGGAGAGCACAGCAACAGGGGTGTAGAGGGCAAAGCGCAGAGATTCCCGCATAGAGGATTGGTGCTGACCAGCACTCACTAGACCAAGAGGCTTTCCTGCTCACCCGCCAGGACAGGTGGGGTTGGGGAGCTGAGGCTCGGGCTTCAGTGGGATCACAGGGAGAGGACTGGGGTTGGCTGTGTGAACACAGCCTGAAGGGGCTAGTGTGCCACGGCTAGCCAGGAGGGAGTCCGGAAAAATCTGGAGCGACCGAAGAGACAAGAGACTTTTTCTTGTCTCTTTGTTTCCTGGTGCACGAGGAGAGGGGATTAAGAGCGCTGCTTAAAGGAGCTCCAGAGATGGGCGGGAGCCACGGAAATCACCGTGGACCCCAGAGACAGACACGAGATGCTAAGGCTGCTGTTACTACCACCAAGAAGTCTGTGTGCAAGCACAGGTCACTATCCACACTGCCACTCCCAGGAGCCTGTGCAGCCCGCCACTGACAGGGTCCCATGATCCAAGGACAATTTCCCCAGGAGAATGCATGGTGCGCCTCAGGCTGGTGCAACATCATGCAGGCCTCTGCCACTGCAGGCTCGCCCCGCATCCAAATCCCTCCCTCCCCCAAGGCCTGAGTGAGCCAGAGCCACAAAATAAGCTGCTCCTTTAACCCCACCCTGTCTGAATGAAAAACAGACACCCTCAGGCAACCTACACACAGAGGCAGGGCCAAATCCAAAGCTGAACACCTGGGAGCTGTACGAACAAAGAGAAAGGGAAATTACTCCCAGCAGCCTCAGAAGCAGTGGATTAAAGCTCCACAATCAAATTGATGTACCCTGCATCTGTGGAATACCTGAATAGACAAGAAATCAACCAAAATTGAGGAGGTGGACTTTGGGAGCAAGATAGATTATTTTTTCCCCTTTATCTCTTTTTGTGAATGTGTACATCTATGCTTCTGTGTGAGATTTTGTCTATAGAGCTTTGCATTCACCATTTGCCCTAGGGTTCTGTCCGTCCGTTTTTTTGTTGTTGTTTTTTACTTAAAATTTTTTTTCTTAATAATTATTTTAATTATTTTATTTTATCTTACTTTATTTCATTTTATCCTCTTTCTATATTTTCTCCCTTTTATTCTGAGCCATGTGGATGACAGGCTCTTGGTGCTCCAGCCAGGAGTCAGGGCTGTGCCACTGAGGAAAAAATCTGGTAATTAGATTGTCTATAAAGATATGGGCTTGGATAAGATCATCTGGATTTAATAAACACAGAAATTTAAATAAAGCAATGAAATATTCCCCGAAACATTTTCTTGAAATTTCAGTGTTTGAGAGCAGAAGACTAAAAGGAAGTGACTAGTAAAAAAGGAGGAAAGGTAAGAGAACATTATATCTGGGCAGAGGTGGGTATTTTAAGAAAGAGGAAGTGGGTTTTGGAAAAGTAAGGTTTTTGTGTCATTGAAAAAGTGAGAGTGAAATTCTAATTATAATGGGTTGGAAAGATAATACGGAAAAAATAAAACAGGAACACAGAGAATACATAACTCTCTCAGCTTTCCTCCCCTTCTCCCATAAACTTTGGCAAAAAATTGGGACAGTACTAGGAGTGGAATATTGGGTTATAGGAGAAATTTCTTTTGATTGTAGAGAAATTGATACACATTTTTGTATACTGAGAGGACCATTATGTGGAAGGGAGAAAAACCATAAAACCAACAACTAATGATGCAGGAGAGAAAGGGGAAAATTGCTGGAGAAAATTCCTGGATTAACAATAGAGAAAGGAATCTGAAGCATATATGAAGCAATTAGTTTAGATAAGGTGTTGAACATTTCTATCTTAACAGCTGAGAAGACAGATTCTGTGTATATAGATATTTTCCCATGGTAAAACAAAGCTATGCATAGGCTGATGTCGGTAATTGTCTTGAAGATGGTGAAAGTGAAAAAGTACAGACATGTTGTAAGATTACTGGGCAGATTTAAGGGCACCCCTGATTCAAGCGATTATGAATTTAAATTAGAACCAGATGTGGACAGTGAGAAATTTTTATGGTAGCTCTAGGAATATAGACATTTAAAGGATGGAAGTGGGGTTAGATGGAGAAATGACAGAAAATTATAAAGGAAGAATCAATGAATTGGAGTGCTTGGTGAGTTAAAATAGTTGTAACCAAGATTTATATAGCAAATAGAGTTTGCTATTTGATTGTGGATTATGAGGTAATGATATTATGAGGTCAGTGAAGCTATTGGTAATGACAACTCCTAGGATATGGCCATGAAACTTTGAGACTCAGGTGAAGGGTAGAACAAAATTAAGGAGAGATAAGACTAATTAATTGAATACTGAAGCCAGTAAAAATTTGGTCAGAAGGAATGAGAGAGAGAGAGAGATTGAGCCATTTACTAACACTTCAAGGATTGAGAAAGAGGCCCAAAGTCTACCAAGAATTGTTAAAGATTCATAAACTAATGTTATAAGCGTCAGTGGAGATACTGAGAATTTTTTCCTCTGGCTTACTTCAAGATTTTTTTTCACTTTTCTGCAGGTTGATTATTATATGACTTGGTCTATATTTTATGGTATTTTCTTGCTTGATGATCTCTGAGCTTCATGAATCCATGATCTTTTTAGAGAGTTTCAATCTCTCTGTTGAAATTATTCACCTGTTCTTGAATGTTAACCACTTTTCCATTAGAGTCCTTAGCACTTTAATCATTGCTGTTTTAAATTCCCAGTCTAATAATTCCAAAATGTCTGCCATATCTGAGTGTTTTTCTGATGTTTGATATGTCTCTAAAATGGTGATTTTTGTCTTTTAGTATGATTTGTAACTAAAAACAAAAAGCTGGATATGATGCACTGGGTAAAAGGAATTAGGTAAATAAGGCTTTAGTGTGAAGTTTTGTATTTATCTGGCCAGTAGTTAGGCTGTGTTTACTGTTTGCTACAGTTGTCAGTGTTAAAGGCTAAAATTTTCTCTCGTGTCCTTGTTTTAGTCTTCCTTGTTGTCTTTGGGTTTCTCTTCTTTTTAACATGTGAGATACATAGCTTATTGTTTAGAGATTATAGTTGTATTCCTGAGTTATTACACAGAAGGCTTACTGATATGGTAGTAAACTGTGAGCGGAAGGTTGGTGTTCTATACTCCCATGATCAGATCTCAGTCTTTTAGTGAGCTTGTGCTCCTGTGCTGTGACCTACAGAAGTGCTGTTCAGTTTTGCTTTGTTTGCTCCCCCTTAGGTGAAACAGGATGGCTAGTGAGGGTTGGAATTTGGTATTTACCTTCCCCCAGGTCAAATGGGGAGAATACTTCAGTTGGGCAGGCTCACTGAAATACTACTCTTGAAGTGAGGCTGAGTTAAGAATAGAATGCTCTGGGTGAATTACAAAATGTCTATTTTCCACTATCCCTGCTGGAGCAGGGAATATTTTTTCTGATCTTCACCATGAGAAGCTAGTAGGGCTGCTGGATATAAAATTCATGAAAGGCCCTTCTCTCAAATTTGTCCACATGGACCCTTCAGAAATTTAAAAGCTTAGGTTTTCTTACCCTGGTACTCCTTCCAATGCAGTTTTCTGCTTCTGCACTTATGTTCCAGTAAGCTGTGGTGCTCTGTATCCACCTGTCTGTATCTTCAATTTGGGGGGCAGTAGTTTGCACTGTGACCTTAGTTCTCTAATAGATCAATCTTTTTCTTTTTATTCAGTCTTTTTATTTTCTCTCATGTTAAAAGAAGTGACAACTTCTAAGTTCCTCATAGGCCAGACTGGAAATCAGAAGTTCTATGCAGGATTTTAGGAAGAGTCAAATAATCAGGTTATAGAATCTGCAGTTAAAATTAAGCATTACTTCAATTTAATGTTGTACAAAGTATGAACTCTATATTTCAACTCAGCCAATATGCTTTCTTCTAATGAATTATACAACAACAGAAAAAATATTAGAAGAAAGAATTAAATACAGTAGGACACATGATGTTTTATTTAATTAAAGGAGATTTGATCAGAGCCTGTGCATATTATAAATAATTAATTTACTTATATATTTCTGTCTTGGACATATAAATTGCTGTTAATAGTATAATTGGACTCTAAAACACAGTGTCTCAGTAAGCCTAGCAGGTTTCCTTCACAGATCACTAATCCTATCCAGTGATTCCAACAATTATACTATAAATATCAGAGGCATTCACCATCCATCAAGGGCACATTTATATTGAGAGGGCTCCTGGATCATGATATGGAATCCACATCAACATCTATGGAGAAGAATGCCAAGTACACATTTTTGGAATATTATAAACAGCATTGGGAAAATACAGATATGATGTAAAGGGGATAGAATCTTGAAAAACACTGTAATAAGAAGGAAAAAACTGTAAATATAGCAAAAGCACATTATGTTTTAGCAAAGCACAAATATACTGTTTAGCTCAGCTGCAATCTTCTATGACTGCCTTAGGTAGCTACAGCACAAAAATTAAAAAACAATTTTTTTGTAGGGCCTGTTGAGATGTAGAAATGGGCAGAGTGAGAAGAGGATAGAAGTTAAGGAATAAAGATTCTGAGGGGATCTTAAAAGATAACCAGAACAATTTTACAGTTTTAGCAATGCAGACAACATGGAGCTATGCAGGTATTATATACACCATCTAGCTAGGATCTTTGAAAGGTTTGACAATCACTATGATATAGTCAAGATAATTCTCATTCTTCACCATTATGGTCACAATTTGTTTTGCCATTCCTTTGGAAATACTTTTTTTGTAAGCATGCTTCTCAGGGATACAGGTCAATAGTTTCTTTGATATAACTTTTATCTTTTGAATATACAGTACAATGTGCCTTGTGTTTTTCGTATAACTGTGTGAGTAACTTTAATTTACAAATAGACACACAAGTTGCCATAACACTGTATGCTCTGGTAATTCTTCATTTTGTTGTTCTCATTACCTATAAGTGTATTGGTTCTAATAACCAGTTATTTCCTTGAAAAACTAAGTCATTATTCAGTTACAGGACTAAGGTAAGCCACATTTTTAACTTGAAAACACAAGCCTGTAATGAGAAATGAAATACCTCGTACACGAGTTCCTAAATTTCAAGACCAGGCTAGATCCCCTGGAAGGAATAAAGGAAAAAAAAATGTTGTTTTTGTAAAAGAGTGACACTTAGGGGCACACAGATTATACAAATGAAAGAAAATAGTGTCAAGGAAATGGTAACATTTTGGAAGCGAGAATTTTGTTTCAGCATATGAACACTGGATTGAGGAAATTTCAGTTCACAAATGTAAATGCAAAACATTTATATACAGAATTCACAGCTGTGATTAAAAGGAGCATTCAATATCCTTTTATTGGAAACTGTGATATAGTAGGACTTAAAACTTATTGCAAATTTAAGCAGACTTAGGATAAAAAAATTAGGAGGCAAAGCTGAAAGAATGTAGACTTCAAGAGAGGAAAGGACTAAATTGTTTCTATGGAATAGGCCTTAAAATTCAACACTGGGTAAAGATTATAGGCAAAAGGAAACTAGGTACCTTAAATCTATTTAGTACTTTGGTAAGCAGAAAACAAAGTTTTACTTGAATAATATGGATCTAGTCCATTCAACTTAAGGAGTGATAGAGTTTTCTTTTGAAAACTAACAAAATTTAATGAAAATCCAAGTCTCTTGTTCAGGCAATCTTGTAAATCCATTTTGAATATTATTCAAGAGTAAGAGGGGATTTGAGAAGATGGTGGAAGAGTAAGATGCGGATATCACCTTCCTCCCCACAGATACATCAGAAATACATCTACACGTGGAACTGCTCCTATAGAACACGAACTGAACGCTGGCAGAAGACCTCAGACCTCCCAAAAGGCAAGAAACTCCCCCACGTAGCTGGGTAGGACAAAAGAAAAAAGAAAAAACAGAGGCAAAAGAATAGGAATGGGACCTGCACCAGTGGGAGGGAGCTGTGAAGGAGGAAACGTTTCCACACACTAGAAGCCCCTTCAAGGGCGGAGACTGCAGGTGGCAGAGGGAGGAAGTTTCAGAGCCACAGGGAGAGCACAGCAACAGGGGTGTAGAGGGCAAAGCGCAGAGATTCCCGCATAGAGGATTGGTGCTGACCAGCACTCACTAGACCAAGAGGCTTTCCTGCTCACCCGCCAGGACAGGTGGGGTTGGGGAGCTGAGGCTCGGGCTTCAGTGGGATCACAGGGAGAGGACTGGGGTTGGCTGTGTGAACACAGCCTGAAGGGGCTAGTGTGCCACGGCTAGCCAGGAGGGAGTCCGGAAAAATCTGGAGCGACCGAAGAGACAAGAGACTTTTTCTTGTCTCTTTGTTTCCTGGTGCACGAGGAGAGGGGATTAAGAGCGCTGCTTAAAGGAGCTCCAGAGATGGGCGGGAGCCACGGAAATCACCGTGGACCCCAGAGACAGACACGAGATGCTAAGGCTGCTGTTACTACCACCAAGAAGTCTGTGTGCAAGCACAGGTCACTATCCACACTGCCACTCCCAGGAGCCTGTGCAGCCCGCCACTGACAGGGTCCCATGATCCAAGGACAATTTCCCCAGGAGAATGCATGGTGCGCCTCAGGCTGGTGCAACATCATGCAGGCCTCTGCCACTGCAGGCTCGCCCCGCATCCAAATCCCTCCCTCCCCCAAGGCCTGAGTGAGCCAGAGCCACAAAATAAGCTGCTCCTTTAACCCCACCCTGTCTGAATGAAAAACAGACACCCTCAGGCAACCTACACACAGAGGCAGGGCCAAATCCAAAGCTGAACACCTGGGAGCTGTACGAACAAAGAGAAAGGGAAATTACTCCCAGCAGCCTCAGAAGCAGTGGATTAAAGCTCCACAATCAAATTGATGTACCCTGCATCTGTGGAATACCTGAATAGACAAGAAATCAACCAAAGTTGAGGAGGTGGACTTTGGGAGCAAGATAGATTATTTTTTCCCCTTTATCTCTTTTTGTGAATGTGTACATCTATGCTTCTGTGTGAGATTTTGTCTATAGAGCTTTGCATTCACCATTTGCCCTAGGGTTCTGTCCGTCCGTTTTTTTGTTGTTGTTTTTTACTTAAAATTTTTTTTCTTAATAATTATTTTAATTATTTTATTTTATCTTACTTTATTTCATTTTATCCTCTTTCTATATTTTCTCCCTTTTATTCTGAGCCATGTGGATGACAGGCTCTTGGTGCTCCAGCCAGGAGTCAGGGCTGTGCCACTGAGGTGGGAGAGCTAACTTCAATAAACTGGTCCACAAGAGACCTCACAGCTCCACATAAGATAAAATGGCGAAAATCTCCCAGAGATCTCCATTTCAACACCAAGACCTAGCTTCACTCAACAACCAGCAAGCTACAGTGTTGGACACCCTATGCCAAACAACTAGAAAGCGAGGAACACAGCCCCATCCACTAGCAGAGAGGCTGCTAAAATCATACTAAGGCCACAGACACCCAAAAAACACCACACCACACGTGGACCTGCCCACCAGAAAGACAAGATCCAGCCTCATCCACCAGAACACAGGCACTAGTCCCTTCCACCAGGAAGACTACACAACCCACTGAACCAACCTTAGCCACTGGGGACAGACACCAAAAACATCAGGAACTACAAACCTGCAGCCTGTGAAAAGGAGACACCAAATACAGTAAGATAAGCAAAATGAAAAGACAGAAAATCGCACCGCAGATGAAGCAGCAAGGTAAAAACCCACCAGACCTAACAAATGAAGATGAAATAGGCAGTCTACCTGAAAAAGAATTCAGAATAACGATAGTAAACATGATCCAAAATCTTGGAAATAGAATAGAGGAAATGCAAGAAACATTTAACAAGGACCTAGAAGAACTAAAGAGGAAACAAGCAATGATGAACAACACAATAAATGAAATTAAAAATACTCTAGAAGAGATCAATAGCAGAATAACTGAGGCAGAAGAATGGATAAGGGACCTGGAAGATAAAATAGTGGAAATAACTACTGCAGAGCAGAATAAAGAAAAAAGAATGAAAAGAACTGAGCAGTCTCAGAGACCTCTGGGACAACATTAAACACACCAACATTCGAATTACAGGGGTCCCAGAAGAAGAAGAGAAAAAGAAAGGGACTGAGAAAATATATGAAGAGATTATAGTTGAAAACTTCCCTAATATGGGAAAGGATATAGTTAATCAAGTCCAGGAAGAACAGAAAGTCCCATACAGGATAAATCCAAGGAGAAACACACCAAGACCCATATTAAACGAACTGTTAAAAATTAAATACAAAGAAAGCATATTAAAAGCAGCAAGGGAAAAACAACAAATAACACACAAGGGAATCCCCATAAGGTTAACAGCTGATCTTTAAGCAGAAACTCTGCAAGCCAGAAGGGAGTGGCAGGACACTACCACTACCACACTACCACAGAAGAAAACCCTACAACCAAGATTACACTTGACGGCATGGATCACATTCAGATTTGATGGAGAAATTAAAATCTTTACAAACAAGCAAAAGCTGAGAGAGTTCAGCACCACCAAACCAGCTTTACAACAAATGCTAAAGGAATTTCCCTAGGCAACAAACACAAGAAAAGGAAAAGACCTACAATAACAAACCCAAAACAATTAAGAAAATGGGAATAAGAACATATATATTGATAATTACCTTAAATGTAAATGGATTAAATGCTCCCACCAAAAGACACAGACTGGCTGAATGGATACAAAAACAAGACCCTTATATATGCTGTCTACAAGAGACCCACTTCAGACCTAGAGACACATACAGACTGAAAGTGAGGGGATAGAAAAATATATTCCATGCAAATGAAAATCAGAAGAAGGCTGGAGTAGCAATTCTCATATCAGACAAAATAGACTTTAAATAAAGACTATTACAAGAGACAAACAAGGACACTACATAATGATGAAGGGATCGATCCAAGAAGAAGATATAACAATTGTAAATATTTATGCACCCAACACAGAAGCATCTCAATACATAAGGCAAATACTAACAACCAGAAAATGGGAAACTGACAGTAACACATTCATAGTAGGGGACTTTAACACCCCACTTTCACCAAAGGAAAAATCATCCAAAGTGAAAATAAATAAGGAAACACAAGCTTTAAATGATACATTAAACAAGATGAACTTAATTGATATTTATAGGACATTCAATCCAAAAACAACAGAATGCTTATTTTTCTCAAGCATTCATGGAACATTCTCCAAGATAGATCATATCTTTGGTCACAAATATAGCCTTGGTAATTTTAAGAAAATTGAAATTGTATCAAGTATCTTTTCCGAACACAACACTATGAGACTAGATATCAATTACAGGAAAAGATCTTTAAAAAATACAAACACACTGAGGCTAAACAATACACTACTTAATAATGAAGTGATCACTGAAGAAATCAAAAAGGAAATCAAAAAATACCTAGAAACAAATGACAATGAAGACACGACGACCCAAAACCTATGGGATGCAGAAAAAGCACTTCTAAAAGGGAAGTTTATAGCAATACAATACTACCTTAAGAAACAGGAAACATCTCAAATAAACAACCTAACCTTGCACCTAAAGCAATTAGAGAAAGAAGAACAAAAAAAATCCCAAAGTTAGCAGAAGGAAATAAATCATAAAGATCAGATCAGAAATAAATGAAAAAGAAATGAAGGAAATGATAGCAAAGATCAATAAAACTAAAAGTCAGTGCTTTGAGAAGATAAACAAACTTGATAAACCATTAGCCAGACTCATCAAGAAAAAAGGGAGAAGACTCAAATCAATAGAATTAGAAATGAAAAAGGAGAAGTAACAACTAACACTGAAGAAATACCATGGATCATGAGAGATTACTACCTACGCCTGGCAACCCTATGCCAATAAAATGGACAACCTGGAAGAAATGGACAAATTCTTAGAAATGCACAACCTGCCAAGAATGAACCAGGAAGAAATAGAAAATATGAACAGACAAATCACAAGCACTGAAATTGAAACTGTGATGAAATATCTTCAAACAAAGCAAGGCCCAGCACCAGATGGCTTCACAGGCAAATTCTATGAAACATTTAGAGAAGAGCTAACACCTATGCTTCTCAAACTCTTCCAAAATATAGCAGAGGGAGAAACACTCTGAAACTCATTCTACGAGGCCACCGTCACCCTGACACCAAAACCAGGAAAAGATGTGACAAAGAAAGAAAACTACAGGCCAAAATCACTGATGAACATAGATGCAAAAATCCTCAACAAAATACTAGCAAACAGAATCGAACAGCACATTAAAAGGATCATAAACCATGATCAAGTGGAGTTTATTCCAGGAATTCAAGGATTCTTCAATATATGCAGATCAATCAACATGATACACCACATTAAGAAATTGAAGTACAGAAAAGATATGATCATCTCAATAGATATAGAGGAAGCTTTTGACAAAATTCAGCACCCATTTTTGATAAAAACCCTGCAGAAAGTAGGGATAGAGGGAACTTTCCTCAACATAATAAAGGCCATATATGACAAACCCACAGCCAACATCGTCCTCAATGGTGAAAAACTGAATGAAAGCATTTCAAAAAGATCAGGAACAAGACAAGTTTGCTCACTCTCAACACTCTTATTCATCATAGTTTTGGAAGTTTTAGCCACAGCAATCAGAGAAGAAAAAGAAATAAAAGGAATCCAAATTGGAAAAGAAGAAGTAAAGCTGTCACTGTTTGCAGATCACATGACACTATACATAGAGAATCCTAAAGATGCTCCCAGAAAACTACTACAGCTAATCAATGAATTTGGTAAAGTAGAAGGATACAAAATTAATGCACAGAAATCTCTGGAATTCTTATATCCTAAAGATGAAAAATCTGAAAGTGAAATTAAGACAACACTCCCATTTACCATTGCAACAAAAAGAATAAAATATCTAGGAGTAAACCTACCTAAGGAGACAAAAGACCTGTATTCAGAAAATTATGACACTGATGAAAGAAATTAAAGATGATACAAATAGATGGAGAGATATACCATGTTCTTGGATGGGAAAGCAGAAACTAACACACCATTGTAAAGCAATTATACCCCAATAAAGATGTTAAAAAAGAAAAATCTGGAAGCAATAATTGCTGGAGAGGGTGTGGAGAAAAGGGAACTCTCTTGCACTATTGGTAGGAATGTAAATTGATACAGCCACTGTGGAGAACAGTATGGAGGTTCCTATAAAAACTACAAATGGAACTACCATATGACCCAGCACTTCCACTACTTGGCATATACCCTGAGAAAACCGTAATTCAAAAAGTGTCATGTACCAAAATGTTCATTGCAGCTCTATTTACAATAGCCAGGACATGGAAGCAACCTAAGTGTCCATCATCGGAAATACCCTGAGAAAACCGTAATTCAAAAAGTGTCATGTACCAAAATGTTCATTGCAGCTCTATTTACAATAGCCAGGACATGGAAGCAACCTAAGTATCCATCAACAGATGAATGGATAAAGATGTGGCACATATATACAATGGAATATTATTCATCCATAAAAAGAAATGAAATTGAGTTATTTGTAGTGAGGTGGATGGACCTAGAGTCTGTCTTACAGAGTGAATTAAATCAGAAAGAGAAAAACAAATACTGTATGCTAACACATATATATGGAATCTAGGAAAAAATTTTTAAAAAAAGGTCATAAAGACCCTAGGGGTAAGATGGGAATAAAGTCAGAGACCTATTAGAGCATGGACTTGAGGATATGGGGAGGGGGAAGTGTAAGCTGTGACAAAGTGAGCGGGTTGCATGGACATATATACACTACCAAACGTAAAATAGATAGCTAGTGGGAAGTAGCCACATAGCACAGGGAGATCAGGTAGGTGGTTTGTGACCACCTAGAGGGGTGGGATAGGGAAGGTGGGAGGGAGGGATACACAATAGGGAAGATATATGGGAACATATGTATATGTATAACTGATTCACTTTGTTATAAAGCAGAAACTAACACACTATTGTAAAGCAATTATACTCCAATAAAGATGTTTAAAAAAATAAAATAAAATAATTTACAGCCTTAAAAAAAAAAGGAGTAAAAGGAAATCTCATTAAAATATAGGATAACTGAATTACAGTAGTATATTTTTCAATTTTGTAATCACATTCCAAGAGTAATTTCACTGAGGGACTCATTACCATATTTTTGACACTATAATCCAGATGCGGACAGATTTTTATTATTTATTTTAGAAATAAAGCATACCATCTATTCATTTGTTTATTCATTAACCCATTCTGATTTGTACAACTGTAATTTTTTTCAACAAAGCCACATAAAGAATATAATTTTTTTTCTCTCAAAAGATAACATTAATTTTATTTTAGCTGTTCTTCATACTTTAGTAGACAGTAAAGACAATGAAAATAACCAAGAGGTCCTCAGAAGACAGCTGGCTTAAGAAATGTTAATAAAATAAATAGGATGAATATAAAATCTGTACTTATATTCCTAATTCCCATCAATTATTTAACAAGTATCTATAGTTAATTTATGTTTATATGATACCCAAAGATGAGTGCACTCTTTATCTGAGAGCTGATAATTTTCAAAATTACTTAATTGGAGAGAGTTTTTTTTTTTTTTCTAAATTGTTTTTTGGAAGTGAGGACTTTAAATCCAACCCCAAAGAAAAAAACTTAATGATTTCATAGAATCTCACAATAAATTTGCAAAGAAGGTATACAGCATCATGGTGTTGAGAAAAATATGCTCAGAAGGATTAAATTATTTGTCATGTTCATACTAGACATGGATCCAGGTTTATCAGAAATCAAATACATATTATTTACATTAAGCTTCCTACAAGCACTCAGAACTAATACGCCTTACCAATTATGTATCTCATTGTCTCTTCCACTTGATAGATAGATGAAATAAGTGATAGATAGATATGTATAAATATAGATCTGTTGCTATAAATAGTTTACATAAAAGTTCTTTGTAACTTTGAAGTGTTTAAAAATTAGTTGTTATTATCTGTATCATACTTATTTTTGCAATTGTACTGCAAGTCCTTGTGACAATGTAGTGACTTCCTTTCTGACTTCTGCCCTACTTCACTATTCCCATTATTTTACTGGTTCCTCTCCCACTTTGTTGCAAAATGACAAATATCCAGTACGGATTATAGCCCAGCTCCCATATCTTTAGGCCCACTATTTCATTTTCTCCATGTCTGCCTTTTTTGGGCATCAGTGATCAGCCCATGCCCTAGTCAAATTTTTCCACTCCCTGGGAGACATCAAAATTTAATTTTGTCCCATTTCATTTCTTGGATAACAGCTAAGATGGAATTCAGTTTCATGATTCTGTATTAAGAAAATTCAATTAAAAACAAACAAAAAACAGCAATCATCCCTTTTTATTTTTATAAATTTATTTATTTATTTTTGGCTGCATTGGGTCTTTGTTGCGTGTGCAGTCTTTCTCTAGTTGCAGTGAGTGGGGGCTACTCTTCATCGTGGTGCGCAGGTTTCTCATTGTGGTGGCCTCTCTTGTGTCTTTGGATTTTTTTGGGTTTTTTAAATTTAATGTATTTTTTATGCAGCACGTTCATATTAGTTATCTATTTTATACATATTAGTGTATATATGTCAACAATTTCCCAATGTGGTGGCCTCTCTTGTTGTGGAGCATGGGCTCTAGGTGCACGGGCTTCAGTAGTTTTGGCTCGCAGGCTCTAGAGTGCAGGCTCAGTAGTTGTGGTGCATGGACTTTGTTGTCCCATGGCATGTGGGATTTTCCTGGACCACGGCTTGAACCTGTGTCCCCTAAATGGGTGGACAGATTCTTAACCACTGAGCAACCAGGGAAGTACCAGCAACTATCCTTTATGTAGAGTAGAATAGATCCACATTACCCAAACAAAAACTTTTGTTTTTCTTCCTACCCAGTCCTCATTAATAGCATGTGTTATTTGGGTCAAGACTTAGAGGACTTTGGAATCTTATGAGTGATTTCCAGGGTGCAGCTACTGTGGAGACCAAAATACCTGGAATATTAAAAAAATTATATATTTTAGATATAAAGCTATTTCTCAATACATCACCACCTTTTCTTGTTCCCCCTACTATCCTCAGCCTCAAATAATTTTGAGAATTTGTGCAACTTTTTCTTTTAAGAGTTTTTATAATGTTGATATTTATAACTATTGCTGATTACTTTTTGGTCAGTGTCTTGTTATGCCTCAATATAACTCTTTCATAGGAATTGTATTCAACATAGAATACTTAGCAAAATGTTGTATGTAGCAATATAATGCTACATTTTAGTTCAATAGAATAAATATCATTAATTATTTATATTTATTTAAGATCATGATTGTAGACGAAGTATTACATGTGAACTAATTTTATCTTTCTCTTTTTTACTTTTAAAGTATTAACATCATAATGTAAGTAATTTTGTGCCTGCAGGAGACATAAACCTGTAATCATATTAAAAATCACTGCCCTGTCAGATGATAGGAATCAATTTAAGGAGCTTCATCTAAATAATATTGTAAGTATTCTGCAAAATAATTTTAAAGTCACACCCAGTGACAAAAGATTTTACTAAGGTGGATTGAAATAAAATTATTTCAGAGTACAGGTATTTTGCCTCCTTAGGTAAGTTTATTCCTAGATATTTTATTATTTTGGATGCGATGGTAATTGGGATTGTTTCCTTAATTTCTCTTTCTGATAATTCATTGTTAGTGTGTAGGAATGCAAGAGGTTTCTGTGTATTAATTTTTTTTCCTTCAACTTTACCAAATTCATTGATGAGCTCTAGTAGTTTTGTGGTAGCATGTTTAGGATTGTCTATGTATAGTACCATATCATCTGCAAACAGTGACAGTTTTACTTCTTCTTTTACAGTTGGAATTCCTTTTCTTTTTCTTCTCTGATTACTGTAGCTAGGACTTCCAAAGCTATATTGAATAAAAGTGGCAAGAGTGGGTATCCTTTTCTTTTTCCTTATCTTAGAGGAAATTCTTTCAGCTATTCACTGTTGAGTATATTAGTACTGGGTTTTTCATATATGGCCTTTATTATGTTGAGGTAGGTTCCCTCTATGCACACTTTCTGGAGTGTTTTTGTCATAAATTGGTGTTGAATTTTGTCAGAAGCATTTTCTGCATCTTGAGATGATGATAGGGTTTTTATTCTTCAGTTGTTTCATGTGGTGTTTCACATTGATTGATTTGCATCTATTAAAGAATCTTTGCATGCCTGGGATAAATCCCACTTGATCACGGTGTATGATCCTTTTAATGTGTTATTAGATTCAATTTGTAGTATTTTGTTGAAGACTTTTGCATCTATGTTTACCAGTGATATCGGCCTATACTTTTATTTTTGGGGTATCTTTGTCTGTTTTTTGTTTTTTAATAAATGTATTTATTTATTTATTTTGGGGCATGTTGGGTCTTCGTTTCTGTGTGAGGGTTTTCTCTAGTTGCGGCAAGGGGGGGCCACTCTTCATCGTGGTGCACAGGCCTCTCACTGTCATGGCCTCTCTTGTTGCGGAGCACAGGCGTGCAGGCTCAGTAGTTGTGACTCACGTGTCTAGCTGCTCCACGGCATGTGGGATCTTCCCAGACCAGCACTCAAACCCATGTGCCCTGCATTGGCAGGCAGATTCTCAACCACTGAGCCACCAGGGAAGCTCTCTTTGTCTGGTTTTAATATCAGGGTGATATCAGGGTAAATTGAGTTTTGGAGTTGTTCCTTCCTCTGCAGTTTTTTGGAAGAGTTTTAGAAGGGTAGTTGTTATTTCTTCTGCATATGTTTGAGAGAATTTGCCTGTGAAGCCATCTGGTCCTGAACTTGTGTTTGATGGAAGTTTTTTAATCAGTTTCAATTTTAGTACTTGTGATTGGTTTGTCCATATTTTCTATTTTTTCCTGGTTCTGTCTTCAAAGGTTGTACCTTCCTAACAATTTTTCCATTTCTTCTAGGTTGTCCATTTTATTGGAATATAGTTGCTTATAGTATAAAATGATGATGAAAGACATCAAAGATGATACAAATAGATAGAGCAATATACCATGTTCTTGGATTGGAGGAATCAATATTGTCAAGATGACCATACTAGCCAAAGCAATCTACAGATTCAGTGCAGTCTCTATCAAATTACCAATGGCATTTTTCACAGAATTAGAACAAAAAAATTTAAATATGTATGAAAACACAAATGTCTCTGAATTGCCAAAGCAATCTTGAGAAAGAAAAACAGAGTTGGAGGAATCAGACTCCTGACTTCAGACTATACTATACTACAAAGCTACAGTAATCAAAACACTATGGTACTGACAACAAAGCAGAAATGTAGATCAATGGAAGAGGATACAAAGTCCAGAGATAATCCCATGCACCTATGGTCAACTAATCTAAAGCAAAGGGGGCAAAAGTATACAATGGGCAAAAATATACAATAAGTATACAATGGGCAAAATAAGTATACCATGGGCAAAAGTATACAATAAGTGGTACTGGGATAACTAGACAGATACATGTAAAAGAAATGAAATTAGAACAGTCTCTACACCATACACAAAAATAAACTAAAAATGAATTAAAGATGTAAATGTAAGGCTGGATACTGTAAAACTCTTAAAGGAAAACATTGGCAGAACACTCTTTTACATAGATTGCAGCAAGATCTTTTCTGATCCAGCTACTACAGTAATGAAAATAAAAACAAAAATAAGTGGATGGGGCCTAGTTAAACTTAAAAGCATAGGACAACAAAGGAAACCATAAACAAAACAAAAAGATAACCCACAGAATGGGAGAAAATATTTACAGACAAAGTGACTAATAAGGGATTAATCTTCAAAATATGCAAAGAGCTCATGTAGCTCAATATCAAAACAAAAAAGCAAACAACCTAATCAAAAAATGAGTGGAAGATCTAAATAGACATTTCTCCAAAGAAAACATACAGATGGACAAGAGGCAAATGAAAAGATTCTCAATATTGCTAATTATTAGAGATATGCAAATTAAAACTACAATGAGATATCACCTCACACCAGTAAGAAAGTCCATCATCAAAAAATCTACAAATCGGGGCTTCCCTGGTGGCGCAGTGGTTGAGAGTCTGCCTGCTGATGCAGAGGACGTGGGTTTGTGCCCTGGTCTGGGAAGATCCCACATGCTGTGGAGTGGCTGGGCCCGTGAGCCATGGCTGCTGAGCCTGCGTGTCTGGAGCCTGTGCTCCACAACGGGAGAGGCCACGACAGTGAGAGGCCCATGTACCGCAAAAAGAAAAAAACCAAAATCTACAAATAATAAATGCTGGAGAGGGTGTGGAGAAAAGGGAACCCTCCCAAACCTGTTTGTGGGAATGTAAATTGGTACAGCCCTTATGGAGAAGAGTATGGAGATTCCTTAAAAAAACAAATATTAAGCAACCATATGATCCAACAATTCCACGTCTGGGCATATATCTGGAGAAAACCATAATTCAGAATGGTACATGCACCCCAGTGTTCATTGAAGCAATATCTACAAGAGCCAGTACAAGAAAGCAACCAACTGCCCATCAACAGAGGAGTGGATAATGAAGATATTGTAATATATAAAATGGAATATTAGTCATAAAAAAATAATGAAATAATGTCATTTGCAGCAACATGGATGGACCTACAGATTGTCATACTAAGTGAAGTAAGTCAGAGAAAGACAAATATCATGTGAAATTACTTATATGTGAAATCTAAAAAAAAAAAAAAGCACAAATGAACTTATTTCCAAAGAGAAATAGAGTCACAAATATAGAAACAAACTTATGGCTACTGTGGGAAAATGGCAGGAGGAATAAATTGAGATTGAGATTGACATATACACCCTACTACACATAAAATAGATAACCAGTAAGGATTTACTGTATAGCACAGGAAACTCTACTCAATACTCTGTAATGACATATATGGAAAAAGAATCTAAAAATGAGTGGATATGTGTATGTGTGTAACTGATTCACTTTGCTGTACACCTGAACCTAACAGAACACTTCAAGTCAACTGTTCTCCAATAAAAAATAAAAATAAAATAACATAATTCCAAAACAAGAAAATGATCATTGTGAATGAGTAATGCCTGTTTATGTGATTTTCTACATGAATTCAAACATAAAACAATCATGTTTTCTTTTTCTTTGTTAGAACACAAAGGGTGCATAATAAGATGATCATATCTGTGCCTATAGGTCATTGAAGGAAACATTATATTCAGGATAAGCAGACTTCCTTAAAGCACAGCTTTTTACTGCTAAACTTTATACACTTCCAGTCATAGGGAAAATTAAGCTAAACCACACATAAACACAGAATAAAAATTTAAAACAAAATACAATTGATTAAATTGAAACACACACACACATAATTCCACTGATTCTCTTTTGTGTGAAAAGTTCTAGAGGCAAAGTTTGATCAATTACAATTATCTTTAACTTCATTGTATAAAATCTTTTGAAAACATAATAGCAATATCCACAAAGGAATTTTTTGCAACTCCTTTTTATTGACTCATTTTTTTTCAGGGTTTGTTATTGAATTGAGTGTGATTTAGCTGAAAATGGGCTAAACATGATTTTACAAATTTGTATATTATCCCCAGCCTGCTATCCCAAAATAACCTAGCTCTACATCTAATTTAGGAAGCATAAAATTGAATTCTGAAAGGGTAGTCAATGATCTTGTGCCTCTGTGAATGTCCAATTTATAGACTGTTCACTGAGTAAATGAGATATAGATTTTTTTCTCTAATATTTGCAATCTTGAAACAAATTCTCTGGGCAATTTTATATCAGTTAGTACTGATGCCAGTAAAATAGCAAATCTAGAAAATGTGACACTGATTTCCATTCATATTCACAGATTTATTTTTTGAGAAAGTTAATATTTATTTCTTATAACTTTAATGGCTAAGATGCTATGTTTAAAATAAAGAGTAGTAAATTTACTTTCCACAAATATAAGAAAAAATGGGTCATTATCTCCAATGACAGAAAAAATATTGATGTGTATAGACTATGTTTTTTACAATATTAACCAAAGTTACCATGCATCTCTTTTGACCCTCTGGAGCAATTAATTCTTTCCTGAGATTATTGAGGAAATCATCAATTAATTAAATATTTTATACAGAAATCTTAATATTGAACTTTAGAGCAAAATAAGTCATTGTGACTAAAATATCACATGCATTTTTTTCATAAATCTTCAATTCTCTATGAAGTTCAATTAAGACACAATAATTAAATATAATTTTAACCACTATTTCATCAGAGGAACAAATAAATATGTATCTTATTAAGATAATCTGCATATTAATTGGCAGATATCTTGGGATGATGTCTTAAGCCTTTAACCCCTTTATATTTACTGCTCAGTATGTTCTCTTGTAACTGTTATTAATTGTTCCTCTTTCTAATTGTGTGATTGAAGGTTTATACAAAATTTTAATTTCACACTTTGATTTATTATTCCTTTTCTCTTTTGTCTCCTGTTACTGTACTTTAAAATATTCCATGGCTTCCCTGGTGGTGCAGTGGTTGGGAGTCCGCCTGCAGATGCAGGGGACATGGATTTGTGCCCTGGTCCAGGAGGATGCTGCGTGCCGTGGAGTGGCTGGGCCCGTGAAACATGGCCCCTGGGCCTGCACGTCCGGAGCCTGTGCTCCACAGCGGAAGAGGCCACAATGGTGAGAGGCCCGCAAACCACAAAAAAAAAAAAAAAAAAATTCCATTATCTTTCTGTACCCTCTTCTTTCTCCTCTTTCTCTTCCTCTGTGTCTATCTCTATCTTTTGTCCTGTTTTGAATCTTTGTCTGTCAGTGTATCCCCAAAGCACTACACTCAGCTTCCTGTATTTCTGTCTTGAGAAGCACCATGGTTTGTCAATTGTTGAGAATGTGTCTCCTAACCAGACTTCCTCTGTTCTCATTCCAGTGCTACCACTTATGAGTTCTATGGTCTGGATATTTCTAACACACTCTCTGTGCCTCAAATTTCGTATCTGAAAAATAACTCAGTAACAGTGCCTATTTTAGAGTGTCATTGAAAATTATACATTATTATATATAAAACACCTATAAAAATGCCTCACAAAGGCCACAAGGGATCTTACTATGCCCACCAGCAGGCTAGCACCTGCTGGGGACCCACAGGTCCTGCTGCCAGATGCTACAGGAACTGGCCCCACCCACCAACATGTCAGCAGCCTCTGTAACAAGGAGGGCCAGGCAACCAGACAGGCCATGGGGCTAGCCATGCCTATCAGTTAATCCAGAGTACTCAGAACCACCCCCTCATAAGTACCCATACATGGGGAACCCTTAGAGCATACAGCTCTGGTAACCAGAAGGAAGTATGCCGCCAGACAGATAAGAAGTCTTCTACATAAGGCTACTTTTCCAAGATTAGGAAAGGTAACCAACCTAAATAATACATAGAATTAAACCCAATGATTTAGGCAGAAGAGTTAACAAATGAATATGTTCCAAATGAAGGAACAAGATAAAACCACAGGAGAAGAAATAAACGAAGTGCAGATAAGCAATCTACTTGATGAAGAGTTCAAGGTAATGATCATAAAAATGTGCAACAAACTCGAGAGAAGAATGGATGAACACAGTGAGAAGATTAAGAAAGGGTTAGAACACATAAGGAAGAAAAAAAAACAGAGCTGAAGGATACAGTAATTTAAATAAAACTTACACTAGAAGGAATCAACAGTAGATTAGATAATACAAAGGAATGAATCAGCAAACTGGAAGACATAGTAATGGAAATTACCCAAGCTGAACAGAAAAAAATAAAAAATAATTTAAAAAATGAAGACAGTTTAATAGATCTCTAGGGCAACCTCAAGCATACTAATATTCCTATTATAGGGGCTCCAGATGAAGGGAGAGAGAAAGGGGCAGAAACTTATTTGAATAAATAATAGCTGAAAACTTCCTTAACCTGGGAAAAGAAACAGACATCCAGGTCCAGGAATCACAGAGAGTCCCAAATAAGATGAATCCTAAGAGAACCGTACTAATACACACTGTAGTTAAAAATGGCAAAAATTAAATTTAAAGGGAGGATCTTAAAAGAAGCAAGGGAAATGCAGCTGGTTATATATAAAGGAATTCCCATGAGACTCTCAGCTGACTTTACAGGAGCCTGAAGGGAGTGTCATAACATATTCATAGTGATTAAAGAATAAAATCTACAAAGAAAAATACTCTTTAATTTTGTTATAGAGTAAGGCTATAATTCAATTTTGAAGGAGAGATCAAGAGGCTTACAAAAAAGCCAAGAGAGTTCAGCACCACTAAACCAGCTATACAAGAAATGTTAAAGGGACTTCTCTAAGCAAAAAATATATCACAACTAGAAATATGAACATTATAAAAGAAAGTCTCACTGGTAAAGGCAAACATATGGTAAAAGTAGTAGACCATTCACTATTAGGATGTTTAAAAGACAAAGCAGTAAAATTATCTATATTTGCAATAAGTAGTTAAGGGATACACAAAAGAAAAAGATGCAAAATATAATGTCGAAAATATTAAATGTAGTGGGGGGGAGAGTAGTAATTCAGGGTTGTTAGAATATGATCAATCTTAAGAGATAATCAATGTAGAATAATCGTTTATAATAAATACACACACAAAGAAAAAGGAATCCAAGAATAACACTAAAGATAGTTTCAAATCACAAAGGAAGAGAGCAAAAGATAAAGGAGGGAACAAAAAGAACTACAGAAAAAATGAGAAAACAGTTAACAAAATGTCAATATGCACATAACTAGCAACAATTACCTTAAATGTAAATGAACTGAACTCTCCAAGAAAATACATATGGTTGAAGAATGAATGAAAAATAAGAGCCATATATGTTGCTTACAAAAGACTTGTTTAAGAGCTAGACACACACAGACTGAAAGTGAGAGGATGGAAAAATATATTCTAAGTAAATGGAAATGAAAAAATGCTGGGGTGGAAATACTTATATCAGACAAAATAGACTTTTAAGCAAAGACTATAACAAAAGACAAAAGGCATTATATAATGATAAAGGGGTCAATCCAAGAAGAGGATATAACATTCATAAAACTACATGAACCTAAAATAGGAGCACCTAAATATATAAAGCAAATATTTTGAGACATAAAAGGAGATATTGAGAGTAATATAATAATATTAGGGAACTTTAATACCCCACTTACCTCAAAGGAAATATTATTCAGACAGAAAATCAATAAAAAACCATTAGCCTTAAATGGCACATTGGAACAAGTGTAGTATATATATATATATATATATATATAAAACTTTCTATCCAAAATCAGAAGAATACACATTTTTTTCAAGTGCACATGGAACATTCTCCAGGATAGGTCACATACTAGGTCACAAAACAAGTCTCAGTAAATGTGGGAAGATTGAAATCACATCAAACATCTCTTCCAACCACAATGGTATGAGACTAGAAATCAACTACAAGGAAAAAACTGCAAAAATCACAAACACGGGGAAGCTAAATAATATGCTACCAAACAACAAATGAGTTACTGAAGAAGTCAATGAGGAAATAAAAAAAAAAAAATACCTGGAGACAAGTGAAAATGGAAACACAACTGGGAAACAGCAAAAAGCATTTCTAAGAGGGAAGATTATATCAATATAAGCCTACCTCAGGAAATAAGAAAAATCACAAATAAATGACCTAACCTAACACCTGTAGTAAATAAAAAAAGAAGAAGAAAAGCCCCAAAGTTAGTAGAAGAAAAAATAACAAACTGAGCAGAAATAAATGAAATAGAAAATAAGAAAAAAATGGAAAAGATCAATGAAACTAAAATCTGGTGATTTGAAAGATAAACAAAATTGATGAACCTTTAGAAAGACTAATCAAGAGAAAATAGAGGGCCCAAATGAATAAAATCAGAAATGAAAGAAAAGTTACAACTGACACCAGAGAAGTACAAAATATTAAATGAGATTACTATGAACAATTACATGCTAATAAAATGAACAAACCAGAAAAAATGGATAAATTCTTAATGCACAATTTACTAAGACTAATCAGGAAGAAATAGAAAACATGAGCCAACCAATTCACAGTAATTAAATTGAATCAATAATTTTTAAAAAACCCTCAACAAACACAACTCCAGGAACAAACAGCTTCACAGGTGAATTTTACTAAACATTTGAAGAAGTTAACACCTATCTTTCTTAAATAATTATAGAAAATTCAAGAGGAAGAAATACTTCCAAACTCATCTACAAGGCCAGCATCATCCTGATACTAAAACCAGACAAAGACACCACAAAAAAGAAAATTACAGGCCAATATCACTGATGAAGATAGATGCAAAAATTCTCAACAAAATATTAGCAAACCAAATGCAATAATACATTAAAAGGATCTTACACCATGATCAAGTGGGATTTATCTTAAGGATGCAAATGTGGTTCAATATCCAGAAATCAGTCAGTCAATGTGATACACCATATAAACAAACCCTAAGAATAAAAATCATATGAGTATCTCAATAGAGGAAGGAAAATATTTTGAAAACATTCAACATCAATTTATGATAAAAAGAAAACTTTCAACAAAGTGGGTGTAGAGGGAACATTCCTCAACAAAATAAAGGCCATATATGACAAACCCATAGCTAACATCATACTTAACAGTGAAAAGTTGAAAGCGATTCCTCTAAGATCAGGAACAAGACAAGAACGCCCATGCTCACAAATTTTATTCAATATAATATTGGTAGTCCCAGTCACAATGATCAGAAAAGAAAAAGAAATAAGAGAAATTTCAACTGGAGAGGTAGAAGTAAAACTGTCACTGTTTGCAAATGATATAATACCATGTATAGAAAATTATAAAAATGCCACCAAAAAACTATTATAACTAATAAAGAAATTCAATAAATTCGTAGGATACAAAATCAATACACAGGAATTTGTTGCATTTCCATACACTAACAATTAACTCTCAGAAAGAGAAATTAAGAAAGCAATGTGATTTACAATTGTACCAAAAAGAATAAAATACCTAGGAATAAATCTAACTGAGGAGAGAAAAGACCTGTACTCAAAAATAATATAGAATATTGATGAAATAAATTGAAAAGGACACAAACAAATGGAAATATACACTGTACTCATAGATTGGAAGAATCAATGTTGTTAAAAATGACCATACTACTCAAGGTAATCTACAGATTCAATGCAATCCCTATCAAAATACCAATATCATTTTTCACATAGCTAGAACAAATAATTCTAAAATTTGTATGGCAACATGAAAGACGCTGAGTAGACAAAACAATCTTGAGAAAGAAGAATGGAGCTGGAAGAATCATGCTCCCTGATTTCAAATTGTACTATAAACTACAATAATCGAAACTCTATAGTGCTGGCACAGAAACAGACAGATACATCAATAGAACAGAATAGAGGACCCAAAAATAAATCCACAAGTATAAGGTCAATTATTCTATGACAAAGGAGGCAAGAACATGCAATGGGGAAAAGACAGATTCTTCAATATATGGTGTTGGGAAAGCTAGACAGCTACATGCAAAAGAATCAAACTGGACTACTTTCTCACACTAAACACAAGAATAAACTCAAAATGGTTTAAAGAATTAAATATAAGACCTGAATCCATAAAACTCCTTAGAAGAAATCATAGGCAGTACACTCTTTGATTTCAATCATAGTGATTTTTTTTGGATATGTCTCATCAGGCAAAGGAAACAAAAGCAAAAATACACAAATGGAACCTAATCAAACTTAAAAGCTTTTGCACAGCCAATGAAACTGTCAACAAACAAAAAGGTTGCCTAATACATGGGGTAAGATATTTGCAAACAATATGTCCGATAAGGGGTTAGTATCCAAAATATATTAAAAAAACACACAAGTCAACATCAGAAAAACATACAACCAGATTACAAAATGAGCAGAGGAACCGAGTGGACATTTTTCTATAGAAGATGTACGGATGCCCAACACACATATGAAAAGATGCTCAAAATCACTAATCATCAGGGAAATGAAAATCAAAACCACACTGAGATATCACTTCACACCTGCTTTCAGGATAGCTATTACTGAAAGGACCACAAATAATAAGTGTTGTCAAGGATGCTGAGATAAGGGAACACTCATGTACACTTAGTGGGAAAGTAAATTGCTATAACCACTATGGAAAACAGTATGGAAAAGGTGGTGTATGTATGTATATATATATATATATATATATATATATATATATATATATATATATATACACACATATATATACACACACACACACACACCTACATATATATATATATATACACACACAAAATGGGATATTATTCAGCCCTAAAATAATGAAATCTTTCCATTAGCAACAATGCATGGACCTAGAGGTTTATGCTATAAGTCAGACAGAAAAAGACTTTATCCTATGTTTTCACTTATATTTGGAATATTTTTTTAAAAATGAATAAACATAACAAAACAGAAACAGACTCATAGATACAGAGAACAAACAAATGGTTGCCAGAGGGGAAATGGGTGGGGGATGAGTGAAATAGGTGCAGAAAATTATGAGGTACAGACTTCCAGTTACAAAATATATGAGTCATGGGAATAAAATGTACAACATAGGGAATATAGTCAATAATATTGTAAGAACTTCTATGGTGATGGAATCTGTCTGGATTTATCATGGTGATCATTTTGTAATATATAGAAGTATCATATCACTATGTTTTGCATCCGAAACTAACATAGTGTTGTAGGTCAATTATACATCAATTAAAAAAAGAGGTCTGCACATATTAAGTGCTATATAGTTTTTCAATTATATTATTGTATTTTTATTATATTATATATATGCTATTATATCTATTATATTAGATATTACTATTATTTCTACTTTTCTTCAGTTCAGGTTATTTCAATCTTCTTTTTTTGAATTCAAATCACAGGGGAATATTTGCTATTGTTGCTGTTTCTCGGAACATGTTACTCTTTGACTTGAAAAATACATGAGTGCTAGAGTGTCCTCCATTCATAAGGAAAGGGAGTTCCATCCATTTTAGAATGACTGGTTCTGGGATATGAATAGGTTTCTTGAAGCTAAACATTTCCCTACCACTATTGTGATAAACTAAATATTATCAGGTAGAATGTAACATGTAGCCCAAATATTGTCCACTTTAAACAAATCAGTACTATAAGATAATTAAAATACCTGAACTTCATGGATTCCATTTTCTCCATGTACTATGATCCACTAACTTCAAACTATTTGTGGTGTTTTATTGTCATCTTTATGTTCTATACGTGCCCCCACGCATTTCTTTTGTGATTGTCTATGTGAGGAATTTTTAACTGGGGATTATTTTGTTCCATCAGGGACATCTGGCAATGTTTGTAGACATTTTGGTTGTTGAATTTGGGAAGTGAGAAGGGTGCTACACGCATCTAACAGATGCTGGCCAGAAATTCTGCTCACCATTTTACAATGCACAGGGTAGTCTTCCACAGCAAAGGATTTTCCATTTTAAAATATCAATAGTGCTTCGGGTGACAAACCATCATGTACATTATTCTTTACCCTCCCATCTGCTGCCTTCAAATCCATTCCTACAGAGGCCTTCTGTGAGCATGCTATCCTGACCATGCTGCTCTTCTCCACTGCTTCCCAGACTGTACAACCTTCAAGGTAAAACAAATGGCATTAGATTCCCGCAGTTCTCTTCTCTACCAGAGTTCCACCACATTTAATTTTGAAATGAGGTGATTACCTCTCTATCTGAAAGGCCTTAGATATTGCCCTTAAGAACAAACACCATGATCACCTTTAACCTTCATGAAAACTTCCAACTTCTACAACCCTGAAAACTGCATTCCCTTCTTGAGTATATAGAAATCAACACATATTGGCCATGTACAAATCAACTCATGTACAATGATGCAAGGGGACTGCCAAATCATTAATACTTCTGACTCAACAAAGTTTTGACAAAGTTGAGACACAGTGTCCAGCATACATCACTAAATTACTTTTCAGCAGTTCACATGCCTTTTGTTTGAGGTAAAATTGTGATGCAGATGTCAAGCAAAATCTTATTCAAATTCTTGCACTATGCCTATCAATTTAATAATGTTGAGAAAAACTTACTTGACATCACCAATATCTACTTAGTGTCCTCATTCACAACATATGATAATAATAGTTAACTTTAACTATTTGGGATGTTACATTGATTAAACCTCTTGTGATGATTAAATTAAATAACACACTAAAGCAGTTAGCACTGTATTTACACATAAAAATTTTGAATAGTAATTATTTTCATATTAAACTTATTTCTAGTTAAGACAATAGACTCTGCTATTGGTGTTTTCTCTGTTACTCATTGCTGCTTAAAGCATATAAATATGTTACCTCCCTCCCTCAAGTCACTGCTCATTTATATATTTCAGTATCCTAATGAACTGCTCAAGTCTACTTGTGGCCACCATCATCTCCAGCTTATTGAATACTGCTCTGATTATTATTAAAATTAGCTTTTGGTTCACATTTCTATCCAACTCAATGCCTTCTCCTCATTATCCCTTGAGCATTCATACAGGTGATCCATCTAAAACCCTGACATTTCACTTTCCTGGCTTCCTCATTACCAATGACCTTTTTCTTTACTTCCTGATAGCCATCTATTTCTATGACCATAATGAAACTTATTTTCACCAAAACTTTGCCATCTCTGGAATCTCTAACATTTTCCTTTCTTACCAAAACTTAATGCTCTGAAATTGCACCTGTTTAAGAACCTGTGTGCAAAAATTATTTAACTGTATCATGTGTATCCATTGATTCTACAAGTTTCTAACCACTTTCAGCCTCTTCCTACTTTCTATTATTTCTCGACAATCTAATAACCCATTATTCATTATTGTAATTACTTCGTTAAAATACATAAATAACTCTCTTCTTCTAACATATTCACCTGACTACACTATACCCCTGGTTTAACTTAACTGTTTGGTGCCTGGACTCATACAATTGAACATTGTTGAAAAATGCACTCAATGTCACAACTGGCTGTACCTGAAATAGATTCAAACTTCAAACATCCCTTCAGTCCTGCTCAGGAAACATAACGCTTTTCTCTATAATGCTTACTTTCCCACTTAACAAAATGACAGCTTCAACCTTTTCCTCTTTTTTCAAAATTGCCATTTCTTCCTTTTATAAAGTTTAGTAGATTAACTGTTGCTCATGCCTTTTTAATAAAAGAGAAACTATCATGTATGTACTCTCTTAAATTGTGATTGCCAAATCTCCAAACATACCTGCAACTGCATATGTCTTATCCTCTACCCTCCTGTAACATCCTGTGAATCCCTGTCTTCTTACTAAAGAGCATCTCCTCAGGTAAAACCTGGACCTCAAATATTTTATTCCTTCAGTTACCACCTCTCTTTGATACTCTACCTATGTAATTTATTAATCCTGTAACATCTTTAATCCTTAAAAATAACCCTACTGAACTCTCATTCTCTTCCAGCTTTTTTTTTTTTTTTTTTTTGCGGTACGCGGACCTCTAACTTTGTGGCCTCTCCCACTGCGGAGCACAGGCTCCGGACGCGCAGGCACAGCGGCCATGGATCACGGGCCTAGCTGCTCTGCGGCATGTGGGATCTTCCCGGACCAGGGCACAAACCCGCGTCCCCTGCATCAGCAGGCTGACTCTCAACCACTGTGACACCAGGGAAGCCCCTCTCTTCCAGCTTTTATATAATTTCTCTGATAATATTTGTAGTCACAGATTTGAAAAGATGTCTGTGAGCATATCCAGTCCCTCATTTCTAATTTATTGAGTGGTAATAGTGTACTTTCTACTCCACACTGCTACAGCAATTCTTATTTATTTGGACACCAATCATTCTCATATTGTCAAGCTCAATGCAACTTTCACGCACTTACCTTCTTTAACCTCTGATATAACTGTTGAAGTGGTGCCATTCATTTTTCTGAAGATACCCTCAATTCTTGACTTCAGTTACACCACACTTTGGCTTTTCCACCTACATTTCAAAGCTCTCCTTCTCAAAGTCCTTCACTTATTCTTCCTCTCTATCACAACTTATCCTTGTTCTCTCTCTTCCCCTTCTATTTCTCAGGTATCATTTCCATGTCATTCAAATATTTTAAATTAAATGCAAAATGCTGATGACCCACAACCCTTTCCTCTAAGTACCTAACTTTTTAATGATATCTTTATCAGAGACAAACCAAACCCAGTAAATTCCAAATAGAATGCTCTTCCTAAATATTTTTTTTTTCTGGAAACATTGAATAGAATCTCCATGCTCCCTCTTGCTTAGGAAATAACCTTCATTATTAACTGTGATCTCTCCCTTATCTTCCAATTCTACATCCATTATTTCTTAAAAGGGGATGGCTATTTCTTCATTTTCCTTCTCCTTTCTCATCACATGAGTTCTTTTATTATCTTCTGTTTACCCTGCATCTTCAGCTTACTGTATTAGCTCTGCTTAGTCAGTTTTCACAAAATAGAAGGAATTATTTTATTAAATAAACTAAACAATATTATTCTTGGGTATTTGACTCTTCAAAAATGTCCAGTAAATAACAAATTAAATGCAAACTATTTTACTGTATACAAAAAGTTCTACACAGTAAAGCCTGACTATTTCATTTGCCTCTTCTTTCTCTTCTCCTACCTACTAAGATTTGGTCCATTAAAGTCCACTTAATTTTCCTGTGTGGCATGCTCTTTCCTACCTCTAGTCCTTTATACATACTGTTCTATCTACTTGAAATAACTTTTCCCTCACATCTCAAATCATTGGTTTATTTTGTATTCTAACCTTTGGTTTCAATTTCTTCTATACAGAAAACATTTTTCTGACCACCCCATCCAAATAATCCCTTCCTAGCTACATTTTCAAATCTCTGCACAGTTTCCTTCTCAACATCAGTGTATGGTATCATTTACACATTCATTCCTGTGCTTAGTTATTTACTTTTGTATATATTTCTTGCATTAGATTATAAATTCCATGACTTATTAATCAGGTATATTTTGGTTATCCAAATCTTAATAATGTGTCTGGTATACTACATACAGTAAAAATAAAATGTTTAGGGAGGCATTTTCTCAGGGTTACTTGAGATGTTGCCTCCTGGGCTTGAAGGCCTCAGTATGTCTGTTGAATAAAACATGTCTCAACTTTTAGGTTGTGTATATATATTTTTAGTCTACATTTATGACTACCAATGAGAGAGCTGGAGCAGAATTTTCTCCTTTGCCTGAACTCTACAAGGATCCAGAGGCTTGGTACCAGCAGTGGCCTCTTGTGCCCGTCTACCTCCTCGCAGATTCCAAATGAATTATGGGTGAGTTCTGGTTCTCCAACCTCCCATTATTGATTGATGATTCTAAGTTTTATTCGGTGACATTAAACCCAACTCTGTAGGAGTAGGTTACCCTTGAAATTTGGTTTCAAGAAGAGGTACCTAGGTTATCCTTAGTGTAAGAAACACTGGGAAGATTTTGCTCAGTTTAGACACTGAGCAGGTTTTCCTCAGTGAAAGGCACTGGGAAGATTTTACTCAGTTTAGACACTGAGTGTTTTATCCTCAGTTTAAAGACTGGGAAGACTTTGCTCAGTTAAGCACTGAGTAAGGTTGGACTGAGTAATTAGGGGGAAGATTGGCCTGTCATTTTTCCTTGAATTGGCTACCTTAATAGAGTTTGTTGAAATGAAACCGAAATCTTATGAGAGCTTCTGAGCTCTGAAGAAGGGACTCTCCTCACAGGCTGGCAATGATTTTCTCAGTTGACTGAAAAACTTGCAGGAGTGGTGGAGCAAGACCTCATGTCATGCAGCTGTCCCTATAGTGAAACCTACTCATTTTAATTAACAATCTGCTCAACTCAGGAAGCGAATAAGAACTGGCCATTCTGAGATTTAACCCCCCTGACAGTCTTATACTTCACTGAGAGAACCAAAGACATGTAAAAGGGGTCTGAAACAATTATGGAGCAAGAAACCTAGAGAAGGTAAGCTCTCAAGCAGCACATTGGCTCACCAAATGATCGATCATCACTAGCAATTTTTATTTTCACAAACCAACTTTGCATGAACTGTCAGACAACAGGAATGAATCTATATATTATTGTATGTTTAAGGAAACTGGAGACTGAATGGCAGGGGCGGCAATGAGAAGGAAGGCATATTAGTTTAATCCATGACTGCACAAAGAAACACATGGTACAAGGAAATCCTAATTACTTTAAAGAATGAACCTGAAATAACTCTTCTATGCTATCTCTGAATCTAGAACCCAGGCTGGCCAACTAGGACCTCAGAATGTGAAATAAAGCTTTCAAAACAAAAAAGAAAAATGACAGATTGCCAGCCTCCAACTAATACCCCAGCCAGGTTTATGTACATACAAAAGTTACACTTACAAGCACTTACTTAAATGGGAATTAAAGAAACTTTCACCCTAAAAATAAGGGGGCTCTTTTATTGTGTAAGCAATTAAGTTAAATCAAGTTTAAAAACTGGCTTGATAAAAATATTTTCTCAGAATTCTGACCTAGAATTCCCCCTTCTAGGGGGAACATGCATTTCTCTTTCTATGTGTTTGAGATGTAAATGTTCTACCTGATCTTCTTAGGGCCTTCATGTGTGTGTGTGTGTGTGTGTGTGTGTGTGTGTGTGTGTGTGTGTGTGTGTGTGTTTTAAAAATACTTGACCTCTGCTATACTATTTTTGAGAGTAAACTCTCTGGATCTTACTTACATGACATCCTCCCCCGTTGTCTTGTCGAAAGGCTCTTGTATCTTATTGGTTTGAATCACCATTAACAAATATCATTAATGGCCAAATGACGGATTCTTTAAATTGGAAAAACTTCTATATTGGTAAATTTCTAGAGTGTTCTCTTTATAAACAGCTGTTTTATTTTTTGTTTGTATAAGTAAAAAACAAAAAATCAAATTAAAAATGGAAAAAATAAATATATCTCATGGCTAACCTAATAACTTCTTTAGTTTAAAAAACAAAAAGAAAAACAATTTGAGAAGATTTATTTGTGGTCTTTGCTTCCCTTCAATGGGTCTTACAGATACTAACAAAAACATTAGAATAATTAATGATAACAGAAAAAATAACTGTAAAGAAAGTCTAGATATTTTTTCCAACGAGGTAGAAATTTTAAAAAGGACTCATCTCAAATAAATAAAGAAATCTTTAAATGTTTATTTAAAATGGAATTAAAAAAAGAACATTTATGTGCTTAAAACACAAGGCTTTGATATCACACTATGTAAAGTTAAATGGGCCAAAAGGGACCCCCTACTGGTCCTCATTATTAAAAGCCAAATGAGTCCACTCTATTTATCCCAGTTTTATATATATATATATAATCACAACGTGAGAGTTGGGAGTTAAGTTTTATTTGGGAAAAATGAGGACTATAGCCAGGGAGACAGCATCTCAGATAGCTATGAGAAACTCCTCCAAAGGGGGTGGGAGGAAAATTCAGTATATATGTGATTTTGGTGAAGGAGTACATGCAATCAACCACATTTTTGCAAAATGTTTCTGCTAGTCTCGTGAAGTTTACTGCTAGTCAGGAGGAGCCTACATCAATATGAAGAATTTTAGTGCTTTTATAGATATGAGGAGATACAAGAGTTGGGCTCATAAAATCAGCTCCTGAAAATATACAACTATCTGAAGATCTGTTCTGCAAGTTTTCCCCAGAGCACAGAGTGCTTCATTTCTGCTCTTCACTCTGAACTTCTTTCAGGGCTTGTTGAAAGTCAGCGGCTGCAGCAGCACAGATTTAATCCTTGTAGAAGTAGATGGCAGTGCCAATGGCAAGTGCCAATTTGTAGTTGACAGGGCCCCCACGTGGCCATAAATTCAACCATGATTTGTGAGGCATTTCATTCCATGGTGTTAGGAAGTCTCATTCCTTGTTCTGAAGAAGATTTTGCTAATAGGCCATTCAATGTGTTATCACTGGACTAGGTCTTATTAACAATAGTCAAAGTTCTGTGAAGCACTTGTCTTTCTAGTCTGTTATGGTCCAGGAAAAAAAATTTCCTCCCGGCCACTCGGTCATCATTATTTTTGTTGGAGGCTCAGTCACACATTTGGTAATACAAGGAATCTTGTAAAACAGGCAAAATACAAATAATATAGCTAATAACATTAATGGAGTTATAAGTAAATATTTAAGCCAAGAGCTTCCCATGACAAAGCAGTTTTTGAAGAGGTTGTCAAGCCTAGGGAGTGGGTCACTTAAGGCAGAAATCTGATAGTTCATATGGTTCATTAAACGTGTTACATTGAAGGATTTATCAGGTATGAAAACACAGCATTCAGTTTGAATTATGACACAAGTGACTCCCTGAGATGCTGTAAATATGTCAAGGGTCATGTGGTTTTAGAGTAATGCTTTTCCCATCATAGAGACCTCAGAATTCAGTAGGCTAATAGCCTGGTGTTAACCACATAAACCCATCCCATAAATGTGGGATGTTTCCTTCTAATAAATGGGAGGTTACAGGGGTTTTGGTTTTGTTTTGTTTTGTTTTGTTTTGTTTTGCAGTATGCGGGCCTCTCACTGCTGTGGCCTCTCCCGCCACAGAGCACAGGCTCTGGATGCGCAGGCTCAGCGGCCATGGCTCATGCGCCCAGCCGCTCCATGGCATGTGGGATCCTCCCAGACCGGGGCACAAACCCGTGTCCCCCGCATCAGCAGGCAGATGCCCAACCACTGCGCCACCAGGGAAGCCCAGGAGGTTACAGTTTTTGATTAAGACTTAGCTTGTTGTTCTGATTGAGCTTGAATGACAGTAAAAGAAAATTCTTATCTATGGCCAGGGTCAGAGCAGGTATTATTAATTGTCTAGGTGAGAGGATCCCATCTAGTAATATAAAGAGTAGCCTGAACAGGACTGAATTTTCTTTCTTCTAAAATAAATTTCCTAAGGGCTATCCAACCAGAGCCTTGGAGGTGATAAATCCACCAAGGTAACCCAGAAGTATTAGACACAGCTAACTGGCCACAAACTCAACAATTGGATTGATTTTTTAAATTAGCATAGGATAATGCTCATGATAGGAAAATATTTGATTCATATGCAAAGGTCCAAGAAGTCAGGGAAACATTATAAATGATCATATGAGCCAGGTCCAGGATCTTAGGCTAGCTGTCTACTCCTGATGTTGTCTTTTTCTCCTCCTAGTGTGTGTAGTTTCTCCTCTGTTTGAGCATTGTTTTAAGGTGATTTTGAGGCCAGCCATCCACTGTATAGGCCAGTTCAGTGTAGTGGTCCTTTTTTTTTTTTTTTTTTTTAATGGGAGAGGAATGTTGCTGAAGGCAAAGGAAGAAAGCTTTTTTTGTTTGTTTGTTTATTTTGTTTTTAAATTTTATTTATTTATTTATGACTGTGTTGGGTCTTTGTTTCTGTGTGAGGGCTTTCTCCAGTTGCAGCGAGCGGAGGCCACTCTTCATCGCAATGCACGGGCCTCTCTTGATGTGGAGCACATGCTCCAGATGCACAGGCTCAGTAATTGTGGATCATGGGCCCAGCTGCTCCGCGGCATGTGAGATCTTCCCAGACCAGGGCTCGAACACGTGTCCCCTGCATTAGGAGGCAGACTCTCAACCACTGCGCCACCAGGGAAGCCTGTAGGGGTCTTTTTTAAGTGGGAAATATGAATCCAAGAGTCAGTTCCCTTTTGTTTTGCTGGACATGATTTAGTTAAGAGTACCTGGTGAGGGCCTTTCCATCTGGGTTGTAGTGAGTCTTTTAAATTATGTCTTTTCCAGTATGAATAATTCCCTAGTTGCAGGTCATCTAATGATAGATTACTGAGATAAGCTTCAAAAACAAGCTTAGAGTGTTTTTTTAATGATTCAATTAAACCTTACATTAATATAATGTAACTGCAAGGAACTATCCAGGAAGTGAGTGTTAGTAAATACAGACCTCCATTAGCAAAACTGGGATTTAACATTCATTGAAACATCTTTTTCTCTCTAAAATTTTACTCATTTCTACCAAATATAACCAAATTAAGAATAATTTGTTTGCAAAATAAGTCTGGTCTCAATAAACTTGGCCTGATGATTTATATAATTATAGTTGATCATATAGACTTTTTGCTTTGCAGAAACTTTTGTAAGGAGTCTCAGACTGAACTTTTTTTTTTTTTACATCTTTATTGGAGTATA
The DNA here is from genome assembly GCF_003031525.2 of Neophocaena asiaeorientalis asiaeorientalis. Lineage (NCBI taxonomy): Eukaryota > Metazoa > Chordata > Mammalia > Artiodactyla > Phocoenidae > Neophocaena > Neophocaena asiaeorientalis. The sequence continues at coordinate 302,542 of NW_020172841.1, forward strand.
ATTGCTTTACAATGGTGTGTTAGTTTCTACTTTATAATGAAGTGTTTTCTTTCTTTTTTTTTTTTTGGAGTGCACAGCTATAGACTATTTTTATTTATCTATAAAATAAATTGATTTTGTGTCATTTGATTACAATATCTAGGTCGGCAGCCATCAGTTTTCCCATTAGAATTCTTTAATTTCTTACCCAGTTCAGCATTATGGCCTGAAAGTCAGAAACTTGTATTTAACCAAAAGTCCTTTCTATAAATTTTCTTGAAGAGGAAGCATTTTTGCAAAGGCATCAGAATAAAACCATAACTGTCTATAATGACAGAAGACTTAAGAAGGCATGTTTAAAATCTGATTACAATGCAATTGACAAAGAAACTTGGTTATTGCTGTGTCATACAACACTTTAAGATAATGGCTAGAATTATGACAAATAACATTTTACCAGGATATTTCAGAATTTTAGGAACTCCATATAATTTATAGAACATCTATATTAGTAAAATTTACCATACAATATAACCTAAGAAGATTGATTACTCATTTGACAAAAGTTCCCATGTAATTTAACATAACACACAAACATAATTAGTTTAATATCTCTCTTTGGGAGGTTTCAGGGGCGCTTTGAAGCATCCCAAAGTTAGCCAGATGTCAAAAGGACTTCATAGAATTTGATTTAGGAATTTTTGTCAAAAATATCGAAAGGGTTTAGAACATTCAGTCAGATAGGATCATAGGTCACTGTGAAACAATAGTTATTCACTTAGCCAAAGTAACAATAAAAGATCTCAGGGATTCCCTGGTGGCGCAGTGGTTGAGAGTCCGCCTGCCAATGAAGGGGACATGGGTTTGTGCCCCGGTCCGGGAAGATCCCACATGCCGCGGAGCGGCTAGGCCCGTGAGCCATGGCTGCTGAGACTGCACGTCCGGAGCCTGTGCTCCGCAACTGAAGAGGCCACAACAGTGAGAGGCCCGCGTACCGCAAAAAAAAAAAAAAAAAGATCTCAAAGGCAAATACAGATCAGATCACTTAAAAGGTAAAGAAACTTAAATCTGTTTTCGAAGGCAGTTCTGCATCTTAAGAAAACTTTCCTCTTAACAGAGAGAAAAGCCAAATTCAAGTTTTGCACCAGCTTACTTTTAAAATACATTTTCTCAATTAAATTTATTTTAAACTTAGTCTATCCTAACCAAGCATAAAACTCTTTTCTCAGGGTCCACTTTATACAAAACTTTCATCACTTTCTGTATCCATCACTTTATATTTGCATCCAGAAACAGCCAGCTCTAAGTCAGACCTACTTACTTTTCCCTTCATAAAATGCAATCCCATTCCTCATACCTTCTTTACTGAAAACACACATGTTACTTTGCTTAAGCAACAATTCACTGTTCTTCATATCCACACTCTGTAGATTAGTAAACATAAGTCCAAATAACAATTTCTTGAAAAATGTGCTTTCTTACTGAAAATACCTCAGTGTGGCACCAAACATATTTATTAATAGTTCTAAACCATTTTTTTCTCTGTAAAAGGAAGCCATGTTTAGTAATTAATGTTTCAGTGTCTTGTTTTATTTGGAAATGACCTAGTTATTCAATAATCTTGCATCATTTAATTTACCACAACCAAAATTTCAAGTTACCAAATCTGAAGAGACTAGTTTAGATAGACATTCCTTAAACATAATTATTCTGAATCGAGTTTATCTAAAAGCTCTTATGTCATTTACTTTTTCTTTCCTTAAAAGTTTCATTTCAAGTTACTTTCCTTCCTGACACATTTGCTACAGATATAACAAGATTTTATTTAACTTATATTAAACCTATGTGAAATAAATGTATTATACTCAATGTTGATGACTCTAAAGACATGTCTACATTAATTAGAACAACAAACATTAATATAAGGTATTAATTTAATATTTAATATTTTCCAGTTCACATAAACCTAAAATTAATTCTGGCCAGTTATGTTCTGTATTTTTTTTGAGAATTTATATAAGTGCTTAATTTCCTTTAGTCCAACTAAGTAGAGCTCACTTACAAATTAATTTTGATAATACCCTCCAAAGGTAAAAATGAAGAAAATGTACACATAAACATATAGACAGAAACAATGAGATATCTCAGAGCTTCATTTTCTAAACTTAGTCATGAGTCAGATATCACAATATAAAACTCACTAGTTGTAGATATCAGTTGGAATAAGTTAAATTTAAAAAGAATTTTTTCTGTCCTTTTTTTTTTCCCCTATCAGTCTCAGGAATTAGTGATGATCTAGATAAACATAAGTGATCCTGAGAGCTCTGATCTCAAGGCACAGGGAGAGAAAATCAGTTTATCCTAGTAGGACTTGTTCCCTCAGGATCAGAATTCTGAAGACTTTTTTTTTTTTTTTCTCTTCAAGCTAGATCTCTCTACCAGTTGGGAATTAAATGGGGGATGGTTAACCTTCAGCAGGCCTTGTGCACTTAATTGGTACAATTGAAGGTTCATAATTTTTGTAGATATCCCTTTTTATTTTATGGTTTTGAAAATTTGGTCAGTCTGTGTAACAAGGGTATTTGTATGTAATGCAGATCAACCTAGATTGTGCCCTTTGACTAGAGTAGTCAAATCCTCATCTAAGCCTTCTAAAAAGGTGGAGTTAAGCAAAGGATCATTTTGGTGGTTAGAGAATGATTCAGGTATCAAACCAGAATACTGCTTAAACGTTTTTTCAAACCTTTCATAATAGTCCAGAATTGATTCATCTGAATCTTTGCTTGCACTGTTGACCTCTGTCCAGTCTATGCTTTTTAGGAAAAAGTTCTGGGATAAGTTTGAGTAATCTCTGAGCTAATTCCTTGCATTCAGAGTGAGCCTGTGGTTCAAAATCCATTAAGGGATGTTACTATTCTGCTTTCTTTATCCATTCCCTTGCTTTACTTTCAGAAACTAACAGCTGTATTAATTGATATCGATCTGAAAACCTAGGATAACAGGTCAGGATGGTTAACTCAACTTTCTTAGCAAATCCCAATAGGTCCTGACTTGGACTGGGAAATTCCTTAGCCAAGGCTCTAAGTTCTGCTTGGATCCAGAGTGTGTACATAAGCACTGAAGACAGTTCATCTCTCCCGTAATAGCTTTCTCCTTAAGGGGAGCTATAATCATTTCTGATTTTTTTCTTTTTCCTTTACTGGAGAACAGGGAGCAGCAGGAGGTGGAAGAGTTGTAAGGGAAAAAGTTATAGCATCTGGGCCAAGCAATTCAGATAGAAGAAGATATGTGGGAGGAGCAGAGGGAGAGACAGAGTCAGTGCTAGCAGCCTATTTTAGGTCTGCTATAGTTTCAAGGAATTTCTTGTTAGTTTTGCAAAGAAGTTTATGTTTCCACTTTTAGAAGCTTCTGGATACCAAAGCAAGCATTCTATTCAGTCTGTTTGATCTTAATGGCTGGCTTTTACTAATAGTGCATACAAAAATAACAATTTTGGAATATTAAAAGAACCCCAATTTTGGCCATTTTAGGTGAGATCTCCTTTAGTATAATTCCCCCAATTAAGTAGGTACTTGCAAGTATGAGTTTTGTATGTACGTAAACGTGGCTGAGGTGTTAGTCAGAGGCTGGCTTTCTGATGCCCCTAGTTTCTGTGTTTGAGAGGCTCTATTACCCATTTTAAAGTTGAATTTGTCAGGGATAAAATTTACTAGTGAAATTGTGTCATGGGCCAGTGTGCTGCTTGTGAACTTAACTCCTCTAGGCATCTCCCTAGAGTCATTTCAGCCTTCTAACGTGTCTTGGTTTCTCCCTTTCGTGTCTTAGGTCACCACAGGTGCTCGGTTTACTAAATTACCAATTCTTATTCTCAACCCCTGGATAAGCAAGTGTTTTAATTAATGAGTGGTTTTCCCCATGGGACTATGGCACAGTATGAGGATTCTGCCTCCACCACTCCCATAAATTTCTCAGTCCCCTGAGTAAGCCATAACTGGCCAGGTGGAGTCTTGTCCGTTTTCTTCAGAACAAAGCTCCCATGTAATATCTTCACTTTTATCCTGACAAATTCTATTAAGGTAGCTGAATTGAGGAAAAGAATCAGATCAGCCTCTTAACTAACCACTCAGTGCAGACCACTCAGTCTTCTACAACTGAACAAACCCTGGAATCTTTCAACCAGCACCTCCCACCAGTATCTTTCACCTGGGTGGGTATTACCAGTATCTTTCAACTGAGCACCCTCCCAGTATCTTTCAACTGGGTGGGTATTCCCTGGTCTCTTTCAACTGGTGAGACAGGTACCTGCTACATACGGCCAAGTAAAACTCAGGATCATCAACCAACACTGGAGATCCAAGAACCAGAAAAAACTTATCCAAATTTGTCTGGACTCTCCAAGGATGTGGACGGGCAAAAGGGGCCTCTGCTGGTACCACAGCTACAGTTCCTCATATAGTCCAGGCAAAGGAGAGAAGTCCACTCTGAGTCCCTTATTTGCAGTCGCCATAACTGTCAACTTTAAAGAAATGCACAATGTGAGAGTTGTGAGTTAAGTTTTATTTGGGGCAAAATGAGGACTATAGTCCAGGAGACAGCATCTCAGATAGCTCTGAGAAACTGCTTTAAAGAGGTGGAGGGTAGGGAATGTCAGTATATATATGATTTTGGTGAAAGGGGAGTTTATGCAATCAAGCACATAGTTTTTGCAGAAGGTTTCTGCTAGTCTCGTGAAGGTTACTGCTAGTCATAAGGAGCATACATCACTATGGAGAATGTTAGTGCTTTTATAGATACGAAGAGATACAAGGATTGGGCTCATAAAATCAGCTCCTGAAAATATCTAACTATCTGAAGACCTGTTATGCCAGTTTTTCCCAGAGCACAGAGAGCTTCATTTCTGCTGTCCACCCTGAATTCCTCTCAGGGTGTGTTGAAAGTCAGCGGCTGCAGCAGCACATGATTTAATCCTTGTAGAAGTAGATGGTAAGTGTCAATGACAAGTGTCAATTTGTAGTTGACTACATATATATATATATTTGAAATAAATTTTTATACTGAGATAATAGACCAGCAATTATTTAGCTAGGCCAACAGCAACAGTTAAGCCAAAGGGCTTGAGTTCCTTGGCTCAACCCCACTCTGGAGATCCCAGAGCCTTTTTTTATAAAAATAGATAAAGTGGACAGGGAATAAAAACAAAACAAAGACAAAAACTTCTAGAACTCTTCTTGTAAGATCAAAACTTGTTGACTGGATCCTAATAAAGCTAAAGTTAGAGATATAAAAGTTGATGGAATTGAGATGAAAGTGTATAAAATTGATATATTTAAATGGGTTTTATATAAGATGGTTACATCTCTTTTGTTTAATTACATTGTGGGATAGGCATGTTTCACTGAGAAATGCTTTCCCTGCAAGGTATAAGACAAGGCATATAGATCTGCCCCTGAGGAAATACTGAAAATACTAAAGGAAACCAATAAGGGTACCTGAGCCATTCAAAAAAGTAAAAACTGGGAACTAACATTCAAGGGCTAATAAAAATAAAAGTAGTGATTTTTCTCTGGGTTTAACTTATAAATTCAGAAAATATGTCTTTGCTGAATGTCTTATACAAGCTTTAGAAGGCACGACAAACTAAACCCTAAAGTTCTAGAATATAGAGCTCATAAATTTCAGTTTAGTAAGCAATTTCACTAATATAGTATATCGTTGGGCCAATCAATCTTTAGTATCATTTAGGTGACAGACCCTTCTTTGGGGAAGTAAAAGCAACTTTCTCTTACAAACCTCTGCAAACCAGACATGTAAATACAGGCCCCAGTGACCTGAGACTGCATCTAATTAGCTCAATCAGGCAGAACATGAAACCAGGGAAACAAAACCAATAAAGTGGCAACTTTAAAATTAAAACTGCTGGGAATGCTCCCTCAACCAAACTTTACAAATAGTAAGGCCTTAGTCATCTGAGCAAGCAACTTTAATGTATTCCAACTGTTCTTTGTAAACTAGTAAGTTTATATTGTAATACCTGATTCATAACTGAGTTTTTTTTTTTAAGTGAAACTGTGATATCTCTAGTTTTGCCTGATTATATGTCTGTGTACACGTTATGTATGTATGAGCTACCTCTACCTCTGGAAAGTATTATCAAAATTGAATTTATAAAGAGCTCAATTTAATTTAAAAGTAAGTGCTTACAAATTAAATATAAAAGAAACTGGCCAAATTGACTTTCAGGTTCACATGAACTGGAAAATATTCAATATTACATAGATACCTTGTATTAAAGTTAGTTTGTTTATCTAATTAATATAGACATCTTTAGAATCATCAACATTATGTATAATACTGTATTGTACCTAGGTTTAATAGAAGTCAAATAAGACCTTATTATATCTGTTGCAAGGAAAACATGAGACAAAGTATATGTAAATGAGATAAGAGCTTTTGGGTAAACTTTTTAAAAATAATTATATTCTAGAAATATCTACTTAAAATTATCTCTCCAGATATTTGGTAACAAAATTCTAGAGTTGTGTTAACTTAAGTGATGGAAGTCTGTTGAATAGCTTGATCATTCCCATTAAAATAAGATACTGAGACATCAGTTACTAAACAGAGAAACTAAAGGTATTTAGGAGTATTAATGAATATGTGTGCTTTCACCCTGAGATGTTCTCTATAAGAAAACAAAGATTTTTTTTTTGAAATTATCACTGTTTTTTATGTTCACCACTCTATAGAATGCTAAGGCAAAAGACAGTTCATAATTGCTTACTTCTTAGCTTTCACTAGAAATTAAGGTTTTTAAGAATTGAGGACTCTAATTTAAACATGTAATTAAAGCTAATAGGAATAAAAGGAAGCATTTCAGTATACAGTAGGAAAGTAAAATGTGTGTTATCAGTAAAAACAGGTAACAGGAATGGAATTACATTTTACTGAAGGAAAAGAAAAAAACTATGTCTTAGATCTGGTTGTTTTATGATGGAAAAATAAGGGATGAACTAAAATGGATATAGAAAATGATGAAAGATGTGGAAAGGAATCCTGACAGCAGGTGCAGGAGAGAAAAAAAGAAAAGTTTTATGTATGATTAGGATTAACTAAATTTACGTTGAAGTTAATTAAAAAATAAATTTTCTTGTTAAGTAAGCTAGTAAAGGACTGGAATTTGAACAAAGTGTCTTAGAGTGCCCCTTTTTTTTTTTTTTTTTTTTTTTTTTTTTGCGGTACGCGGGCCTCTCACTGTTGTGGCCTCTCCCGTTGCGGAGCACAGGCTCCGGACGCGCAGGCTCCGGACGCGCAGGCTCAGCGGCCATGGCTCACAGGCCCAGCCGCTCCGCGGCATGTGGGATCTTCCCGGACCGGGGCACGAACCCGTGTCCCCTGCGTCGGCTGGCGGACTCTCAACCACTGCGCCACCAGGGAAGCCCGAGTGCCCCTTTTTGATAATAGATTGTGTGAATTTCTGTGCTCTTAAAGGATTTGTATTTTTTTTTAATTTTTTTTGACTTTGGTTAAATTAATAAGTATTGTTTCATAGAGACATATAATCCTGTTGTGTTTTAAAACATTTTGATCTCAAATATCAAAATTTAGCTGAAATTCTTTTAACTTCCAGCTGGCTCTGGGATGATTCTAAGGAACCCTGAGACATCTCAGAGAGGAATGTTAAACTATTCAATTTATTTGTTATGTTAAATTACTTGAAAAACATTTTCAAGTGATTGGAGATGAACCTCCAATGAACCAGGTTGTAATGCATGGATAAATGTCATTAATATAGATATCCCAAAATTTATATCGAATTTGTAACATCTGATATGCCCTGATGTAATGTTATCTAGTTATTATTCTAAAATGTCCTGTCACAGAAATATCCAAGTTTCTTGCTAATTGCATGATACTGAAATCTTTAATCATGCTATTTTAAGTTTTCTCCTTTATAGACAATCATTATTTTACACTGATGCTTTTACAAAATGAAGATGTTCAAGAAGACTCATGAAAAGGCCTTTTTTATTTTATTTTTAACAAATATAAGTTCCTGATAGCCTTTAGATAATATCAGTGAACTGGGTAAGAAATGACAAAACTCTAATGGAAAACCTGATGGCTTCATCCAGATCAACAGGAATTACATGGGACTGAATAAATTGATAAATATGGTTTATAACTTTATGGCTTTTGGGGAAATATACTAGTTTAACCATTGTTTTCCAGAAAAACCTTTCTTATTATGCTATGACCTACAACAAGTTGATAAAGTATATGTTTGTAAACAAAGATGAAACATTTATCTTTTTCTCTCTACCTAATCCTGCTAGAGTTGGCTTCTCCAGCTGCTCTCCTGTAGACTTGGTGGTTTATTGCAACCAGATTACAAATACTTATCGTAATCATTGTTTTGATTGGTTCTTTGTTTCCAAATTGTTTATAATTTGTGTCTCCCTGCTACATTATGACATTGTCAATGTCACTAGCTGCATTACTTATATCCAGTCTATTTTATAAGATTGTTGTCTCTTTCGGTACCCAATGTGTAACCAGAACTCTAACAAAATTGATGATGGCTCAACATCTTGCAGAACTAGATCACATTTATGACTTTTATAGAAAAATTGTAATAGTGTGATTATAGGTATGGAAAGAAGCAACAGGGGAAAACATATCCTGGATCATAATAGATTAGTAAGACAGAAGATCCAGAGAACTTTAATTATCAACAGGGCCTAATCCAGAAATTAGCACCTGGAGTGGCATATCAATAAGAATTTTCACCTGATCTGGGATGAGGCTCCCAGAACTGTGGGGCAAAACTTAGCCCTGAAATATCTCCCAAATATAGGTCAAATTTCAGACCAAGAGGAGGAATTGAGAAATAAAATATTGCCTGCCTTATCAATAAACAAAGGATGTCACAGTCATCAGCTACCTCAACCCTCCAATGGTGAGCCAGTGAACCCTGAGGGAACTTCAGGACATGAAAACATATGATACTGGCCCCAGATACCTGATGTGCATATCAGAGGAATGATTTCAGTGAGCCCAGATTCTTGCATTTTCCCATATATAGAAAAGGGCTAACTTCCTTAACTTGAGATATCTAGTTTTCATTTACTAACAGTAATCTTTTATTCCTACTACCTGTCCTTTGTTGCTAAACTCCTATATATCTTAGCTATTCCTTTACCTCCTTGGAGCAGTTTTCTAAGACTTAATTGAGATGCTTCCTCTCAAGCTTGAAGTCCTCAGTATTTCTGCTGAATAAAACATAACTTTCAAAAAAATGTTATATTTTAATACAGAAATTAACTATTTTCCAATGCTTTAGAGATTAAAGCATCTACTCTTCTTAAATATCCTCTTATGAAATATAAGATACACCTAGTAAAAGCTCATGAAAAAATCAGCAAGAAACAACAATAACAAGATTAGGTATTGTTGCACTTTAAAACTCATTTTTATTACCTGACCACCTCAGAAGATCACATTTTGAAAACTTGTTACACTGTCACTCTCATCATTATTCTCTTACATCAGGCAAATAGGAATATTTTCCCATCACTCTTTTGCTTTTATTCATTACCTTTTACATATCATCTCTTTCTGGAGATTTCTGCATATTAGTACACACACTTGATTCTTCAGAAATACAGAGAAATCTAGTTAACTCTCATATGAAAATTTTTCAAAAATGTCAGTATATAACAACCTCACAACTAATAATATTAAATTTTATAGATTTACACAGCAAGATCCTTTCTGACCCACCTCCTAGAGTAATGGAAATAAACACAAAAATAAACAAATAGAATAGATTTAAAAACTATAACAAAGGATTAACTGATTTAATCCAAATAGTCAGATTGGTAATTGTTTATGTAGCATAAATGTGTCTGGACTATTTTTGCTATTTTTTAAAAAGTATTTGATAGTTTGGTTTTGGGATTTAGAAGTGTTCATTTACTCCAGATCATGAAATACATTAATCTGAACACATATTCCATCAGAATATAAATAAGTCAGAGATTGTCTTTGAAAAAACATATTACCACACTAAAGAATTCATACTATAGTTGCTCACTTTCATACCTGGTGAAAATTCTCTAGCTATGGAATACTATAGAGAGCCCTTGGCATGTAAGGAAATATTTTCACTGGTTTGAAGATTTTGTTGAGTTTATCATAAAGGTATTGATGGATAGACAATTTGGATTTCAAGGAAACTACCATCAATTAACAGTCAGTTACTTCAATAGCTTTTCACTAGATCAAATCCCTTTCTTCTCTTAAACACTATATATGCTATAAAAGGAATAAAAGAAAAATTCAGACAAATTATTGAGACCTGATATTTTGTTTTCTTACATCATTTGTGTCTCTACACTTCTCTCCTTCCCTAGAGCCACTGGCACAGCACAAGACACCATCTTTTCTCAGAATGACAAATAATAGTAGACAAAAATGAATAGGGGCACTGCCTGCCAGATTTCCAGGTAATTTTATTCCCTATACTTATCTGTGACTTTTAGTGTAACCATCTATAAGGTATGAATAATACTGGCAACTAACTATTTGGGGTACTTACAGACTTAAATGAAAACTACTTAGAAGAATCCCTATAACAAAGTAGACACTCCTTTATTATTGTTATTAATAATTTTTCTAACTGGTCTTTCAGTTTCCAGTCTTGTTCATTTCCAATATAGTCTTCTCATTTTATACTCTTTTCAATTCTAATCAAGATTCTTTCACATATGTGTAAACATCTTGCTTCCAGGATGTATTTTTTTCCTCTCAGAATGTGGTATACACAATTTTGATGAGACCAATTAAGAAGCTAGAGATGCAGAAATATCTTATTCTCTCTGATTATAGGTCGGCATCATGGCCTGATAAATGAGTACTGAGACTGTATCCCTATGGCATGGCTGATATTGGGTACACTGATCTTGGTCTTTGTTTCTGAAAGCTGCTCAAGATGATAGATATTGTTTTTTTCTCAAAATGGTCCATTTATTGCTCTATTCAATAACCACAAGCAAATCATAAAGAGACACCAAATGTGTCTGTCTGCCATGGAATTAATATTTAAAGTCAGCATTAAAAAACATGGCCACAATCACCCTGATACCAAAACCTGAAAAAGATATCACAAAACAAGAAAATTACAGACCAATATCACTGATGATCATAACCCTCACAAAAATCCTCAAGAAAATACTACTCAACCAAATCCAACAATATTTTAAAACAATCAAACACCATGATCAATTGGGATATATTCCAGGTATGCAAGGATTTTTCAATATCCATGAATCAGTCAGTGTGATACACCACATCAACAAAATGAAGAATAAAAGCCATATGATCATCTCAATAGATGCAGAAAAGGTTTTGACAAAATTCAACACCCATTTATGATAAAAAAAAAAAAAGAAAGAAGAAAGCTCTCCAAAAAGTGGGCCTAGAGAGAACATACCTCAACATAATAAAGGCCATATATGACAAAACTACAGCTAGCATTATACTTACTGGGGAAAAGCTGAAAACATTTACTCTAAGATCAGTGACAAGACAAAGAGGTCCACAATTTTCACTTTTATTCAACATAGTTTTGGAAGTCCTAGCCACTGCAGTCAGAGATGAAAAAATAAAAGGAATCCAAATTGGAAAAGAAGAAGTAAAACTGTCACTGTTTGCAGATGACATGATACTATATACATACACAATCCTAAACATGCTACCAGAAAACTACTAGAGCCATCAATGAATTTGGTAAAGTTGCAGGATATAAAATTAATACGCAAAAATCTCTTACATTCCTATATACTGAAAACAAAAGATCAAAAAGAGAAATTAAAGAAAAATCTCAGTACCATTGCATCAAAAAGAATAAAATACATACAAATAAACCTACATAAGGAGGCAAAATACTTGTACACCGAAAAGTATAAGATAATGATGAAAGAAATGGAAAATGAAACATACAGTTGGAAAGATACCATGGTCTTGGATAGGAAGAATCACTATTGTCAAAATGACTATACTACCTAAGGCAATCTACAGATTCAATGCAATCTCTATCGAATTACCAATACATTTTCACAGAAATAGAACCAAAAAGTTTTAAATTTGTATAAAGACACAAAAGACCCTAAATAGCCAAAGCAATCTTGACAAAGATAAACAGAGCTGCAGGAATCAGGCTCCCTGACTTTGGATTATACTACAAAGCTACAGTCATCAAAACAGTGTGGTACTTGTACAGAAACAGAAATATAGATCAATAGAACTGGATAGAAAGCCCAGAAAGAAACCCATGGACCTATGGTCGATTAATCTATGAAAAGGAGCCAAGACTATACAATGGAGAAAAGGCAGTCTCTTCACCTAGTGGTGCTGGGAAAACTGGACAGTTGCATATTAAAAAAATGAAATTTGAACATTATTAAATACCATACACAAAAATAAACTCAAAATGGATTAAAGACCTAAATGTAAGTTTGGATACTATAAAACTCTAAAGGAAAACTTAGGCAGAACACTCTTTGACATAATTTACAGCACTATCTTTCTGATCCATCTCCTAGATTAATGGAAAGAAAAATAAACAAATAAGACATAATTAAACTCAAAAGCTTTTGCATGGAAAAAGAAACCATAAACAAAACAAAAATACAACCCACAAAATGGGAGAAAATATTTGCAAATGGTGTAACTGACAAAGGATTAATCTCCAAAATTTACAAATAGCACATGTAGCTCAACATCAAAAACAAACAACTGAATCAAAAATAATAGACAGAAGACCTAAATAGACATTTCTCCAAAGGTATACAGATGACAAAAATGCTCATAAAAAGATGCTCAATGTCACTAATTATTAGAGAAATACAAATCAAAACTACAGTGAGATAGCACCTCATACCAGTCAAAATGACCAATATCAAAAATATGCAAAGAGTAAATGCTGGAGAGGATGTGGAGAAAAATGGAACCCCCCTACACTGTCGGTGGGAATGTAAATTAGTACAGTCACTATTGAGAAGAGTGTGGAAATTCCTTAATAAACTAAAAATAGAGCTACCATATGATCCAGCAATCCCACCCTTGGGCATATATCCTGAGAAAACCATGGTTAGAAATGTTCATTGCAGCACTGTTTACAATAGCAAGACATGGAAGCAACCTAAATGTCCATCAACAGATGAATAGATAAAGAAAATGTGGTACCTATATACAATGGAATATTACTCAGCCATTAAAAAGAATGAAATAATGCCATTTGCAGCAACATGGATGGACCTGGAGATTATCACACTAAGTGAAGTAAGTCAGACAGAGAAGCATAAATATCATATGATATCACTTATATGTAGAATCTAAAAAAGGGGTACAAATGATATTATTTACAAAACAGATATTTACAGATGTAGAAAACAAACTTATGCTTACCAGGGAGTAAATGGGGAAGGGATAAATTAGGAGATTGGGATTGACATACCCACTACTATACATGAAATAGATAACTATAAAGACCTACTGTATAGCACAGGGAACTCAGTACTCTGTAATGGCCTATATGGGAAAAGAATCTAAAAAAGAGTAGATGTATATATATGCATAACTGATTCACTTTGCTGTACACCTGAAATTAACAGAATGTTGTAAATCAACCATACTCCAATAAAAATTAAAAAACAAAATATTCATTGTTCACAGGTGGGGTGATTTTGGAGCACTTCTCTGTCTTCCATGAATTACTGAAAATGCTCACAGTTTGTATCTACCAGGATCTTGGAGGAAGTGATCTAATACAAACATTGATGATCATAACTTTTAAAAATAAATAAATAAATAAATATTAAAAAACAAAAAATAAAATTAAAAAAAGAACAAAAAAAAAGCTGATTCCATATTTTATTTATTTGTTACAGCAGCATGCGACTTCCAGATACCAAAATCTGTATTAGTTTTCTGTTAAAACTCAATAATATTACCACAATCCTGAAAAAAAAAAAAAAAAAAAAACCACATAGTTCCAAGATAACACATTTTGCTAAAGAGATGCACGCATGTTGACAGGCCTTCAGCATGAGCATAGACACAAGAACACATACAAAACTACACATAGCAAGCTCTAAGACTAAAGGATCTTTGCCTTAGCCCTGGGTGCTATAAGCTTCCTTTCCTTAATATGTGATATGGAAAAACAATTAATATAGTGGGGAGAAAAGGAAGATGTGTGAATTTTAAGGTTTTTAATAATCCCTTTTTCTGAAGTAAAGATAGATATTGAGTCAGATGAAAATATTAGAGACTGAACTTTCACCCATTTTCTCATGATTCAGATAGCCACTGAAATCCATAGAAAATACAATTTATAATTTTGCTATAGGTGTGTTGCTGTTTTTAAATTGAGAATTAGAACTCAGTCAGAAAACATGGTAGCTCTCACTCTCTGGTTAGTAGTTTGCCTCATATGAGAGATTACTACAACTGAATCTTAAAGTAACATTTAAATATAATCTACTTATTCTTTACTAATCATAAACTCTTTCATTCTTTTCACCAAGGAACTCTTTTCATGTGTGTAATTGGTACATGACATAAATTTATTATTGTGTTTTTATTACAAATTATGTATGTAACATTACATTGTATTTACTATGTTTATTTTATGATTACCCCCTTGTCACTTATATTAGTATCTATGTACAATTAACAATTGTGACATAAAGTTTTATTTTAAGGTAAACATTTACGTTAAAAAAAATCAAAATTAAAGGAAATATTTTGAAATGATAGAGTATATAAATTTAGATGTAGCAATAGTCATGAAATTGTACTGGAATGATTGGTCCTTGGGAATTTACCTATGTATAAGGCACTGTGTTTGAATGTGTAGTGAGGGAGATAATTATACAAATATCATACTGAAACGTCATGGTGAGGAAGTCTAGTGTTGGATGAGCACATAGCACTTATTTAAACCTGGCCTTGGATAGCATAAGGGAGGAAGCTTGGTAAGTTGTCATGCAATATTTTCCAAGATAATTTGGACCAAAACTTCTCCAAGAATTATTAGTAGGTGATAATTAAGTGAAAGGAGGAAGAGAGACAAATGTAGAGAGAGTGCTGACAGCTTGCTTTCACTTCACAAAATTAGAGGTGCACCCTTTCAACTCAGGCTCCTTGCACAAGTTATTCCCCAAGCTTGAGATACATTTTCCTCTAAAATTCTTTGCTGTACACTTGAAACTATTATAATACTATAAGTAAGCTATACTTCAATAAAAATAAATAAATGTTTATCTATAATTAACTTCCTAAATCTTATAATTTCAGCTCAAGTGTCCCTGTATCAGAGAAAACTTACCTGACTCACCAGAGTAGATAAAGCTTTCCTATGTTTTCCTTATCTCCCTGTAGTTTTCCTTCAGAGCATTTATCACAGTTTACAATTATAGATTGCTCTGGCTGTTTAATATGTGTCATTGGCTACAGATGATAAACTGCATGATAGCAGATACATAATTCTTATTTCTTTTTTTGGTTAACAATTTATCCCCAGAAGTCCTGTATATATATATATATATA